>NW_026606752.1:1000000-1600000 GCF_029890125.1 Rhinichthys klamathensis goyatoka
ATGCGTTGCCATGGCAACAGTATCTAAGATATCAATAATCCTTTCACAGGTCTACATCTGGCGAGTGTCTACATTATACACATCAAGTTTGAAGCAAATCGGGTAAAAATAAGAGGGTGATTTCAAAGCATTTTGAAAGTGACACACTTCCTGCTGCCAGTTGGTGGCGCTATAACTTTGACTCACAATAGTCACATCCATGTGATCGGCTTCTTACAGCGAACACACTGTTGAAGTTTCATCAAGATCAGTTAATGTATGCAGAAGTTATAACACACTTCCTGTTTCCATTATTCGCCATAAATTCGTTTCCTCGTCACGGCCAAAGCGTTCGAGATATCAGAAATCCCCTGGCAATTTTTCATCCTCAATGTCTTGACATCATGCTGACCGAGTTTCGTTGCGATTGGTTGAATTCTCTAGGAGGAGTATATCGAATTCCAGGGGCATACGCTTCCAAACAAACCATAATAGCCGACTTCCTGTTGGGCTGGGGTAAAAAGTAAAAGTACAAAGGATATATGAACCGATGAGATCTATATGTGTACCGAGTTTCATATTATTACATGGAAGCGTGTTTGATTTATGGACCAAGTTTTCGGACCCCGTTCCAGGGGGCGCTGTCGAGCCCCCCTGCCACGCCCGGGTACCAGCTTCAGCCCGGCCCTGATGGCCGCGGGTTCTGACCAGTGTGCAAAGTTTCAAGAGTTTTCGTGCACGTTAAGAGCCCCAAAAGTGCCCGAATAGTCGATAAAATAATAATAATAATAATAATAAATATAGCTGCGAGCAGCGATTACGGGCCCAATCCGGTGGCACCGCAACCCCGGTGCCTTTAGTTACCTAAAGGCACCGGGGTGGCGGTACCACCGGCTTTGGCCCTTCATCGCTGCTCGCAGCTATATATATATATATATATATATATATATATATATATATATATATATAAAGCCGGTGGCACCGCCACCCTGGTGCCTTTAGGGTTATTGTGCACGACGTGCAAAAACGTAACCCTGCTTTGACTGTCGAAAAGAAGTGTGCTGTAGAGCTTGTATCAGTGTGGGCTCTGCAAAAGTGTGCATTGAGGGCACATATCAACCACAAAGTATGCGAGAGCAACCTTCTGAAAGGTCAGGTCTACATCCAGGTCTACATCTGCCGTGTGTTTACATCATAGTAGTGAAGTTTGAAGCAATCAGGTGATTTCAAAGCTTTTTGAAAGTGACAGACTTCCTGCTGCCAGTTGGTGGCGCTATAACCGGGGTGGCGGTGCCGCCGGCTTTGGCCCTTTCATCGCTGCTCGCAGCTATATTTATATATATACACACACAAACACACACACACACACACACATATATATATATATATATATATTATATATATATATATATATATATATATATATACATAAATATATATATATTGTTTTTTTAAGAGACAAGACAGAATATTACTTGCCTGATCTGATTAGAAAAATAGTGTTTGTGTGTGTGTGTGTGTGTGTGTGTGTGTGTGTGTGTGTTTGTGTGTGTGTGTGTGTGTGTGTGTGGCGTAATTGAACAATGTAGACATAAAAACATACTCCGTCCTTTTGTTCATACAGGACATTATTCAAACTGCAAAGTGTTTACTTATATTTGTGTACACTTGCAATAAAACACAACATTGTGCTTTTGTCAAGCTATAAACTCTTGTCAAACTGTAAACTACAACTGTCACCCAACCAAAATCTCTTACACACACACACACACACACAGTTTAAAAGCAAAAAATATCAAACAATCCTATTTAAAAACAGTCTGTGGGAGCCATCTTTTGGACATTCATCATATCGCATTGGTTTTCATTTCTTGTCATCAAACAGAGCCCTAATCTGTTTATTTTTTCAGTTACACATTCTACATTGATTAAAAAAGAAAAATCAAATGTGTTTTTATTTTATACAGAAATAAATAATCTATCATTCAGATGAGAATAAAGTTAGTGTTAGTTCAAATTTTAAGGAAAACAAATATATGATCTGAAATATAGCACATTCATTTAAAATTCATTCAGGTTCAATTACCAAACATACAATCTTAATGTAATTTAAAGCAAACAATACATTTAAAATATATGGGTTGTATGACTATTTTTTAATATAAAAAGATATATATCCAAAAAGACAAGGCCTAAAGTTTAACAAGGGTTAAACTCTTATCACTGTAACAGACACAATCACACACACAATCACACACACACACACACAAGTCAAATCACTTACATTTTACATGCAATATTGACTTTTTTTCTGTTTCAGCAGCGAAAATAGTTAAACAAAGATCACAGCAGAACCATCGCGCATCTCACAGCAACGCGTTCTCATTACTGAATGATTCAGCATTTTGAACGAATCGGTTGACTCAAAGATTCAATGACCAATCAATCCATAAACATCTATCTCATTCATAAATGACTCAGTCGTTCAAACGAATGAATCAATGACTCTCTCATTAAGACGGTCGCCTGGCGACACCTAATGACGGTTTAGTGTTATGTTTAAAAGTATCATTCTTTCCAACGATTGTTAATTAACTCATATTTGAAACATAAGCTATATTTATATATATACATACATATACACACACATACACAAAAATAAAATAAAAACACATTTGAAACGTGTTTGCTTACTAAATTGTGAGCTGAACGAAAGTTGCAGCAAATATCAGCAACAGGAGTCAAATTTCATTAATCACGAGAGTGAAGAGCTGACTGAAAAGATGATGACGGAATAGGCTATTTTATGTAAAAACGCCTATTTAAGCGAATCTGTCATTGTACTCTTTTATTGTTGTGTTTTCCGTGAAAAATAATAGACTATTGAACTCACAATTCAAGCAATCGGCCCCCGAAATTGCACTAATTTTAGTGACACTAAAAAGTATGCGGCTGCACTGGCATTCATAATGGTGCGCGTCCATGGCGACGAGCGAGCAGAACAGAGCGAACGTTTAGTTAATTTCTACTTCCATAGGAATTCATTCGAGCGCCACCATTTCAATGTCTGTGCGGACGTCCATATTATACTTTCGCTTTCAAGTTAGTGTTTTTAAACCCCCCAGCGGGAGGTTTACACAATTGGTTTACACAATCACAGGTTGATTAACCGGTGGGAAAATATTCCCATAGTAACATCCCTAATATATAAATATAAATTCAATAGGCCTACCTGATTTTGAACACAAGAGGGCAGTATAGCACTATATATGATTTGGATTATTATTATTTTTGACTAAACAACCATTCTGGCTGTTTTTAAACTTAAAAATAATTCTTAAATTGAAAAAAAGGAATAAAATGGGTTTAGTTCTAATATTTGTATAATTTTATATAAAAATAAATGGTGTATAATTACATTTTAGAAAGATATGAGACATGCCCTGATTCTTTTTTTGACATTACTTGAATCCCTCAACCATAGCAAAACCGTTTGAGATATTCAATATCTGTTCACAATTTAGCATCTTCAATGTATTTTCATCATGTTGAAAAAGTTTGGCATGAATAAAATAAACTACTTAGGAGGAGTAGCTAAAAACTCAGAATCTGAAATCCACATTCAAACCAAAATATCTGACTTCCTGTTGGTCGTAGCTAATTACGGTAAATTAGAAAGTTGTCCGGCTCGAAGAGTACAATATACATATCGAGTTTTGTTACTGTAGATAAAACTAACCCCCCCACTTTTGTCAAAAGCATTTAGAAAGTGACACACTTCCTGCTGCCAGTTGGTGGCGCTATAACTTTGACTCACAATAGTCACATCCATGTGATCGGCCTCTTACAGCGATCACACTGCTGAAGTTTCATCAAGATCAGTTAATGTATGCAGAAGTTATAACGCACTTCTTGTTTGTTGTTTCTCGCCATAAATTCGTTTCCTCGCCACGGCCAAACCGTTCGAGATATCAAAAATCCCCTCGCAAACTTTCATCCTCAATGTCTTGACTTCATGCTGACCGAGTTTCGTGCCGTTTGTTTGAATTCTCTAGGAGGAGTATTTCACATTCCATTGCGTGTGTTTTACCAACAACCCTAAATAGCCGACTTCCTGTTGGGCTGGGGTAAAAAGTAAGAGTGTGAAGTATATATGAAACGAGGAGATCTACATGTGTACCGAGTTTCATATTATTGAAAACTAGCTGCGAGCAGCGATTACGGGCCCAAGCCGGTGGCACCGCAACCCCGGTTCCTTTAGTTACCTAAAGGCACCGGGGTGGCGGTGCCGCCGGCTTTGGCCCTTCATCGCTGCTCGCAGCTATATTTATATATATATATATATATATATATATATATATATATATATATATATATATATATATAAATTATATATATATATATAAAAAAAAAAAAATATATATATATATATATATATATATATATATATCACTTGCCTTACCGGATTAGAACAATGAAAACAATAAAAAAATAACTAGGGAATCACTAAACCGAGAGAATTAATCTGTTTTGATGATACACTCAAAATATTACACAAGCAATTCTTTAAATTTAATGATATTCAGAACAGAACAAGAATAAAAAAAAACTATAATTAAGAAATAACCGAAATAATTGAAAGCGAAAGTGAAAGTAGGTGGTGTTTGGCTCACGTAACTCTCTCATTAGAATCAAACTGTTTCAACATTTGCGATTTATTTGGATGCTAAACTATTCTTCATTATGGGCTTTGTACTTCACTCAGGTTTCAATATGTGTGTGTGTGTGTGTGTGTGTGTGTGTGTGTGTGCGTGTGTCTGTGTGTGTGGTGCGGGTGCGGGTGCGGGTGCGATTGAACTGTTACACATAAAAACATACTCCGTCATTTTGTTCATAGAGGACATCATTCAAACTGCAAAGTGTTTACTTATATTTGTGTACACTCGCAATAAAACACAACAAAGTGCTTTTGTCAAACTATAAACTCTTGTCAAACTGTAACCTACAACTGTCACCCAACTAAAATCACACGCACACACTGTCTAAAAGCAAAAAATATTTATCCAACCCCATTTAAAACAGTCTGTGGGAGCCATCTTTTGGACATTCACCATATCGCATTGATTTTCATTTATTGTCCTCAGAGCCCTAATCTGTTTATTTTTCAATTACACATTCTACATTGATTAAAAAAGAAAATTCTAATGTGTTTTTATTTTATACAGGAATAAGTTATTTATAATTCAGATGAGAATAAAGTTAGTGTTAGTTCAAATTTTAAGGAAAACAAATATATTGATCTGAAATATAGCACATTCATCTCAGGTTAAATTACCAAACATACAATCTTAATTTAATTTAAAGCAAACGATACATTTAAAATATATGGGTTGTATGCATATTTTGGAATTTAAAAAAAAGATATATATCCAAAAAGACAAGGCCTTAAACTTGAACAAGGGTTAAACTCTTGTCGCTGTAAGAGACACAATGATTCAGCATTTTGAACGAATCGATTGACTCAAAGATTCAATGACCAATCCATAAACATGTATTGTCTCATTCATGAATGACTCAGTCGTTCGAACGAATCATTTGAACGAATGAATCAATGACTCACTCATTAAGACGGTCGCCTGGCGACACCTAATGACGGTTTAGTGTTATGTTTAAAAGTATCATTCTTTCCAACTCATATTTAAAACAATCTCACATTATTTAATGCATTGTTATTTTTCAGTGTAAACGATTTAATTTGATCACCCCTACCTAGAGTAACAGCCATATAGTGTCTTATTATTCTAAATAATTGAATTTATTGATCAAATTTACAAATTAAAAATGAAAGATGAAGCATACATTTAATAAGACTAGACTAGGGGTGCCCAGCAGATATTACAATTGGCAGATTTAAATATACCATGGCCCCCCACCGTCAATTTGGTGTGTGTATAATAAAATCATTTAGTCACTACAATTAAAACTTGAACGTATTTGCTTACTAAATTGTGAGCAGAACGAAAGTTGCAGCAAAGATCAGCAACAGGAGTCAAAATTCATTAATCACGAGAGTGAAGAGCTGACTGGAAAAATTATGACGGAATATTTTGTGTAAAAGCGCCTATATAAGCGAATCTGTCATTTACTCTTTTGTTGTTGTCTTTTCCCTGAAAACCGGAAGCAATCGGTCCCCGATATGGCGCTAATTTTAGTGACACTAAAAAGTATGCGGCTGCACTGGAATTCATAACGGTGCGCGTCCATGGCGACGAGCGAGCAAAACAGAGCGAATGTTTTTTCATTTCTACTTCCATAGAAATTCATTCGAGCGCACTGTGAGCGCCACCACTATAAATGTCCGTGCGGACGTCCTTACTTTACTTTCACTTTTAACTTAGCGATTTAACACGTTTTACACGTCAAATAACCGGTGAGAAAATATTCTCGGAGTCACATAGGCTACCTAATATATTTAAATACAATAGGCCTACCTGATTTTGAACACAAGAGGGCAGTATAGCCCTATGTATTATTTGATATATTTATTTTTTTAACTGAATAGTGCATCCTGGCTGTTTTTAAACTTGTACATTACTCTTAAATTGAAAACAAGAATAAAATGGGTTTAGTTGTGATATTTGTATAATTTTATCTAGAAATAAATGGTGTATAATTAAATTTTTAGAAGATATGAGGCTTTTAGTGTTTATTTTTTTTTTACATGATTTTAATCCCTCGCCATAGCAAAACAATTAGAGATATTCAATAGATATTCACAATTATGCTTCTTTAATGTATTTTCATCATGTTGAAAAAGTTTGGTGGGAATAAAATAAACCACTTAAGAGGAGTGGGTAAAAATGTAGAGCCTGGTTTTGCAAAACATCCACATTAAGACAAAAATAGCCCACTTCCTGTTGGGCTGGCTTAAAGTTGTTTGGCCCGATGAGATCTATATACCGAGTTTCATAATATTACATGCAAGTGTGTTTGATTTATGGACCAAATTTTCTGACAAAGTTTATGGACCAAGTTAATTTAATTAATAAACTAATTATATAAAACTATTTTCAATGCACTACAATTCAACTGGTTATATGCCTTTACTTATTAATACAACTTATTTAAAAAATACAAGGCGTAAGACATTTATTTTCTTTTTTAATGCAGGCCAAACAACACAGCAGTCAAATGGTTAATCTAGCCCCCCTCCCCCTCCCCACACTCACAGACACACACACACACAGAGACGTAGGCTCAGAGAGAGAGAGAGACATAAAATGACAATTTTCAAACCAAAATATCTGACTTCCTGTTGGTTGGAGCTATTGAGTGTAAATTAGAAACTTGTCTGGCTGGAGGAGAACAATACACATACCGATTTTTATTACTGTAGATAAAATTAATCCCCCCACTTTTGACAAAAGGTGGCGCTACTGAGCCCTCAACACGCCCGTTTCTGAAACTTTGCACATGTCTACTGGCTAATAAATGAGATGTGTCTGTCGAGTTTCATGCAATTTTAAGCAATTTCAGGCATGCTAAGAGTCTCAAAAGCATAAAAAAAGAATATTAAAGTTTGATGCGTTGCCACGACAACAGTATCTAAGATATCAAGAATCCATTCACAGGTCTACATCTGCCGTGTGTTTACATTATAGTAGTGAAGTTTGAAGCAAATCGGGTAAAAATAAGAGGGTGATTTCAAAGCATTTAGGAAGTGACACACTTCCTTCTGCCAGTTGGTGGCGCTATAACTTTGACTCACAATAGTCACATCCATGTGATCGGGCTCTTACAACGAACACACTGGTGAAGTTTCATCAAGATCAGTTAATGTATGCAGTAGTTATGACACACTTCCTGTTTCACGTTTCTCGCCATAATTTTGTTTCCTCGCCACGGCCAAACCGTTCGAGATATCAAAAATCCCCTCGCAAACTTTCATCCTCAATGTCTTGACTTCATGCTGACCGAGTTTCGTGCCGTTTGTTTGAATTCTCTAGGAGGAGTATTTCACATTCCATTGCGTGTGTTTTACCAACAACCCTAAATAGCCGACTTCCTGTTGGGCTGGGGTAAAAAGTAAGAGTGTGAAGTATATATGAAACGAGGCGATCTACATGTGTACCGAGTTTCATATTATTACATGCAAGCGTGTTTGATTTATGGACCATGTTTTCGGACCCCGTTCCAGGGGGCGCTGTCGAGCCCCCCTGCCACGCCCGGGTACCATCTTCAGCCCGGCCCTGATGGCCGCGGGTTCTGACCAGTGTGCAAAGTTTCAGGAGTTTTTGAGCATGTTAAGGCCTCCAAAAGTGTCCAAAAGGTAGCAGAAAAATAATAAGAATAAATATAGCTGCGAGCAGCGATTACGGGCCCAAGCCGGTGGCACCGCAACCCCGGTGCCTTTAGTTACCTAAAGGCACCGGGGTGGCGGTACCACCGGCTTTGGCCCTTCATCGCTGCTCGCAGCTATATTTATATATATATATATATATATATATATATAAAGCCGGTGGCACCGCCACCCTGGTGCCTTTAGGGTTATTGTGCACGACGTGCAAAAACGTAACCCTGCTTTGACTGTCGAAAAGAAGTGTGCTGTAGAGCTTGTATCAGTGTGGGCTCTGCAAAAGTGTGCATTGAGGGCACATGTCAACCACAAAGTATGCGAGAGCAACCTTCTGAAAGGTCAGGTCTACATCCAGGTCTACATCTGCCGTGTGTTTACATCATAGTAGTGAAGTTTGAAGCAATCAGCTGATTTCAAAGCTTTTTGAAAGTGACAGACTTCCTGCTGCCAGTTGGTGGCGCTATAACCGGGGTGGCGGTGCCGCCGGCTTTGGCCCTTTCATCGCTGCTCGCAGCTATATTTATATATATACACACACACACACACATATATATATATTGTTTTTTTAAGAGACAAGACAGAATATTACTTGCCTGATCTGATTAGAAAAATAGTGTTTGTGTTTGTGTGTGTCTGTGTGTGTGTGTGTGTGTGTGTGTGTGTGTGTGTGTGTGTGTGTGTGTGTGGCGTAATTGAACAATGTAGACATAAAGACATACTCCGTCCTTTTGTTCATACAGGACATTATTCAAACTGCAAAGTGTTTACTTATATTTGTGTACACTCGCAATAAAACACAACATTGTGCTTTTGTCAAACTATAAACTCTTGTCAAACTGTAAACTACAACTGTCACCCAACCAAAATCTCTTACACACACACACACACACAGTTTAAAAGCAAAAAATATCAAACAATCCTATTTAAAAACAGTCTGTGGGAGCCATCTTTTGGACATTCATCATATCGCATTGGTTTTCATTTCTTGTCATCAAAAAGAGCCCTAATCTGTTTATTTTTTCAGTTACACATTCTACATTGATTAAAAAAGAAAAATCAAATGTGTTTTTATTTTATACAGAAATAAATAATCTATCATCCAGATGAGAATAAAGTTAGTGTTAGTTCAAATTTTAAGGAAAACAAATATATGATCTGAAATATAGCACATTCATTTAAAATTCATTCAGGTTCAATTACCAAACATACAATCTTAATGTAATTTAAAGCAAACAATACGTTTAAAATATATGGGTTGTATGACTATTTTTTAATATAAAAAGATATATATCCAAAAAGACAAGGCCTAAAGTTTAACAAGGGTTAAACTCTTATCACTGTAACAGACACAATCACACACACAATCACACACACACACACACACAAGTCAAATCACTTACATTTTACATGCAATATTGACTTTTTTTCTGTTTCAGCAGCGAAAATAGTTAAACAAAGATCACAGCAGAACCATCGCGCATCGTACAGCAACGCGTTCTCATTACTGAATGATTCAGCATTTTGAACGAATCGGTTGACTCAAAGATTCAATGACCAATCAATCCATAAACATCTATCTCATTCATGAATGACTCAGTCGTTCAAACGAATGAATCAATGACTCGCTCATTAAGACGGTCGCCTGGCGACACCTAATGACGGTTTAGTGTTATGTTTAAAAGTATCATTCTTTCCAACGATTGTTAATTAACTCATATTTGAAACATAAGCTATATTTATATATATACATACATATACACACACATACACAAAAATAAAATAAAAACACATTTGAAACGTGTTTTCTTACTAAATTGTGAGCTGAACGAAAGTTGCAGCAAATATCAGCAACAGGAGTCAAATTTCATTAATCACGAGAGTGAAGAGCTGACTGAAAAGATGATGACGGAATAGGCTATTTTATGTAAAAACGCCTATTTAAGCGAATCTGTCATTGTACTCTTTTATTGTTGTGTTTTCCGTGAAAAATAATAGACTATTGAACTCAGAATTCAAGCAATCGGCCCCCGAAATTGCACTAATTTTAGTGACACTAAAAAGTATGCGGCTGCACTGGCATTCATAATGGTGCGCGTCCATGGCGACGAGCGAGCAGAACAGAGCGAACGTTTAGTTAATTTCTACTTCCATAGGAATTCATTCGAGCGCCACCATTTCAATGTCCGTGCGGACGTCCATATTATACTTTCGCTTTCAAGTTAGTGTTTTTAAACCCCCCAGCGGGAGGTTTACACAATTTGTTTACACAATCACACGTTGATTAACCGGTGGGAAAATATTCCCATAGTAACATCCCTAATATATAAATATATATAAATTCAATAGGCCTACCTGATTTTGAACACAAGAGGGCAGTATAGCACTATATATGATTTGGATTATTATTATTTTTGACTAAACAACCATTCTGGCTGTTTTTAAACTTAAAAATAATTCTTAAATTGAAAAAAAGGAATAAAATAGGTTTAGTTCTAATATTTGTATAATTTTATATAAAAATAAATGGTGTATAATTACATTTTAGAAAGATATGAGACATGCCCTGATTCTTTTTTTGACATTATTGTCCTCGATCAGAGCCCTAATCTGTTTATTTTTTCAGTTACACATTCTACATTGATTAAAAAAGAAAAATCAAATGTGTTTTTATTTTATACAGAAATAAATAATCTATCATTCAGATGAGAATAAAGTTAGTGTTAGTTCAAATTTTAAGGAAAACAAATATATGATCTGAAATATAGCACATTCATTTATAATTCATTCAGGTTCAATTACCAAACATACAAATCTCAATGTAATTTAAAGCAAACAATACATTTAAAATACATGGGTTGTATGCTATTTTTTTTTATATAAAAAGATATATATCCAAAAAGACAAGGCCTAAACTTTAACAAGGGTTAAACAATCACTGTAACAGACACAATCACACACACACACACACACACACACACACACCCACACACACACACACACACACACACACGTCAAATCACTTACATTTTAGATGCAATATTGACTTTTTTTTCTGTTTCAGCAGCGAAAATAGTTAAACAAAGATCACAGCAGAACCATCGAGCATCTCACAGCAACGCGTTCTCATTACTGAATGATTCAGCATTTTGAACGAATCGGTTGACTCAAAGATTCAACGACCAATCCATAATCTGTCTCATTCATGAATGACTCAGCCGTTCGAACGAATCGTTTGAACGAATGAATCAATGACTCGCTCATTAAGACGGTCGCCTGGCGACACCTAATGACGGTTTAGTGATATTAAAAGTATCATTCTTTCCAACGATTGTTAATTAACTCATATTTGAAACATAAGCTATATATATATATATATATATATATATATATACACACATATATATACACACACATATATATACACAAAAATAAAATAAAAACACATTTGAAGCGTGTTTGCTTACTAAATTGTGAGCGGAACGAAAGTTGCAGCAAATATCAGCAACAGGAGTCAAATTTCATTAATCACGAGAGTGAAGAGCTGACTGAAAAGATGATGACGGAATAGGCTATTTTATGTAAAAGCCCCTATTTCAGCGAATCTATCCTTGTACTCTTTTGTTGTTGTGTTTTCCGTGAAAAATAATAGACTATTGAACTCACAATTCAAGCAATCGGCCCCGTTATTGCACTAATTTTAAAGTGACACTAAAAAGTATGCGGCTGCACTGGCATTCATAATGGTGCGCGTCCATGGCGACGAGCGAGCAGAACAGAGCGAACGTTTTTTAGTTCATTCCTACTTCCATAGGAATTCCCTCGAGCGCTCTGCACGTGGCCATTATCAATGTCCCGTATTTAAAAGCTCTCGGTCCTCAGTCACATACCAAATATATGTATAATGTATATATAAATATAATTTTGGACACAAGAGGGCAGTATGGCCCTATGTATAATTTTGTGTTTAAACTAAAAGAGCCCCTCCCCCCCTCCCCACACAGACACACACGAATGGCAGGGTGCATTCTCTCTGTCAGAGGGAGAGGGAGAGAAAATTCTCAGAAACATCCACATTCAAACCAAAATATCTGACTTCCTCTTGGTCTGAGCTAATGACAGTTAATTAGAAAGTTGTCCGGCTTGATCTGAACCATATGCATACCTGTGTCTGTCGAGTTTCATGCAATTTCAAGCATGCTAAGAGTCTCAAAAGCATCAAACAAGAATATTAAAGTTTGATGTGTTGCCACGGCAGCAGTATCTAAGATATCAATAATCCTTTCACAGGTCTACATCTGGCGTGTGTTTACATTATACACATAAAGTTTGAAGCAAATCGGGTAAAAATAAGAGGGTGATTTCAAAGCATTTAGGAAGTGACACACTTCCTGCTGCCAGTTGGTGGCGCTATAATTTTGACTCACAATAGTCACATCCATGTGATCGGCCTCTTACAACGAACACACTGTTGAAGTTTCATCAAGATCAGTTAATGTATGCAGTAGTTATGACACACTTCCTGTTTCACGTTTCTCGCCATAATTTTGTTTCCTCGCCACGGCCAAACCGTTCGAGATATCAAAAATCCCCTCGCAAACTTTCATCCTCAATGTCTTGACTTCATGCTGACCGAGTTTCGTGCCGTTTGTTTGAATTCTCTAGGAGGAGTATTTCACATTCCATTGCGTGTGTTTTACCAACAACCCTAAATAGCCGACTTCCTGTTGGGCTGGGGTAAAAAGTAAGAGTGTGAAGTATATATGAAACGAGGAGATCTACATGTGTACCGAGTTTCATATTATTACATGCAAGCGTGTTTGATTTATGGACCATGTTTTCGGACCCCGTTCCAGGGGGCGCTGTCGAGCCCCCCTGCCACGCCCGGGTACCATCTTCAGCCCGGCCCTGATGGCCGCGGGTTCTGACATGTGTGCAAAGTTTCAGGAGTTTTTGAGCATGTTAAGGCCTCCAAAAGTGTCCAAAAGGTAGCAGAAAAATAATAAGAAGAATAATAAAATATAGCTGCGAGCAGCGATTACGGGCCCAAGCCGGTGGCACCGCAACCCCGGTGCCTTTAGTTACCTAAAGGCACCGGAGTGGCGGTGCCGCCGGCTTTGGCCCTTCATCGCTGCTCGCAGCTATATTTATATATATATATATATATATATAAACAAGCCGGTGGCACCGCCACCCTGGTGCCTTAAGGGTTACTGTGCATGACGGGTAATAACTTAACCCCGCTTTGACTGTTGAGAAGATGTGTGCTGTAGAGCTTGCATTGGTGTGGGCTCTGCAAAAGTGTGCATTGAGGGCACATATCATATGCGTGAGCAAACTTCTGAATCCTAAAATGAAAAATGAGACACCCTACGGTCTCATGGACTTAATGGACACATGAAATAAGTACACAAGATTGAAAGTTATATGAAGTGTGCCAAGACAGAATATTACTTGCCTGATCTGATTAGAAAAATTGTTTGTTTGTGTGTGTGTGTGTGTGTGTGTGTGTGTGTGTGTGTGTGTGTGAGACGTGATTGAACAATGTAGACATAAAAACATACTCCGTCCTTTTGTTCATACAGGACATTATTCAAACTGCAAACTGTTTACTTATATTTGTGTACAATCGCAATAAAACACAACATTGTGCTTTTGTCAAACTGTAAACTACAAATGTCACCCAACCAAAATCTCTTACACACACACACACACACACACACACACACACACACACACACACACACACACACACACACACACACACACACACACACACACACACACACACACACACACACACACACACACACACACACACAAACACACACACACACACACACACACACACACACACACACACACATACACGTAGTTTAAAAGCAAAAAAAATCTTTTGGACATTCAGCATATTGCATTGGTTTTCATTTCTTGTTCTCGAACAGAGCCCTAATCTGTTTATTTTTTCAGTTACACATTCTACATTGATTAAAAAAGAAAAATCAAATGTGTTTTTATTATATACAGAAATAAATAATCTATCATTCAGATGAGAATAAAGTTAGTGTTAGTTTAAATTTTAAGGAAAACAAATATATGATCTGATATATAGCACATTCATTTAAAATTCATTCAGGTTCAATTACCAAACATACAAATCTTAATGTAATTTAAAGCAAACAATACATTTAAAATATATGGGTTGTATGCCTATTTTTTTTATATAAAAAGATATATATCCAAAAAGACAAGGCCTAAACTTTAACAAGGGTTAAACAATCACTGTAACAGACACAATCACACACACACACACACACACACACACACACAAGTCAAATCACTTACATTTTAGATGCAATATTGACTTTTTTCTGTTTCAGCAGCGAAAATAGTTAAACAAAGATCACAGCAGAACCATCGAGCATCTCACAGCAACGCGTTCTCATTACTGAATGATTCAGCATTTTGAACGAATCGGTTGACTCAAAGATTCAATGACCAATCCATAATCTGTCTCATTCATGAATGACTCAGCTGTTCGAACGAATTGTTTGAACGAATGAATCAATGACTCGCTCATTAAGACGGTCGCCTGGCGACACCTAATGATGGTTTAGTGTTATGTTTAAAAGTATCATTCTTCCCAACGATTTTTAATTGACTTATATTTAAAACAATCTCATAACATTATTTAATGCATTGTTATTTTTCAGTGTAAACGATTTAATTTGATCAGCCCTACCTAGGGTAAAAGCCATATAGTGTCTTATCATTCTAAATAATTGAATTTATTGATCAAATTTACAAATTAAAAATGAAAGATGAAGCATACATTTAATAAGACTGGACCGGGGTGCCCTGCATATATTACAATTTGCTGATTTAAATATACCATTGCCCCCCACTGTCAATTTGATGTGTGTGTTTGTGTGTGTGTGTGTGTTTAATAAAATCATTTAGTCACTACAATTAAAACCTGAACGGGTTTGCTTACTAAATTGTGAGCTGAACGAAAGTTGCAGCAAAGATCAGCAACCGGAGTCAAATTTCATTAATCACGAGTTGAGAGTGCGCGTCTCTCTCTGCTGTGTTATGCTGCATCACACGGGCATTCATAACGCTGCGCGTCCACGACGATGAGCGAGCAGAACAGAGTGAACGTTTTTTAGTTCATTCCTACTTCCATAGGAATTCCCTCGAGCGCTCTGCACGCGCCACCATTATCAATGTCCGTGTGGACGTCCGCGATCGAACAGTGGGCTACTCCGTCATTTTATTCAAGAAGATCATTCAAACTGCAAAGTGTTTACTTATTTTTGGATACTCGCAATCAAACACAACAATGTGATTTTGTAAAATACATTCAAGAAATCCGCCCCCGAAATGGGGCTTCTTTTAAAATGAAACGAAAATGCTCACAGCTGCACGTCTTGTGGAGACGTCCGTTACTTTCGCTTTCAAGTTAGCGATTTTAAAGCCCCCAGCGGAGTCACGGTGGGAAAATATTCCCATAGTAGCATCCCTACAATTTAATGCAATTGGCCTACCTGATTTTGAACACAAGAGGGCAGTAAAGCACTATAAATGATTTTTATTTTTTTATTTTTTTGGCTAAAGAATAGAATATAACTTTATTTGTCATTGTAGTTTATACAACGAAATTTGTTTGGTAACTCACAGAGGACAGCAGCCATAAAAGACATAACACACATGATATAATAAATGTAATAAAAGTATAAAATATAAAATACAAGAATAAATAATAATAAGTCAATAATGTCAACATTAATGTCCAATAAGAATGTTTTTGTGCATTATCAGCGAACATAAGAGAGGAAGGGTTCAACTTTATGTGTTGGAGGGATGGCACAGGCTACAGCTCTGGGGAAAAAGCTGTTCTTCAGTCTGTTTGTGCGGGTCCTAAGTGTTCTATATCTTTTCCCTGATGGAAGGGATACAAAAAGACTATGTCCAGGATGAGTTGAATCCTTGATAATATTGCTAGCTCGCTTTCGTAGGCGGCTATCATAAATCATATCAAGGGTAGGCAGCTCTGATCCTATGATCCTCTGAGCAGTTTTAACTATCCGAGTCAAAGCTCGCCGGTCTTCTGTAGTGCAGCTGGAATACCACACTGTGATGCAGTAACAGAGGATGCTCTCTATTGTGCTCCTATAAAAATTTACTAAAAGCTGGGTAGGCACTTTTGTTTTTTTGAGTTTTCTTAGGAAAAAGAGTCTCTGCTGCGCTTTCTTCACTAAGTATGATGTGTTTGTGGCCCATGTGAGATCTTTTGTTATGTGTATACCCAGGAATGTAATGTCATTCACCATTTCAACTTCCTCACCGTTTATGTAGAGGGGTGGTGGTGTTGTTTTCTTGACTCTCCTGTAGTCTACAACGATCTCCTTTGTTTTGGCAGTGTTCAGAACCAAACCGTTATTCACACACCATTTGATTAGATGTTGGACATCCTCTCTGTAGGGAGACTCGTTGTTTCCTGATATCCTTCCCACTATAGTGGTGTCATCCGCGAACTTCACTATGGTGTTACAAGAGGAATGGATGGGTTTGCAGTCGTGTGTGAATAGGGTAAAAAGAGCTGGACTAAGAACGCATCCCTGCGGTGCTCCTGTGTTCGTGATGATAACAGATGAAGTATGACTGCCTATCCTGACATTCTGTGATCTGTTTGTGAGGAAATCCAAAATCCATGAACAGAGTGTGGTGTTTAGACCCAGGTCAATCAGCTTATTTACAAGTTTGTAGGGCACGATGGTATTAAAAGCCGAGCTGAAATCTACAAATAGCATCCTAACATATGTATTTGGGTGCTCCAAATGAGTAAGACTGGTGTGAAGTGCGATTGAGATTGCATCCTCTGTAGATCTGTTCTTACAGTAAGCAAACTGTAGGTTGTCCAGGTCAGCAGGGATGTTGGCTTTGATGTATGAAAGAACCAATCTCTCGAAGCACTTCGTGATAATTGGAGTCAGAGCGACTGGGCGATAGTCATTCAGACATTTTACTGACCGTTTTTTTGGCACAGGAATAATTGTAGTTGATTTTAGGCATGTTGGGACTACAGCCTGCTGCAGAGACAGATTGAAGATGCTGGTGAACACCCCCGCCAATTGGTCAGCACATGACTTGAGTGTGCGACCTGGAACTTTATCTGGTCCTGCTGCTTTATTGACATTAATCCTCCTTAGTGTGGATCTCACTTGATGGCATTTGAGGACAGGAACCGGCTCTGCTGTGGGTGATGGTGCTGTCTGGATTTCCATGCTGTTGGAGTGACTTTCAAAGCGTGCAAAGAAGGAAGTGTGGCATCCTGGCTGGGCAAGGAGGGGCTGTTCTTGTAGTCCGTTAGAGTTTTAATACCTGTCCACATACTGCGGGGGTTATTGTCTTTAAAATGGCCCTCAATGCGTTGTTGATACCTGTGTTTTGCTGCTTTTATGCCCTTCTTGAGGTCTCTTCGAGCATTACTGTAAGCCAACCTGTCCCCTGACCTGTAGGCAGCATTCCGTACTTTCATTAATGAGTGTACCTTCCCATCAAACCATGGTTTTTGATTTGGGTACACCATTCTGGTCTTAGTCGCTACCCCAACGTCAGTGCAGAAGGCTATGTATGCTAGAACAGATGAGCTATATTCTTCCAGGTCCGTGCTTGCAAACAGATCCCAGTCTGTATTTTCGAAACAGTCCTGCAAGCGTGCAGTAGATTCCTCATTCCAGACCTGGATTGTTTTGACAGTTGGTCTTGTCCTGCAGATCAAAGGTCTGTACGATGGCATCAGATCTATAGAGATGTGGTCTGATGAGCCCAGGTGTGGAGATGGGACCGCTTTATAAGCTCTTGGTATGTTGGTGTATACTTGATCCAATATATTATTATCTCTAGTCGGAAAATGTATGCTGGTGTATAATTTAGGCATCACAGTTTTTAAATCCACATGATTGAAGTCCCCTGCTACAATTACAGCTCCCTCCGGGTATGCATCCAGCTGGCTGTTGATAGCTTCATGCAGCTCTTCTAGCACTAGCTTAGCATTAGCCCGTGGAGGTATATAAACAGCTGTGATAACAATAGCAGAAAACTCTCTCGGGGAATAAAAAGGTCTACATTTCAATGACAAATATTCAATGTCCAAGGAGCAATGTGACCTAATAACGTCCACCGATGTACACCAGTCATTATTTATGTATATGCACACTCCGCCACCTTTGTTCTTACCAGAGTCGGCCGTTCTATCTGCTCTGTATACGGAGCGGCCCGCTAGCTCGATAGCTGCATCAGGAACAGTGTTATTCAGCCAAGTCTCTGTGATTACCATAACACAGTTATCAAGTTGATGTGAAATAATCCTAAGTCTCATTTCGTCCATCTTGTTTACAAGTGACCGGGCATTTGTAAGAAAGAGACTCGGGAGCGCTGGTCTGTGTGGGTTAGCTTGTAGCCTAGCTCGTACTCTGGCTCTCTTTCCCCGCTTTTGCTTCCGGTCTCTTCGCCGTCTCCGACGCCTCAAGGGTGGTATGATGAGCATTCCGCCACGCTTCCCGGAGCGCAGAATCTCCGGTGAAATGAGATTTAAGTTTCCAAGTGAGTAATCCTGATACTGATTCCCGATTTTAAGGAGTTCAGCTCGTCCATAGCATAATTGTTGAGTTTGTGCCTGATAAAATAAGCTAAAAATACTTAAACAAACAAAAACGCTGCTGTATATCTGGGAGCTCCGAGCCGCTGCGTCTGAACGCGCCGCCATCATGATATCATGTAAACAACCATTCTGGCTGTTTTTAAACTTAAACATAAATCTTAAATTGAAAAAAAGGAATACAATGGGTTTAGTTCTAATATTAGTATAATTTTATAGAAAAATAAATGGTGTATAATTACATTTTAGAAAGATATGAGACATGTCCTGATTCTTTTTTTGACATAATCCCTCGCCATAGCAAAACCGTTTGAGATATTCAATATCCGTTCACAATTTAGCATCTTTAATGTATTTTCATCAAGTTGAAAAAGTTTTGTAACTGTAGATGAAACTAACCCCCCCACACACACTTTTGTCACAAAAGGTGGCGCTACTGAGCCCCTGCACCACGCCCGTTTCTGAAACTTTGCACATGTCTACTGGCTAATAAATGTGATCTGTCTGTCGAGTTTCATGCAATTTTAAGCAATTTCAGGCATGCTAAGAGTCTCAAAAGCATCCAAAAAGAATATTAAAGTTTGATGCGTTGCCATGGCAACAGTATCTAAGATATCAATAATCCTTTCACAGGTCTACATCTGGCGAGTGTCTACATTATACACATCAAGTTTGAAGCAAATCGGGTAAAAATAAGAGGGTGATTTCAAAGCATTTTGAAAGTGACACACTTCCTGCTGCCAGTTGGTGGCGCTATTGAATGTTCTGACAGCAGCTCACTTTATTTTTAAAAAGCATATATTATTTGGCAGATGTAAAGCATACATGTGTATGTTTTTGGTTAGTCTATTTTTTTGCACTGGACTTTTTTTCACGGTGAATTTGCACTGTCAGTTCTGTTTTTTAATAAAGGATTGGAAATTAATGCTTTTTTTTATTATCCGATTCATCGATTAATCGTAAAAATAATCGACAGATTAATCGATTATTAAAATAATCGTTAGTTGCAGCCCTACTAACTTTATTCTCATCTGAATTATAAAGAATTTATTTCTGTATAAAATAAAAAATCCCGAATAATCCAGACCAACCAGAGCGCACTATTTCTACAACATCATCAGTGCTGAAGCGAAACTACCAGAGCCGTTCGGCAGATAGCAAGCAGATATTTTGTGTCACGTCGTGCACAATAACCCTAAAGGCACCAGGGTGGCGGTGCCACCGGCTTTATATATATATATATATATATATATATATATATATATATAAACAAGCCGGTGGCACCGCCACCCTGGTGCCTTTAGGGTTACTGTGCATGACGGGCAATAACTTAACCCCGCTTTGACTGTTGAGAAGATGTGTGCTGTAGAGCTTGCATTGGTGTGGGCTCTGCAAAAGTGTGCATTGAGGGCACATATCATATGCGTGAGCAACCTTCTGAAACCTAAAATGAAAAATGAGACACCCTACGGTCTCATGGACTTAATGGACACATGAAATAAGTACACAAGATTGAAAGTTAAATCAAGTGTGCCAAGACAGAATATTACTTGCCTGATCTGATTAGAAAAAAGTTTGTGTGTGTGTATGTGTGTGTGTGTGTGTGAAACGTGATTGAACAATGTAGACATTAAAACATACTCCGTCCTTTTGTTCATACAGGACATTATTCAAACTGCAAAGTGTTTACTTATATTTGTGTACAATCGCAATAAAACACAACATTGTGCTTTTGTCAAACTGTAAACTACAACTGTCACCCAACCAAAATCTCTTTTTTATTTTATACAAAAATAAATAGTCTATCATTCAGATGAGAATAAAGTTAGTTCAAATTTTAAGGAAAACTCTGAAATATAGCACATTCATTTAAAATTCATTCAGGTTCAATTACCAAACATACAAATCTTAATGTAATTTAAAGCAAACAATACATTTAAAATATATGGGTTGTATGCCTATTTTTTTTATATAAAAAGATATATATCCAAAAAGACAAGGCCTAAACTTTAACAAGGGTTAAACAATCACTGTAACAGACACAATCATACACACACACACACACACACACACACACACACACACACACACACACACACACACACACACACACACACAGACACAGACACAGACACAGACACAGACACACACAAGTCAAATCACTTACATTTTAGATGCAATATTGACTTTTTTCTGTTTCAGCAGCGAAAATAGTTAAACAAAGATCACAGCAGAACCATCGAGCATCTCACAGCAACGCGTTCTCATTACTGAATGATTCAGCATTTTGAACGAATCGGTTGACTCAAAGATTCAATGACCAATCCATAATCTGTCTCATTCATGAATGACTCAGCCGTTCGAACGAATCGTTCGAACAAATGAATCAATGACTCGCTCATTAAGACGGTCGCCTGGCGACACCTAATGACGGTTTAGTGATATGTTTAAAAGTATCATTCTTTCAAACGATTGTTAATTAACTCATATTTGAAACATAAGCTATATATATATATATATACACACACATATATATATACACAAAAATAAAATAAAAACACATTTGAAGCGTGTTTGCTTACTAAATTGTGAGCGGAACGAAAGTTGCAGCAAATATCAGCAATAAATTTCATTAATCACGAGAGTGAAGTGCTGACTGAAAAGATGATGACGGAATAGGCTATTTTATGTAAAAGCGCCTATTTAAGCGAATCTGTCATTGTACTCTTTTGTTGTTGTGTTTTCCGTGAAAAATAATAGACTATTGAACTCACAATTCAAGCAATTGGCCCCCGATATTGCACTAATTTTAAAGTGACACTAAAAAGTATGCGGCTGCAGTGGCATTCATTACAGTGCGCATCCATGGCGACGAGCGAGCAAAACAGAGCGAACGTTTTTTCATTTCTACTTCCATAGAAATTCATTCGAGCGCACTGCGAGCGCCACCACTATAAATGTCCTTACTTTACTTTCACTTTTAACTTAGCGATATAAAAGCCCCCGGTGTTACACGTCAAATAACCGGTGAGAAAAAATTCTCGGAGTCACATAGCAGCTACCTATATTTAAATACAACAGGCCTACCTGATTTTGAACACAAGAGGGCAGTATAGCCCTATGTATTATTTGATATATTTATTTTTTAACTGAATAGTGCATCCTGGCTGTTTTTAAACTTGTACATTATTCTTAAATTGAAAACAAGAATAAAATGGGTTTAGTTCTGATATTTGTATAATTTTATCTAGAAATAAATGGTGTATAATTACATTTTTAGAAGATATGAAGCTTTTAGTGTTTTTTTTTTTTTTTACATGACTTTAATCCCTCGCCATAGCAAAACAATTAGAGATATTCAATAGATATTCACAATTATGCTTCTTTAATGTATTTTCATCATGTTGAAAAAGTTTGGTGGGAATAAAATAAACCACTTAAGAGGAGTGATGCATATTTTGTCATTTAAAAAAAAATACAAAAATTGTTATGCGAAAAGACAAGGACTTAGAGATTTCTTTATCCTTTAATGCAGGAAAAATCATACAGCCAGCCACACACACACACACACACACATAAACACAGACACCAACCCTCCCTCCCTCCCCTCCCCTCTGCTCCCCTCCCCACACAGACACACACACAAACAGAATGGCAGGGGGACAAGAAATCCATTCAAACTACAATATCTGACTTTCTGTTGCTCTGAGCTAATGACTTTAAATTAGAAAGTCGATTGGCTTGATGAGAACAATATGCGTGGCAAGTTTTGTAACTGTAGGTAAAACGAGCAAAGTTATAACACACTTTATGTGTCCTTTTTTAGTCATAAAATTAATTTCCTCGCCACGGCCAAACCGTTCGAGATATCAAAAATCCCTCCGGAATTTAGCATCATCAATGTCTTGACGTCATGCTGACCGAGTTTGCTTGAAATCCGATCAATTCCCAAGGAGAATTAAATAGAATTTCAGGGGTATGCGTTTCCAAACAAACCATGATAGCCGGCTTCCTGTTGGGATGTCGTAAAACTTAGAGCACGAAAGTTGTTTAACCCAATGAGATCTATAAGTGTACACAGTTTCATATTATTACATGCAAGTGTCTTTGATTTATGGACAAGTGTTCGAATCCCAGTCCAGGGGGCGCTGTCGGTCCGCCCTGCCACGCCCGGGTACCAGCTTCAGTCCGGCCCTGATGGCCACGGGTTCTGACCCGTGTGCAAAGTTTCAAGAGTTTTAGAGGATGTTAAGGGCCCCAAAAGCCCCCGAAACCTTGATCAACAATAATTAAAAGCTTTGTCACTCAAACAGACACATCCCCCTCCCCCCACAGACACAGAGGTATGCAGAGAGAGGGAGAGAGGGACAGAGATTACTCCAAAACATCCCATTCAAACCAAAATATCTGACTTCCTGTTGTTCGGAACCAAAAACTGTAAATTAGAAAGTTGTCCGGCTTGATCTGAACAATATGCCTACCGAGTTTTAAGATTGCAGGTAAAACTATGAAACTAACCCTCTCACTTTTGTCAAAAGGTGGCGCTACTGAGTCCCTGCACCACGCCCGTTCCTGAAACTTTGCACATGTCTACTGGCTAATATATGTGACATGTCTGTCGAGTTTCATGCAATTTCAAGCATGCTAAGAGTCTCAAAAGCATCAAAAAAGAATTTTAAAGTTTGATGTGTTGCCACGGCAACAGTATCAAAGATATCAAGAATCCATTCACAGGTCTACATCTGGCGTATGTTTACATTATACAGCTGAAGTTTGAAGCAAATTGGGTTAAAATAAGAGGGTGATTTCGAAGCATTTTGAAAGTGACACACTTCCTGCTGCCAGTTGGTGGCGCTATAACTTTGACTCACAATAGTCACATCCATGTGATCGGCCTCTTACAGCGAACACACTGGTGAAGTTTCATCAAGATCAGTTAATGTATGCAGAAGTTATAACACACTTCCTGTTTCACGTTTCTCGCCATAATTTCGTTTCCCCGCCACGGCCAAACCGTTCGAGATATCAAAAATCCCCTCGCAATTTTTCATCCTCAATGTCTTGACTTCATGCTGACCGAGTTTCGTGGCATTTCTTTGAATTCTCTAGGAGAAGTACTTTAAATTCCATTGCATGCGTTTTACAAACAACCCTAAATAGCCGACTTCCTGTTGGGCTGGGGTAAAAAGTAAGAGCATGAAGTATATATGAACCGATGAGATCTATATGTGTACCGAGTTTCATATTCTTACATACAAGCGTGTTTGATTTATGGACCAAGTTTTCGGACCCCGTTCCAGGGGGCGCTGTCGAGCCCCCCTGCCACGCCCGGGTACCATCTTCACCCCGACCCTGATGGCCGCGGGTTCTGACCCGCGTGCAAAGTTTCAAGAGTTTTCGTGCACGTTAAGAGCCCCAAAAGTGCCCGAATAGTCGTAAGAAAAATAAAAGAGGAAAAAAAAAAAAAAAAAAAAAAAAATAATCCTAAGGAAAACAATAGGGCCTTCGCCTTTTCAAGGCTTGGGCCCTAATAATCCTAAGGAAAACAATAGGGCCTTCGCCCTTTGGGCTTGGGCCCTAATAATAATAATAAATAATCCTAAGGAAAACAATAGGGCCTTCGCCCTTTGGGCTTGGGCCCTAATGATAATAATAATAAAATTAATAATAATCATCTTTTAAAATAATGATTCATTTTCATTGTAGTAATTTTTTTTTTACAAAATTATTAAAACATTTTTTATAACACATTAGAACATTATACATTACTTTAATATAATATAATATAACCACAACTCTTCATGTGAATCATGTGAGAAAAAAAACTTGAAAGTTCTCCGATGTTCCCATGTGCCTTGTACAATACTGAACACACATTAAACACAAAAATGTTCCTCATAAATCACTTTTGCAGTTACAGCAAGACGATTATGAAGATAGAACAAATAGATGAGTGTAATAATGGCTCCAGCGCTGGCTCATTTGGCTCAGTCTCAGTGTGTTTTTGCATAATGTGGAGGGTCCGTTGTAGGTCTACTGCGTGTCGTGCAAGAAGCTTCTCACGACCAGAAGAACTTGTTCTGTGCTGAAGCCTGTGTCACCACAAGAAAAAGCATCAGGCGAAAGGTAGAGAGAAACAGAGAGAGGAAGAGAAAAAATAGACTACAATAAAACCACAGCCTGTTTACTGTTTGGTAACACTGAGAAACTAGTCCAAAGATCAAATGAGTGATAACTTGATACAGAAAACTCGAAACGAACATTAAATGAGTGAGCCAGAAATCATATAAATTTTCGAGGAGGACACTTTTGATTTAGGCCAGTATGTAGCCACCTAGAAACCATTCAAAACATCCCAACCATAGCCAAATAACTTCCTACATAACCAGCGTTCCCAAGTACGTGGTTTTCCCGCCAAATTAGGCTATTTTTACACGGTTGCCGTGGGTTGTTTTTTCAGGGCCCATCAATGCAGCGGCATTATTTTCGCAGTTATCATTTTCACGTCCTGTGGCACGTTGTTTAAATAGCAAATGCATTTGCGCCCATTTATGCGCCCATGGATGTGCTGGTCTGAAAACGAGGTGTGTTCAGGCGCATTGTTGGCGAGTTGATATTTTGAGGCAACTGAAATAGACTGCGCCATTGACCAACAAAAACCTGATCTAAAGTCAATTTATTTAAAGAGCGACTTAGAAATGTGCGCCTATTGGCGGGTCCACAACGCACGTACACTCTGCTTATTACACACTATTAAATTCCGCCATGTAAATAGCGAATCCGCCATGCCGCGAGCGCAACTGGCTTTTAAAAGGAATGGGAAATTACACTCTGATTGGTTTATTGCACGTTACGCCCAAAACGCACCCATTACTCATTAAGAGAATAGGCACAACCCTTTTAGACCGCCGACCATTTTTCCCTTCGTTATAGCAAAACTGGATTCAAACACGCCCTACGTGCACTTGCGCCGTGCGCTTTAGACCATGCGCTTAGATCTTTGAAATAGTCCGCAGGTTGAAGCGACAACCAACAACTCTAGTTTTGTTACAGTTAAATTGTTGTTAATTGCTAGTCGTTAATTGAAGCTAAATTCCGATTCTCAGCTTGAATCCCTGTAGACATGCTTATAGGCTGTAAGGTATGGGTGCACATTGCTTTTGGCAGTGTAGCGTTTGTTTGCGCTGCTGACAAGTGAGAGTTTCACTGAGACTAAGGTGCTCGCACTGCACTATTTCCGTCAAACATCACCCCTTAACATTAACACTGATTTCCCATCTGGTGCCTCCTACTTATTCATATTCATACAGGAAAAGGTGTGGCCTACTAATAATCAATGTGTTGGAGGACAACAACGAACAACACTATGTCTGTGGTTGATGACCGATGATGAAAGTATGGAGTCATAACCAGAACATCCTCACGGAGACACGTAAAAAGGACATGGCCTGATTTGTATCCAGGAGCATTTCTCCAGAGGATGAGGATGTGAGTCAGCAAAAACACATAGGTTAATATGCTAACTATGCAAAAGAGATGGCCTTTTACTAAACTATCTAATAACCAATTATCAGTCCTAAATATTAAAATATTAAATCCAAATTGCCATAATATAGAGTGGATAGTATGCAATCTGTTGCTCAGATTGTTAGCATGCTAACATTCAGAAGCCTGTTGTCATCGCTAGCTGTTACTGCAGGTTACAGATCCCAGCTGACGGCTAATACAAGCACCCAATTCATCCATGTTCATTGCTGCTGTGAGACAAATCAGAAAACACTAAAGTGTACAGGGATTTAAAAGAAGAACCAGCACCCTCCTGTGAAGCGGCGCCTCCTTTATATTTAGCAACAACCCGGAGAAGATTCAGTCTCTCAGACCTAGTTAGAGAGAAACACTCCTCTGTTCAAGTGAAGGCTTTAACAATGACACAAGCAATCAAAAAGGGAAAAAGGCAAGTCACAAAGGGAGATTTTACCTTAAAAAACTTCATAATAACGTTCAAAATCACAACTACTTGAACAAACAAGGTTCTTTTTTGAATATCTCTGGTAATTTATTCAAAAGTACGTAAAAAAATGCAATTCACACATACAGTGACTTGAATACCTCTATGATGAGCATGTTTTTAATTTCTGTATTAATATACATTTTGACATTTTCTGGAACGTGAAGTAAAAAGTATCAGGGTAATACAACAACAACAACGAAAACAACAACAACAACAACAACAACAACAACAAAAATGCTGTTGATTATCATACAGAAGTGTCCTAAGTAAAGATGTATAATATTACAAAAAAGTTTCGGTAACACTTTAGTTTAGGGTCTAAATCTTACTATTAACTAGTTGCTTATTAGAATGCATATTACCAGTATATTGGCTATTTATTAGTACTTATAAAGCACATATTAATGCCTTATTCTTCAAGACCATATTCTACATCCCTTAATCGTACCCAATACCTAAACTTAACAACTACCATACTAACTATTAATATGCAGTAATTAGAAGTTTATTGAGGCAAAAGTCGTAGTTAATACTAGTTAGTTAAAAGTGAGAATTGGAACCTAATCTAAAGTGTGACCAAAGTTTCTATTACCGATGAATGCTGTTTATTAAATATTAAGCACCAGAACTATATTCAAATCAACTATATTCTGTCATAAGAAAAGTTTCTTGAGGACCAAATCAGCATATGAGAATGATTTCTGAAGGATCGTGTGACACTGAAGACGGGAGTAATAATGCTGAAAAATCAGCTTTACTATCACAGAAATAAATTACTTTTTAAAATATATTAAAGTAGAATACAGTTATTTTAAATTGTAACAATATATCATAATGTATTTTAAATTAAATAAATGCAGCCTGGGTGAGCATAAAATCCACTGAAACCCAGGCTCATAAATCATCTGCTGTGTTCCTTACTATATTATCAACATGTTTGAGTTTGAGCGTGAGTTCAACACTTAAGTACAAGTCTAATTTTCAATGTAAATCTGATCTGCAAACAAAGGAGGTCTAAAACACAAGCACTTGATATCTTGTTGTCTCTTGTCTCAGATGTGAATTGAGTTTGTCTCTATGGGCCGCACGGCCTCATGGGTTCGCCTCACCCACGTAACCTGCACCTGCACAAGGGAGGTATGGGGTTTTGTGTTTTGCTGACTAAAATCGGCCAACAACCCAGCTGTTTGAGCCATCTCGATGAGTCAACTAGCCCAAAACAAACACTACAGCAGTATTCTCCACTATATTACAGTTGTTGTTTTTTTGTTCATAGAAACTGTAAGCTGTTTCTTCACTTCCTACATGTTCAGAATCAATACATAACATTCAAATTGTCTGATTTATACCAGGGTCGGCGCCAGGACCCACAAAGTGACCTTGTGGCGCTGATGCTGAACAACACACAATGTTTTCCACCAGTTCAACCAGTCAAAATATAGCAATAGTGAAGAATTATACATGGAATTGAACATACGGGTTTGGAACGAAATGAGAGTGAGTAAGTGATGACAGAATTCTCGATCGCTTTATATGATGAACAGATTGACTTTAGGCTTTTATTCACAAATAAACATTCATCAACTCATCAGTTAAGGTAAATGGAAGCTCAAGCATGCTTGCTTGAAGTGCGAGAACCAATGAGGTTCATTCTCGTGTTACGCAGCACGTTTCAGGCTGGTACGACGCTGGTCATGAGTGTGATGCTGGCCAATAGTGAGCCTACGTTCTGACGTAGCGCTGCGCTGTTACACTACGTGAACTCACTCTGAGGCCCACATAGTTGAATAAAGTTGTTATTTTCGGGGGTTTTGCGCACAAAAAGTATTCCCGTCGCTTGATGAACTTAAGGTTGAGCCACTTTAGTCACTTTTGTAGACTATTTTAACAATGTTTTTATTTACTTTCTGGGCCGGCAAGTTTCAATTACATAGAAGCCAATGGAGGAGTGAGACAGCTCTCAGATTTAATCAAAAATATCTTCATTTGTGTTCCGAAGATGAGCGAAAGTCTTACGGGGTTGGAACGACATGAGGGTGAGTAATTACTGACAGAATTTTCATTTTTGGGTGAACTATCCCTTTAAGCTTCCACAAGAACCAATGAGGTCAAGTAAACTTCCGTTTATGTTCGCTGATCAATGTTAATATGTGAATAATAGCCTAAATTCAATCTGTTCATCATAAGCCCCTTTCACACAGCGCTTTGAACCCGGCAAATTGCCGGCAAATTGCCAGAGTGCCTTGAACGCAAACACGACCCGGGATTGATGCCGGGATCGATGCCGGGTTGGGGACCTAGTAACATTGTAACTGTGTGAACAAAAGCCAGAACCAATGCCGTATAAGGGGTGTGTCGTAGTGATGATTCACGAGCCTTTGCAATGACATAGTTATCGTGCGACTCAGTTACTCTAGAAGAAAGTTTGTGTTCGTCATCAATACAAGAAAGAACTAAAAAATGTCTGCAAACTGGACTGAAGTAGAGACCCGTCACATCCAACGTCACGCGTCTTTCCGGAACATACACGGGTTGTGTGTGAACGCGCTCTCTGATTCCGGCAAATCACTGGCAGTGTGAATGAAGCAAAATCAAACGAACCTGGGTCAAATCCCGGGTCACTTTATCCGTGTATTTTCCGGAATCTCTGTGTGAAAGGGGCTATGTAAACAATCCCCTTCTGAATGAAATTGTTGAACAACAAAAAATGTGGGTGATTTTGATTTTGTTCATAGGGAATTGATTGAATGGTTGTGGTTTGCTATTGTTCAATCTCATGTGATTGACAGGTTGTCCAGCCCTCGGGCCAGTAAACACATTTTTTAGGAGAAGGAGGAGGAGGAGAAGGAAAAGTTAATTTGATTAAAGATTATTCATTTATAATAATTACTGCATTATTCCAGAAAAAAATAAAAAAGGGTCAACTTCATGGTGACTTTAAGTACCTGCAGAAGCATGTGTTCTGTGTTTCTGGAGATCAGTGAGGCTGTGCCCACTGGATGCCAGGAACACCAGATGGAGTCTCCACACCCCTCTGCTGGGCTCAGTTTAATGCCAGCTTTTCAAGTTAGACTCTAATGTGCAATCTAATAAGGGTGATGATGACATAATATTTTCATTAGCCACCGCTACTCTTGGTTTCAGAAAACAAATTCAAAACAAAACACCACTAAGTATGGCATCATGACATCAACTTTTCCCAAGCATAAATGTAAACAAAAAACATGGTATTTATGAAACCACTTTGGATTGTAGGATTTAGATGTAAAAAAAAAAAAGTAATAATAAAAAAAAATCCTCCTTTTTTTGTAACACTTTAATTTTGTTTTTTAAATTATTTTATTATGAATTAAATAATAAATAAATAAAATGTAATGCAAAATTTCCAGAATAAAAATAAATATTTATAGTTACAGTTGATTCTTGCTATATATTTGATCGATAATAATAATAATAAAAAATTGCCAGAAAAGAAATTAAATAATAATATGATCTATTATATTTGTAGCTATATATTTGATACATTTATATTTGTATATACTCTGGCAAAGTATTTTATTATTTATAATTATATACTTATTTTTAAAATGATATATTTAATGATACATTTATATCACATTATGACGATGTTACAATAATATCCTTACATAATAAAAATCTTAGCACGTTTTGAGTTCGTATTGTGATCGAATATAAATAACTAAGTGTAGTGAATGACTGTCTCCATTTCATCAAACATATTCACCAACAAGACACACATTAAACATGCAATTTTTTTCAAATTAAATGAAAACAAAACCTGTGTGTCACTGCAACTAAATAAAATGTGGGAGGAAGTGACAAGCCACGCAACATTAAGACATGAATACATTGTCCCTGTGATCGTGTTTTGCGTGCCTTTGCATTCTCAGGAACAGATTCTTCACTGATACAGATCTTCACAGATACCAGACTCATTCGCACTTCAGTTTACACATCTGTCATGTGGTTAAACACCATGTGCCATGACAAAAAAGTTTTTTTTTTTTTTTTTTATGGCCTCAATACAGAAAACCCATATGCTTTTGTCGATACACATTATTAAAAGATCTATTTAAAGATCACTTGAAATCTTAGTTACATTTTTGTGGCCTTCAGTCTGTGTGTCAGCCATGAGAGTAAAATCCATATTTTGGTGTACAAAATTAACTCTAACGAGATATACAGATTTAAGATTTCTGCTTATTCATTTCTCTTCCCTGGGAAAATGGATACAAATCATTGATGACTCATCCTGCACTGCACAGATTGTTGTCCAATCAAATGCTCTCCAGAATGAGAATGCCCCGCCCACTAAAACCATGTGATCAGCAATCACCAAATCATGTATGTCATAATTTTTGTTTTGTTTTTAAAGTGCTCCTGGATATGTTGCATCCAACCTTACCTTTTGAAAAGAAAATACCTCAACACAAAGCGATTTGAATGGGGTCTTTAAAATAAATAACTGCTAATGCAATTATAAAAATCAGTAAATTCAAGCATGTTAAGACTCATATAGTAAAAATTCAGCCAAAAGACATGCTTGTAAAACGAGGTCTCTGGTTTGTAATGTACGATGAAATCACACATTTATATTTGTGTGGACTTGAAATCAAGTTCTGGATAAGATGTGCTTCACGTGTGTGGTAAATGTACAGACGCAGAGAGATGGAGATTTAGATGTGACATTTTGTTCCAGGCTAATATCATGATGTCTGGTTTACACTTGACTGATGAGGTAAGAGGCTTATTCAGTACATTGAGTCTACGGTACATTTGCCAAACCAGACATTTTATGATAATGTGCTCAGCTGTGAACTGAAAACCTCTTTTGAATTTCCTGTACAAGACAAAGCTGCCACACAAACCGTTAGTCTAAATGGCTGAAAGGTCAACCAAAGCCTTAGCTCAAAATAAAATAGATTTTAAAAACAATTAATCACAGCCGTAAATTCACTTACTGTAGATCAATGAGAGAGTTCTGATGGTTCAGCTGTGCAAATGTATGAATGGGATAAGAATAATCATAGATATCATCATAATATCATCATCAATATTATTATAATATCATCGTTTTCATGGATATCATAAATATAAAATATCTAAAAGATCATTTCACAATTAAAAACCCAAAACTGTATGCAATATAAACATATGCTAAAGTGGCCATGTTGTGAGTGGCGTCAGAAAAGCTTTTTTATTTTGCGTTTCAATAAAATTCGAGGAAATGAAGGTCAAGCTAAATGTATGGCATTGTGGGATAATAATTATATTATATTATAAACATAATATTAATAAAAAACGCTAAGTTATTTAAAATAATATATATATATATTCAGTGATTGACTTTAGAACTGGATCAGTCTGATTTATGAATGAATTTTTTAGACAGGTTTTTTAAACTGAATCAACTGATTCATTGAAAAGATTACAATTCGGACTACTTCTCCAATAAACTAGATTGTCAAGATCTTCAGTGAATATATTTCATATTATATGAGTAAAAATCTCTTAAAGCTGCTCTCTTGCAATGTAAATTTTCTGTTGAAATTCAAAACAAGCATAACTATTATTTAAAACCCATAATGGAACGTTTTTGAGGTCCCCTGTTTTGAATAATTCCAGTATTAGTTCCCTATTTACTGTAAAAAGAAATTATTAAAGAAATGAAACTGATATCAACCACAAACACATTCCTTATTATTATAAACATATGTTCCAAAATGTTATGCACACCACGGAGTTTGTGAAGGGATATTGTTACACTGGACACTGAACCGCAGTCACGGGAAGTGCTTCTGCTGTTGGAACCTGCTCGAAACCAGCAGATTCAATGACTGAATTTCAATGCAGGGTAGAAAAGGCTATTCAGCCTCTGAATCAATCACTCACTTCCAATCTCTCCTCCTCTAGCCACAATGGTTAGCTTGTGTGTGTGTGTATGTGTGTGGGTATGGATGTTAAGAGCCGGAAGGAAGTACGGGAAAGAGCATATGTACCGGATCTGCTGAAGACTCAAGTGATTATCAAGAGCATGTCAATGTGTTCGGTAATAACTATAGTCGTACAAGGCACAACCAAACAAGTGATTCCAAATCTCAGTGTTCATTATTTTACAAGTGCACTGTTACGTAGATGATAATCGGGATTCCATTAAAGCAAATGGGAATATTTAAATGGATAGTTCATCATTTATTTCGATTAAAACCCTTATGGCTTTCTTTTCCTGTGGAACACAAAAGGAGATATTTTAAAATGATGTGCTGGTTGCTCTTTTCCAATACAATGGGAAGTGGAGCTTTAATACAGCGTTTGATCTGTTTCTCAGACACTGTAAAAATGATATGATCAATAAGTTATGACAACATGTTTTTACATTGCTTTACCTCATCAAAATAAATTAAGCAATTTTCAACTTTTTTATGTTATACAAGATTCAACTCATTTTTTTTAAAGTCAGTTGAATGCAATTTAAGTTGAAATGACATAAACATCCAAGTTGATTGTACTTAAAAAATTTAAGGCAGCAATTTTTTTTTACTGTTTATCATATCACGTCAAACGACTTGTAGTGCGTAAAGTAGTCATATGGACTACTTTTATGGTGCTTTTATCATTTTGAAGCTTGACAGCCCTAATCCTCATTTGCTTCAATGAAACTAAATAGAGCGTTCAGGATATTCCTCAGAAATTCGCCTTTTGTGTTCAACAAAAGAAAGATTCGGAACAGTGAGAATGATGACTTATTTTTATTACATATTTCTTTAAAGGAGATCTAAGATTCATGGCTGAGCATTGTGGGAGAATGACTAAGAACCACTTTGAAATGAGTGATTAGTTCTTACCAGCTGAGAAAACATCTATCTGCATATTTGATTCCTTTTCACATCTATGGGATTTGAGGAAATGGCTTCATTAATTTTAGACGGGTTTATTAATGCTAGTTCGTCCGACACATTAGTTTCATTTCTGCACAAATATTCCCAAAGATCAATGAGGTCGGCCACGGTGGATCCATCTCATCTCTTGCATGAGGACTAAGAGGGCTAACTTCTGCTGGTTCAGGTCAAGTCTTTTGGCATGGAAACAACGAGTGGGGTTAAGTGTCGTGAGGAAAGCGCTTATCGTCACCCCCTCCTTCCCTTTCTAACTTCGCCCCTGACGCCTCGACTCGTGATCTGGATCTGCATCTGCAGCCGCCAGTCAGACCGTGCAAGTGTTTGTTCCACCAGCTGACGGAAAACTCAACAAACCTGACGGAGAGAGATAGGCATTGAAGGCACAAAATTGCATGTATTTTTCACCTGATACTACATATTGGTGAAGTTTATAAAAAAAACTGCATTTAGATGCCAATTGGTCCATGCACCATGTCTAACCAGGGTCGTCGCTAGCAGGGAAAAAGGTGGTGACGGTCAAAATAATTTTTAAAATTCTAAAACTTTTAAAATGGACTATTATTATGGCAGCAATACAATACAAATGTAAAACATGTGTTATATACATATATGGCTTGCACGACAAATCATTTTACTGGTCAAACAAGTAACTGGGTCAAATGTATTTCTTATGTAAATAAGAGGTTGTGTTAGATTATTTTTGCTCATTTCCACATTTTTAAAATGACAACATTCACCATCATTTGGAGAGATAAGAAGCAAGACAGAAAGCCATTTAAAACATAAAGCATACGTTTCCCTATTATTAAATACGACATTTAAATAAATGTTGAACGTGACTGACAATGTGAGAAGCACATTTCCGGATTTGTTTTATCACTGAGGAGCCATGAAAAAAATATTTTATTTATATATATATATATATATATATATCTTTTTTCTTTTCTTTTTTTTTTACAAATCCCTTTAAAGGGATAGTTCACCCAAAAATGAATATTCTTTCATCATTTACTCACCTTCATGTTGTTCCAAACCTGTATGAGTTTCTTTCCTCTGTTGAACACAAAAGAAGATACCAGCAACTATTTGGTTACCAAAATTCTGCTAATTTGTAGAATTAGCAAAAGAAATTAGCAGAAGATGGAAACTCATACAAGTTTGGAACGACATGAGGGTGAGTGAATGATGACAATATTTTCATTTTTGGGGTGAACTATCCCTTTAACGAACAAAAGCCAGGCTATTAATGACATCATTCTCCTGGGAAGTGACATAATGGGTTTGATTTAGTTGGGAATCTATACAAACATAATCAAAACATCAGCAATGCTAAACATAATTAGCATTAGCATCAACATATTAGCGAAATGTTAATTGGATTTTCTCACTCTAAATCAGTATGATATCAATAATCTTAAAACAAAAGTTAATTAAAAATATCAATAATGGGCTGTCGCATAAAAGGCAGTTACAAGCAGTCTTATCAGACAAGCAACCGTTCTGAGTCGTTTCTTAATTTAATAATATTAAATTATTTGTAGAATTAGAAAGCCGTAAACTGGCTAATTTCAATGGTCTCATTAGTCTCTCCATTTTACAAAGATTTGTGGATATCTTGGATGTGCAGAGTTTGCAATACACACTAAATTGCATATAGAAACGTGACAATTATTTTATATAGGATGACATCAATACGCACACAAGTTTTTTGGTAAAAGGCTAATTGGTTGGAAATAGGCTGGAGACTTTTTTATGCACTTTTGCTTTGTCAAAAACAGAATAGTGTAAAAAGTGAATGGAAACTGCACACAAACTCTGCTTTTTCTTTTTTCTCTTTCTGCGGTTGGACAGGAACATTATTTTGTTCATGTACTGTAGTTCCTGTCAAACATACTAATTTTCGTGCACAACGGTTGCCCTACAGCTATAAAAAATGTCCAAAAATATTTTCCTAAAATTAAAAGGGCCAATTTCTTCTTGTAAACTCATGATGTGATGGAATTAAATGACCAATTACTACATTTGTCATCAAATCAGTAATTGAACTGAGTTGGTGATTTGTTTCTGAATGATGGGTAGAAACACATTATCTTTTCTGATTTAGTCCAAAATAAAATCCTCAGCTACTGCCTGTAAATGGTGAAATTGTCCCACATAAAAATAAAAAAAACATTACTGTCCACATAGAACTAAAGGCATAAAACAGACTTAGCTTGCTAGCTTTAGCATTATCTGTATGCATGGCTCTGGTCCAATCCTTTTCTAGTAAAGGCTCTGTGTTTGGGCCTGGACTCTCTACGGATTGGCATGGGAACAGACAGAACCAACATGGCTTTGAACGCAGCGGTAGGTTGGGCCGGCTGAGCCAGAACCGGGCCTCTGCTTTTCTCTCATTGTGTCTCTCTCTTGTTTCTGTCCTACTTTTCAGCCATCTGAACAAGAGCTCAGCTAATGCAACATCAGTTGACCCAAATCTAGAGGGGTCCATCAGGTGATTTACATGAAGACAATTCCAAAGATTTCCCTAAATGAAATGTAATTTGTTATAGAGTGACATATGGAGCAAGGTGCAATTTTTCACAGCTGAATGTCAACACTGAGGTGGCAGGTTGTCTGGAGCGGAAAATGTCTCAAAGTGCAAATGAGATTTTAGCTAAACCTGTAAAGACGTTTGACTGTAATAAATCAAAAGCAGGGCTGTACAATAAATCAAGTCATGATATGGACAAGTGTCTTTGAATATTACAATACGAAAGACTACTATTTAAATATGAGGTTTGCATGTTCTGCATGTCTCTGTGTGAATGAGCGCCACAGTTTCGTCTACTACACACGAAGCACAAATCACGCTCAACTGCCGTCTCACTATATGAGGACATGAACACATGAACTTCATCTGCAAAGCTGTTCTGAGAACCACTTCACCGGCATTTCACCATTTCATTTGAGAAAAACTCGTCATATCATATATCATACACACAGAAACTTAAAGATCTTCATGACAACCTGTCAAAATAAAAGTTTAATAAAAAGACCGATATATGTTTACTATTGTACAGTAGAATGTACTTTTAGAATAACAATTTTCCCTCCACGTTTTAATTTTAAAAGTTAACCTTTATTGTGTCGCATGTTATATTTCTTTTGATTACATTTAAGGAGATATTTAAATTGTTAATGTTTGATACCTTCATTTTATTTCCACCATTTTTGATAACACATTTGTATTATATCATAATTCCAGAAAAACTGACAACACCGAATTTCTGAAGATAAAAAAAAATCATTTTATACGGCCCTATTACTGTAGAAATTGTAACAAACTATTAAATTGATAAACGTATATGAATTGAATTGGTTAGACATGCTTTTTGATTATTATCAATTTAATTAAACCCTTAAAATGTAATCCAGAACATTTTAAATGGAAATTGGGAAAAATAGAACAGAATTTGGGAAAAATAGAACATTTCATGATTTCAATCAAACAGACATGCTTTATGAGTTCTAATATTTAATTTGACCATTAAACAGAATCCAGAACAATCAAAACGGAAAATAAAACGTATATACTATCTACTATCTAAATAACGTGCTTGTCCACGTTCGATGGACGTACAGCATAAACAATGTTAGCTTGTTAGATTTTGTCAAACATGACAAACTAACACTGTAAAACAGCAAAAACTACAACATCGATGAAGGTCGATCAAGCATATCTGACTGATATATTACACCGCATTTGTGGGTGAGGGTCGATCATTTCTCAACTTTGTTGGTTCTCAATTGCTTGAATACTCGACTTTGAAATGATGTAGTAGTGTTGGTACACAACAGCTCGTTGTTGCCTCCTGAGACAGTGCTGATGGGAAACAAAGGCTCAGAGGGACATTGGGTGGAGGTGACGTGTCTGTTGAGCTTGCTTTGCGTGCTGTATGTCAGTGTGTGTCTGGGCTGTCATTTTCTTGCACCCATCCCCCATGACAGAGTAAACGCCACAGTACGAATGTCACTGCTGGCCACCACCAGCCCTTCATCATGTGCCTGCGTTTGTCCAGCGAGGGTGTGTTTGTTTGTGCCAAAACACCCAGCGTCCCTCTTAATTGAATTTTCACTGTCTCACTTATGTGTCTAAACATGGCTTTCTTCCAGATACGATTGACATTGCCCCCTCTCTTCCTTTAGAGAAGAGTCCAAACATCCTTATCCTTCACCCCTCCTTCATTCGTCTCTCTCCGTTCTCTTACGCTATACTGAGAGATGCTTTCGGTCTCTTCGGATTGTTTTAATTCATGTCCTACTTCTGCCTAGTTGAAGTATGCAGAAATTCTCCAAATGTAGTAGAATGGCCTACTTACGTCTAGTGAGTATAATATAGAAAGAACATGAAGTTTACTTGTTCACCCAGCAGTAACCCCAAACCCCCCAAGGGGCATATTTTTAACGCTAACATGTGTGGCCATTACTTAATATTGAAAAGAAAAGGGAAATATTTTCTGTCATAAAAACGTAGTGTTCATGCCACAAGATACTCAAGATACAGTGCATGTTGACTAAATGTTGACACATGGGCTTAAATATGTTTAGCTGTAACAGCAAAGTCAACGAAATTGAAGACAGCTTCTCAATGTGGATTTTACTAGCACAACACTAGCATGCTAACTGTGTGTGAAAATGTATAGGAGACAAAGCAGCATAAAGACATACTAACCACTATTGAACCTCTTAGGCAACTTCTGAACTATTTACTTATGAAATCATTGGGAGGGATTGAAATACTTCTTAAAAGTTCATGGTGATAAGATGACATGTGCTAACAACAGTATTACTGCAACATCCTGTAAAACACTGGGTCCACTTGTGACATCAAATACATGGCTGGTGTTACTGTAGGTTAAATATTACAAGTGTGTACTAAAAGTCCCATTCAGATTTTTACTCCTGCAGCTGTTCTTGAACAACAATGGAATCAATGCCAATTTTGTTTTCCACATCCTACTCAAACATCTTGTAGATTCCAGTAAATGCATCAGTGTTTGAGTCACACATGAGTCTAATGCGTAACCTGTTAAAAATCAAAACCTCAGCTAATTAAATTTCCAGGCCCACACAGAATACAATTGTTTTCACATTTTCTGAGCTTATTCTGAGGGAAATTCAGGGGAAACACCCATACAATTTTACAGAATCTACTTAAATATGGTAATAAAAACATTTAGAAAACTTTTTTTTTTAAAGAAATACATAAATGAAGAACGCCAAAATATTAAATGCCATGGATTGATATTTAAGGAGTAATCCACTAAATTATAGAGGGGAAAAACTGACAAGGAAAATCAGTAAACATTCACCCGTGGCATTTAAAATTTTGTCTTTCCTCAGAAAAAAAAATATATTAACAAATTCAAAAATTTTAGCCAGGGAAGTTTCAGAAATTTGGTAAATTAGACATGGAATGACACGCTTGCAAATTAACCAACAGTATTTACATTTAATTGAACATTTTAATAAAATATTTCAAATGCTATTTAAGGAGCTTCTGACCAAAAACCCTTTCAAAATACAATTATAATGAAATATCTAGTCATGAAACTCTAGAGGGCACAGGCTCTGTAAGCAATCACATGATTACCACATGGCACAAGCTGATTGGCCTCTGATGATACTGCAGCCAATGAGATTGCTTACTCAACATTTAAATAGTCTGGTTCATTTGTTTTTGTAGGCTAGTCTAATACCCCTTTTCCACCAACGCATTTTGAGAGCCGGTTCGGAGCCGGTGCTTGCGCGCGAACCAGTTCTTTGTGTTTCGACAGCCAAAGAACCGGTTCTCGGCCAGGAAAACTGGTTCCAAAGCAGCACCAACTCTTTGCTGGACTAGAACCGTTCTTTTACCACGTCATGCTTACCTCGGGGGCTGGGGGGCGGGTTTAGATAACATATTTTCTGACATAATAGGATCGCAAAGCCAGGAGAAACATTTGCAGAAACACGATGTAGTCCGCCATTGTAATTGTTATGCTTGAAGTTGGCGCAAGCGTTTCTAGTTTTATTTTTTTATTGAAAACGTTGTGTAAGCAAAGGAGAAATATAGAACAAATAAATGGAAAGAAAAAAAGACACAAGACAGGAGTACATAACTAATCAGAAAAGATTACATATCAAAGGAAAATATTAAAAGACTTACATATTTCATTGTTTTTAAAGCCTTCTTGGTTCACGAGTTAGAGATAATCCCAAAGTAATGTTGTACTTGCAAGCGTTTCTAGCTAAGATATATGGCGACGTACACAGTGACGTAACGACGTCGTTCGCTGGGCGCTCTATGGTGGAAAAACAAACAGGTTCTGAGAAGGTTCGCAAGTTGAACCAACTCCGAACCAACTTTGAACCAGCACCAGTTCCGAACCAGTTCGTTTTTGGTGGAAAAGGGGTATAACAGCACGCTATCAGAGTTCCTCTGAAACCCTCCACCTGCCTAGATCTGCTATGGGTTTTATGTCTATTTCTATCATGACAACTCTTGGAAGATATTTAGCGTGGTAATGGATACGACAATGTTAATGTATTTGGTCTTGGTGGAATAGATCTGCTACGCTGCTGTTGATTATTGCTGTTGTAGTAGATTTGCTGCTGCTGCAGAACATTCTTCTGCCAATGCATACGCCGATACGATGCTGTGAGCATCAAAGATGTACTGCTGCTACACAAATAGCATATATAAAATTACCTATAGCAGATCTATACAGGTGGAGCTGGGGATGCTGGAGGGTTTCAGAGAAACTCTGAAAACGCGCTGCAAACTGCTATGGTGTATGCTAACCAGCCATTTAAATGCTGAGCAGCAACCTCATTGGCTCCAGATGCGACATGAGCCAGTCAGCTTGTGCAATAAACAATGTGAATATCATCAGTGCTTCCACTGATGGCAAGTTTGAAGAACCCAAGTGCAGTATTCATTAAATACAAACATGAACAAACTCAAAATAAACAAAGACTTGGCTTGACATGGAACTACAAACTTAAAACATTCACAGAAAACTAACCAAACAGTGGTTACACAAACAATACTAGAGCATGGCAAACATGAGGGCTTAAATACACAAGGACTAGTGACTAAACAAGACACACATGTGAACATAATCAAGACAATTAACCAATGACAACTTGCCACAAGAGACTAGGGAAGCACATGGCAGGATCACATGAGGGCAAGGGAATCACATGACAATACAGGAAACATGACTGTAACATGAAACGTGAACCCAAAACAAACTATACATTACAGACTTATTTTTAACGATGCACCAATGAAAGAAGCAAGATATTGCTTCCTTGGTTTAATAAATCCAATTAATAAATCCAATCAGATCCTTATAGTGTCATTTCTGTAGATCCATCAAGAAGCATCTAGATCAACAAACAAATTAAAATTCATAACCTCTACCTTCAAAGGTCAGAACACACGGCTGGTCTCAGAACTGTGACCTTCAGTAACCCTGTCCTCATACCTCCATCATAAGAACTTCTCACCCTGTCCATCTCCAATATGTTCTTCAGCCTCACACCAGCGAGTCCTGACCTGACCCAACGTCTGTCGGATTGAGGGGCATATTTAACCTGTCAGGTCCTCTGTCCCATGGCCTCTGTTCCTGGTCCAGTCTCTGAGCTGTCAGTTTGATTCCTCACCACACTTTGAGTTTCTCCACAGACTGTCAGTCGCATCTGAAGCTTGACTCTCACTTCGGCTCATGAGGACAAGCTGATCTTTCTTGAGGACATCTCTATAGTTTTTTTATTTATCATTTATTTAGACCAGATAGTATAGATTTCAATTTCTGCCATTTATCAGTTGTTGGCCATAATATAAAAATAACCAGTTTATTTTATCTGCCAAAATTCAGTACATCCCTAATCTCAGGTCAGCATAAACTTTACATAACGAAAGAACGAACTGTTTGAGAAGCTGCAAATTCATTACAATTCCTCAGACACGGTCACATCCCACAACAAGCTGCTTGACTCGCCATATTCTCCTCTATAAACCTCTGCACTCTGCTTCACACGATCTTAACCTCATCAGCACACATCTTGTCAGTCGTCACTTTTAATTCAAATAGGATTAAAGTGAACAATGAACATTATCACAAAGGTCGACACATACACGTACTACAACTCTAAACCATGTCAAAGTTATGTTAAACGTCTTCAGGTAAAGCTAAGTTCAAACTAAGCGTAAGAGTTACATTAAACTTGGTCTACAACATTTAATCGATAATAATCGATAATGAAAATCGACGTTATCCATTAATCAGGCCTGTGTACAGAGAACACTCCCTCTTGTAATGACATTTCTTCTCTGATGATGATGTGTTTCCTGGCATGAGGGCGGGGCAACCTGTCACTCACATTAGATCTACCAATAGCAAACCACAACCATCCAATCAATTCCCCATGAAGAAAATCACGTCCCACCCTACATTTGTTCTTGTTTGAGAAGCAGTTTCATATGTCACAACAATAGAGAACATTTTATACCAGCTTTCAAACTTGACTTGATGTTATGCAGATCATTTAAAGGGATAGTTCACTCAAAATGCTAGTAATTCATTAATACAATGAAAGTGAAGGGTTGTCAAGCTCCAAAATGACATGAGGGTGAGTAAATGATGAGAGAATTTCCAGGTTTAGTTTTCTCCGAGTACTTGCTGATTTCCCCTAGGATAACATGGGATTAACAACACTGATATAGCCCCTCTTTCTATCTATCTATCTATCTATCTATCTATCTATCTATCTATCTATCTATCTATCTATCTAAACTATACTGGCAAGCTTTTACTTGATCTGGAGTATCTGAGTGTCTGTATGCACGGCCCGACAATCAGTATGAACGTTAACACCGAGATTAGAGACAGAGTTTGTGAACGAGAGAGATTTCAGGAAATTAAAAGTCATCACAGAATGACCCCGTCCACTCTCTGACCTGTGCAACCCTTCCTGATTTTCTCCTGCTGTCTTTTCAATCCCTTCATTCCCTACTTTCTCTTTCTGGACCACTCCTCCCGACAATCCCTTTTGCCCTCTGGGTGACCTCTCCCTTCTTGTGGACAGACCACTTAACATTGCTTCCCCACCTGTGGAGCCGCGGAGGGAGCGGGGAGCACTTCAAAAGCCCCGTGCAGTGATTGAGCACTGATTGCTGTGGGCCACTTGACTCATTTCATCTCATCTCGAGGACTAAAACTTCTGGAGAATGAGGTGGGAGGCAGATGGAATGCTGCGGAAAAACAAGCAGCTTCTGCCTTTGATGGGATGAGCTTCCTTTGTAAGCCCATTTGAGCAACACTGAAATGGTCTTGACAACTTTCACAAAGCCAAACAATCAAAAAAGGAGGATATATTACACTTTTCCAAAAGTTGAATGCAAAAAACAACAGTTATCACTTATATTTAAACCACTTTTATGTTGATACACTAAATATAGTCTAGTCTAAAAATGTGGAGGATGTTATGCTTTAGTTTATAGAGTTACATCTTAGGGAAAAGGCGTATACTCAATTTTCCCTCACTCTTGGTTACATTTACATTTGTTCTTGGCAGATACTTTCCTACTACAGGGACTGACAATAAAGTCCATACAATGTGTTTATGGCAATTGGTAGTTAAATTTCTCCTGATGTGCCAAGTTTGCAAACGCATAGACAGAGAATAATGATGATAGACCAGAATTGAAAAATTCTTTTGGATTATTGCAGAACTTAAGATCTGTGAGCTTATTGTTCTTCTTACGTGTTTTTTTTAGTTCATCTTGATAATCTTCACAAATGAACACAGCTTTTATACATTTTTAAATGTAAATACAATCAGCAGAAGAACTCTCATCGACAACAGAACAAAAACTCTTCATTTTCCTTCAGAAGGCCTTTATTAACCCCCTGGAGCCGTTTTGGACTTCGTTTATGATGGATGGATGCACGTTTTTGAGCTTCAATCTGTTGGTTGCAATCAACTGCCAGTATAAAACTGGGAAGAGCCAGGATATGTTTTAATATAACTCCGATTGTATTCGTCTGAAAGAAGAAAGCCATATACACACCTAGGATGGCTTGAGGGTGAGTAAATCATGAGCTGATTTTCATTTTAAAGTGAACTAATCCTTTAACAAGACGGCGAAACCGGAAGTGCTAAAATGCTAACTCGTTTCCAAATTTTGGCCTACAAAAATACGTCATCCCTGCACCACTCTATTGTATGCATGCAGCTCGAGCTGGCTGGCATCACTCGCCCAGGCTGTTGTTTCACAGTCAAAAATGAAACCGATGAGACGGAACAACAACAAACTACTGGAGACGCAAGAACAACAAATGCTTGTGTTGATGAGAACTTGTATGAAGGGGTTAAGAGTTACACACAACTCTAGTTTAAAAGATATCAAAGACATTTTATTGCTCATAACTTTTTGGAGAGAAATAGTGCAGACACTGGACAAGTGGGAAACTTTCTCGTGCACATGTTCAACACATGTGCACGAGAAAGTTTCCCACTTGCGCCTGTGTTCGCATAAACTATTAAATGGAGTATAGGCCCATTGGCGCCCTTACTCGGTATAACTTACCAATCAACTAACATAATCATTATTAGAGTATTTAAAACACATTTTAAATTACACATTTAAAAATTGGAATATCAAGTATTTCACAATCTTGCTAACAATATTTTGAATAATTTGAACATACATCAGTCATAGAGCGCAAAAAAGTGGATAATATCAACTGGTTTAGCTTCAAACCCCAGATGAAATATGTGACATCAAGTGGCAATCCAACAGATCAATAAATATTTTAAAATTAAAGATTTTTTAAAATCATTATTATCATTAATTTATTTAGCCTTGTTTGTTCTCTCTGGCCACGTCCCAAGCCGGTGATCTCTTGTAACAAATGAATGAATTTTATGTCAGACTGTGGAGCTGATCTCAGCGACCTCAGCTCTGCTAGTAAAGTATTGGCGACATGGACAGAATTACATGTAGTAACTGATCAGTTGCTAAACATTGTCCCTTGGTGTCGCGTTGCACACAGGCCCTCAGTGGCTGCATCGGCCTGGGGTGTCCACTTTGGTCCCTTGCCCTGATCGTTCCATCTGTCTCCAAATCATCAATGTTTTGGAAAAAAAAAAGCTGGAGTCTTGCAGACTGGGTCAATAGAGGCATGCTGGATTGTATGGCAGCATCTGAAACAATCAGGTCAAGGTCATACGTATTCTTGTGTGCCACCTACTTGGGTGAAGGTCTGCACAAACACAGACAGACACCGTTGTTTTCAAAGATTCACCTGTTTGGCCGTTTCAAAATTTCCCCTCTGGGATCAAGAATGTATCTCTTTATCTTTTTGCTATTTTCTAATGCTTTGAGTTTAACCTTAAGTCCTTAGTAGGATTAATGTCTGTCAACTCAGATTTGTAATCCAGTTTGCAAGGGCCTAGTTGTATTACAATATCAGAAAATAATATTGCTGGATAATTCAGGTGGTTTTAAAAAATATGATATACTGTACACTCACCGGCCACTTTATCAGGTACACTGCTTGTTAACGCAAATATCTAATCAGCCAATCACATGGCAGCAACTCAATGTATTTAGGCATGTAGACATGGTCAAGACGATCTGCTGAAGATCAAACTGAGGTGATTTAAGTGACTTTGAACGTGGCATGGGGTTGTTGGTGCCAGACGGGCTGGTCTGAGTATTTCAGAAACTGCTGATCTACTGGGATTTTCATGCATAAACATCTCAAGGGTTTACAGAGATTGGTCTGAAAAAGAGAAAAAATCAAGTGAGCGTCAGTTCTGTGGGTGAAAATGCCTTGTTTGAACAGAGATCAGAGGAGAATGGCTAGACTGGTTCCAGCTGATAGAAAGGGAACTCAAATAACCACTGGTTATAACCGGAGTCTGCAGAAGAGCATCTCTGAACTCACAACATGTCGAACCTTGAAGCAGAACACACACCGGTGACAGTCCTGTCAGATGAGAACAGGAAACTTAGGCTACAATTTGCATGGGCTCACCAAAACTGGACAATAGAAGATTGGAAAAACGTGCCTGGTCTGATGAGTCTCGATTTCTGCGACATTCAAATGGAGGGTCAGAATTTGGCGTAAACAACATGAAAGCATGGATCCATCCTGCCTTGTATCAACGGCTCAGGCTGCTGGTGGTGTAATGGTGTGTTGGATATTTTCTTGGCACACTTTGTGCCCTTTAGTACCAACAGAGCATCGTTTAAACACCACAGTCTACCTGAGTATTGTTGCTGACCATGTCCGTCCCTTTATGATCACAGTGTTTCATCTTCTGATGGATACTTCCAGCAGGATAACACGCCATGTCACAAAGCTCAAATTATCTCAAACTGGTTTGACATTGACAATGAGTTCACTAAACTCAAATGGCCTCCAAAGTCACCAGATCTCAATCCAATAGAGCAGCTTTGGGATGTGGAGGAACGGGAGATTCGCATCATGGATGTGCAGCCGACAAATCTGCAGCAACTACATGATGATTTCATGTCAATGGACCAAATCCTCTGAGGAATGTTTCCAGCACCTAGTTGAATCTTTTAATCGAGGAATTAAGGCAGTTCTGGAGGCAAAAGGGGGTTCAACCCGGTACTAGCAAGGTGTACCTAATAAAGTGGCCGGTGAGTGTGTCTATATACATATCCTAAAAATGCACATAAATATGCTAAATATTTTTTTTAAATCACCATTACGAAAAACTCAAAGACAAAACAAAGGGATGCACATACCATTATAAAGAACATTGCCACAAATGTCTAACTTCAATGGATGAAAGTCTCCTGTTACAGAGAAAAATAAGAAAATAAGAAAGAAAATATTTTTCAAGGTATTTAATGCGTTCTTGTGAGTGCTGTTTAATGCTAAAACAAACTGACAAGAGCGTTAGAGGCCAAGCTTGAATTCAGGCCTCCAATAACTTCCCGAATGACTTCCGCATGCACAAAATATTAACACTGTTATACAAGTTAGAATCATTCAGGAGTCAACATCAGGAATCTAAAGGCCATGTTCAGACAGTAGCAGAATACGGTTGTCAGTCCACTATTTGACTCCTTAATACGCTATGTTCACACACAGTTCAGTTATTTTAAGGACTCCGAAAACCTGTGCTGTGTGAACGCAACTGGACTGGACAACTAGTTGTCTGTCATGTCATACAGTGTTAGAGAGCTGCTCTGCGCTGCACAAACAAGTAAAACAAAGTAAATGTAACCTAAGATATGGTATCTGATTTTACAAACATACTCTTTTGGCCAGCTACGAAATTCCCAATATTTTTTTAACTAAGGCAAAGCAACAATATTTCATAAATCAAATGAAGCAAATGTAACTGCAGTTGTTGATCTTTTGTTTTGTTTCTTTTCCTGTATTTTTCTCTGTTTATACTTAAATGTATTTTTTATATAGCATTTTAAGAACTTGCTTAAAGTTCTAGGCCTATATGAAGAAAACAGTATTTTTGCAATTAATAATAGACTCTGGTCACATGATCTCAAAATGGCGCCTGAGGGGCTGACCCGCTCCATGTAAAATAAGAGTTATTTTTTGGAAATTGATCTGCCTAGAGCAGTGATTCTCAAATCTATATGATTAAACAATATTTTGAACAATTCAACAATATAGACAGCATATTTACTTCTGGAATGATGACAAATGTTCTCCATTAAAGTTACAATTTAAGGAGTACAATTACGGGAAGCAGTCCTGCGCAGATGGTCTCTACAAGATAATACAATGTTTCAAACTCAAAAATAATATTTTTTCAAAGTAATTATTTATTTAGTATCTTGCCACTTTGTGACCAGCAATAATGCCCAACTAACTGTACATCACACTTTATGTACCCTAATTTATTTTTTATAATTATAAATAAGTAATCTTGAAGCTCCCTAGAAGTTTAATGCAACCACTTGGTTGAGAACCACCAGTCTGTCTAAAATTCATCTCAGCATTTTACAGATTTTTTCCAAAACTGTTGTGCATTAGCCTACTAAAACTTTGCTTTAGAAAAAAATGACTGAGTGCACCTTAAGCTCAAATAAAAGAAACATAAATAAATACTGAGCTCAACAGCCCGGCTCAGGGCCTAAACGCACCATTGCATTGCTAGTATAGGTTGTTTACAGGTACCTTCAGCCCATATCACCTAAAGTAGGCAATATATTAAAAGCATCTATAGGTCAAATAACCAAAGAGCCTTCTTCACACACACACACATGCTGATTTCTGCCAGGGATTTGTGCATACAGAGGCAATGAACATGAATGCATCCACCTATCATCCTCCTCTTATCCTACATCAAATACAGCCTAATAGGATATATTTGATCATTATTTTGTAATCCACAAACGGCTTTTTTTTCCCTGTCAGCCTGTTACGCAACAGTCCCAACCCATACTGATATATAGTCATATAATGTGTGTACAGACAAAGAAAATTCAATCCCCAATCATATCGCAATGCATTTGATGATGATGCGCTGGAAAGACGCCCTTACCTCAAATCCAGCAAATAATCGGCTATTTATTATGCCACACAAGTTCCTTTGTTGAAACTGGCCTCGATTGGGAAAATAAATAAATAAAAACACTGTATACCCGCAAGATGCGTCTTATAGCGGTCCGGCCACGTACAGAAGACAGGTGCACCTGCGCAAGGATCCCTACAGCCTCCTATTGCACACACAGACGCTCCTTATGCCAGTAGGCTATTATTTAAGACGCGCCTTACCGTTCCTCAGTCAGTCCTTGGTGTATTCCTCATCGTCCATATATCAGTCCGCTCAAGAATGGCTTTAAAATCATATGCCCAACCCGCTGTATTCTTTCACATCCTCATGTCATTCACTGATGCAGCAGTGACACCGACGACACGCCCACCTCATCTCTTACCCCCACTTGAATGACGTAAAGAAGCAACAGACTCCGCCCACATCCCCTTTCATGCCTATTGATTGACGTAATAAATGAGCTGCAGACCCCGCCCACCTCTGGAAAACAGCTGCCTGTAGGACTGCTGGCTCAGTTTGTGGTAGCCTACTTTATTTAACTATACAATACTGTTTGGTATAAAAGCAAAACACTGTTAGACCATGTACTATTATTAATATTAAAATATTATAATGGTGATAGATAAAAGGCGCACGTTTTTCATCCTGTTTTGTATTTATGTGAATTATTACGTATTTATATTCAAAGAACATTTCGCACAAGTAATGGCTTGAAACAATCTTTTTTTATAAAACAGAAAAGTAGAATAGAAAAATAAAACAAATACAAATATTGTTTCCGTTGTCGTTTAAAAAAATGTTTTGGACATTTTTAAATTATATTTCTCAGAATAATTTATTCCTCAAAATTGGATTTCATTTTAATATGGCCATTGATTATAATGCCACAACATTGAATTTAATTGAAGCATTTTGGTATTTTGCCACAATCTGTCTTCTGTCATGTAACTGGAGAGATATTGTATAGCTAGGCCTAATAATAATAATAATAATATCCCGAGAAAAAAAAACTCTTTGCTTCTCTAAATATATGTTAATTATTTTGTTAAGAGTATTACCATGGTTTAGCAAGTAAAGAACCGAAAATATTTACAAATACACTAAGGCTTTCTACTAAAGCAAAGGAGGCCCTGTATTTTGAACTGATAAATCCCCAATACTGTACACTCTGACGCCCTCTACTGGTCATTTACCATTTCATAGATTTGCACAGAGCTCAGTAGTACCAGAGAATGTAGTAGTACATACTCTAGAATAGGATTTACAGGTTATGAATCAGGAAAACATAATTTTTCTCTTCTTTGAAATCCCTTATGATGGATATAAGACAAAAAATATGAAATATTGCAGCTGTCTATAACATTTTTATTTATTAACCCATTTATACTAAAATAGTGTCAACATTTAGGAATGTTGTATGTCAAACTATGGCAAGATATCAAAATGATCCACAGAGAATATATTGTTTTATACCTTAGGCTAGTTAGCGCACACAATCTGTTTACCAATGAGGCCAAGACAGCTTCACAAGAGCCGAAGTCCTCTGGGACAGAAATAAGAGAAACGCATGAGACAACAATATCATGCAGCATGTGCATTTCACAAATCTGGAATATGAAGTCAAGGAAAAAGCCTATCACATCTCATGTGTGTAAAAGGCTTGAAAAGAAGAAAATAAAGTGAGATTATATTTGTGCCAAAAACCCAATAAGCTCTGAAAGTTGCAGACTCCCGTCAACTAAAAAGGGACCTTAAATAGCGAGTAAAAACAACCACACAGGAGTAGCTTTAAAAGCAAACATTTAATGTGCATGTCCTTAATCCAATTTATGTTATGGCCTTAAAAATCCTGCTCACATCAATCTTAGAGTCAGAGCAAATTTGGCAAAAATGAGCAAAACTTTAAGATGCTTTTTATAAGATGTACAACAGAGACACATCTGTTGCATATGTTTTTTTAAGTGCAGCTATCACATTAAATTAAATGAATATATTACGGTATTATATAACAATATTATTATTATTAATATGAATACATGATTGTTTAAATATTAATAATACTATATTATTATTATACATTTAAGTACTCTATAAAGGGCTTATGAACTGTGCTTTAGCCTACTGTTAAATATTCTCAATGTTAGAATGGAGGTTGAAGCACTGAATAATTAAGTGTTTTCCGTTTGTGCATAACATTACCTTGTCCTTTAAATATCAAATGCGAAAAGGACCAGAGGAATGGGTGGACCCCAAAGGCCCGTTGACCAATCCCCTTGAAAGCAACTTGTTGAGCAAGTTTTGTTATTTAGACGCTCGTTGTCATTTGGCAGTGCAGGGCTGACCCACTTCACTGAATGAACTGTGTGTGTGAGTGTGTGTATGGCGAATAGATGCGCTGCAGAACATCGCGAATGATGAACGCCGCTCGGACACTGTTTACTTTATCATTATGTTGTCTCGGTTTTATTCAAGCCAAATCCCCGATGCGGTCCTGTCCCAGCGGACAGTTCTTACTAAAAAATCAGTGCGTTCTCTGTCACCCCACCTGCACGGAGTGTGAGGGTCATGAGCTATACGAGTGCACCGCTTGTGGTTTAGGTAAGTGATAGTTCACTATTATATTCTTTAGTTTAACACTGAAGTACAGTATATTGAATAAAGCAGGTGCCTCCATTTGGACCGTGCATATCCCTGCTGTCAGCGCGCATGCGCAACTATTTTTTTTTTTTCTATCATAGCGATGTCGTTGTGGTAACAAACATTAGCTTACTATGTAATTCAAATCAAGTTATACCAGGGAAAAACTTATGTGAAGCTAGCTGTTTCTAAGTACGTGTTGTGTGCTAATTAAAATTTAATTCAAAATCATTTTGGGGTTGTTTTGGCCATTGTGGTACGAATCTGTGGCAGTATTGTGCAGGTTCACAAAAGGGTTTTCCAAGAGACAATTGGGAAGGCAAACCTCCCAGTCCTCCCTGCACAGCTGCTGCGGAAAAACAATGAAGCCGCTCTCCCTATTTATCAAAGTGACAAAGAGTGCTTTACCTCAAAAGAGAGTTTGTTTAGTGACCTCAAACATGAAAGTGTCGTGCCCACTTTTAATTACAGGAAGAGTTGAAATTAAGGTAATTTTAAACACAAATCAATCGACTATGCTTTTGAACAGTTTGGCCTACTAGGCCAAACTAAGTTTAACAGTATTCTTTTAACTGCCAAACATGGGAGTGGGAAAAACTTAGACCTTCCTTTTCAGTATCGGTAAAGCTGATAATGTTTCTGGTAATGTTTGGACAATGTCTGATACTTCTGACAGTAGCTCCTGGCTTTTTCTTTAGCCTCAGTCTCAGCAATTTCAGATTCACTGTGCCTTAAAGCTAGCCTTTTAGTATAGAAGTATAGGCCTAAAGTGTATCTTTTCTGTTGTGTCCCAAATGATGTACCTTACACTATGCACTATGTACTCTACCATCTACATTTTCAATGGTTAATTTGTTATAAAGCATCAAAGTCTGATGGCTTCCTTTAAAGTCAGCAATAAACATAAGTTGTGATAGTCTTTTCTTCCCCATTGTGACGTATATCCGAGTGAAAAGGCTTCTCAAACTAGAAAAGAATGTAGGGCCGGACATGATTTTGTCCATCGGGAATAAATTCGTTGTCGTTTGCAATTTTCAGTGTGAACACACTACTCATTGTTTATATTACAAAATGGCATAGAAAAGTGCAGAATTAGGTGTGAATTGGAACACACCTATCTACGTTTTTGTTATGGCACTTCTTTTTCAGTGGAGGAACAGTTTGAAATTTAAATCATTGTTCAATAATCTTGCCATACACTATAGCTTTCAAATCAAATACAGTACCTTTTGATGCATATAATTCAGATTTGGAACGACATGAGTGTGAGTAAATAATGGCAGAATTTAAATGTTTGGTTGAAATATTCCTTTAAGAATGAATACGCAAACTCTTGTCTATAGCAAACCAAGCCACTCTTTTGAATTCTGTTTGTAGGCGTTCTTGGTTGCCATCCCTCCTTTTCAAGCATCTCAAAGAAGAGTGCTTTAACTCTTAATCTCGCTCCCTGCAGCCCAGTCCGGTTTGAGGGGGGAGGCCTTGCATCCATCAGTGTGTGACAACATTGCCAAAAGTGCCAATTCACTCTCCATAGCCCTTGCTTATGTGTCCTGGTCTTGGCAAAACCTGTCAGCCAGATAGTTACTACTGTTTCTATTTAAAGAAAAGTTCATGATGGACACAAGCAGATGTTGATATTTGAGTTTCATATAGTAGCAATTTGTTTGCAGAAAGAATAAGCATATAGTGTGGCTTCTAATCTTTTAGTGCATTTATTTCACAAAACCTGCCAAGAACATGTAATACTTCACTTCAAAATCATTTTCAAATCAGTGCATAAAAAAGTGCAATCTGTTTTAAGACAGCAAATATTTGCATTAAATGTTTACTCCCAGTTCTCATTGCCAGAATTTGAAAGAATTGCCTTTTGTAAGACATTTATTTAATAAAATCATGATTATTTCAAAATATATTTTCAAAAGTTTGGGTTCGGTAAGACCTTATAATATTTTTGAAAGAGGTCTCTTCTACTCACCAAGGCTGCATTTATTTGATCAAAAATACAGTAAAAAACTATAATTTTGTAAAATACTATTACAATTTAAAATAACTGTTCTCTATTTTAGTATATTTCAAATTTGAATTTATTCCTGTGATGGTAAAGCTGAATTTTCAGCATCATTACTCCAGTCTTCAGTGTCACATGATCAACAGTGTTGAAAATGTCTGCTTTATATTTTTGTGGAAAGTATATAATGATTTGTTTTACTGCTACATTATTTTTTACTGTTGGAACTACAGAATTGCAAAAACTCACAAGTAAATCTCACAGTAATGATAATTGGGAGTTCAAATGCACCTAATAGGCATGGTAATAATGTCAACAACAAAAAAAGTCTGAATCTTCAAAATATCACACATGCTCATGCTTTCATGACAATCACCCAATATTGCTAGTGTTGGAATGACCTCTGACTAATGTGATAATATTAAACATGCAGTAATTTATTAAGTCAGTAATGCAGTAGGCCTAAAACATGCAGTAATTTATTAACTAGTCTACCATTTGACTGGTAGGACATACAAAGGACATACAAATGTCTTACAAAAAGCTCCTGGCATTGTAATACTCTTGGTTTGAAATACTAGCTGAGCTTCTTATATCCCAAATCAAATCTTATTCTATCCTCTGATTACTGTAACTGGATCATTATTTAAAAAAGTTCATGAGTCACCGTGTCATGTTAAATGGATTTTGTTGGTCATTGCAGATGAGGAGGGGAATGAGCGCTTCCTGTATCAGGGTCACTGCAGACTACACTGCCCGCGAGAGTTTTATCCGGACCGAGACCAGTACACCTGCCTTCCATGTATGCCTAATTGTGAGATCTGTGCTGATGCCAACGTGTGTGCCAAGTGCAGAGAAGGATACAAGCTTCAAAGTGGCATCTGTCTGACAGTCCTGTGTGGAGTTGGTGAGTTTATCCTTTAATAAAATTAAAGTTGAATTCTAATACAGCGTTGCAACATGCAGCAGTTCCAGATATCACTTAACGAATTTGCTAAATTAAATTTGAATTGATTTTGCTATCTTGATTTTAATTGATTTGCATATTTAAACATAACAATTCAGAGATTGTGTCATACAAAACAATTGTCTTAATGTACTGTGATGTCACTGTGATAGTGTGACAACTGTTAAAACGTTTACCCTGCTCACCTGTAGTGGCATGCCTTAAACATCAGTTTAAACGAATAAAACAAATAAAAACAAACTGGAGTTGGAATCAAATTCAATGACAAGAACTAGCTATTACATAACTTCTAAATAATCATGTAACATACAAAAAGTCTGATACTCACATACATCTGCTTGAACAGGTCAGGTTCAGGACCCGGATACACGAGAATGTATAGACTGCGGTATCGGCTGTAAAACATGTTCCACAGGTAAGTAACACATACTTTTAATGACTGTGTATAGTATTTTATGTTTCATTAATAGTGCAGTATTACGTAATTTCTGTTCTATTAAATTGTAAAGAAATTTTTTCTTACTATTTTTGGGGTGCTGGCTCTGAAAAAAAGTCGGAGAGTCTTCTAGAGTCTGTTTTGCTCTAGAATGTCACACCTTTTCACACAATATGATTTGCATTCTGTAGCATTTTTGCTTTTGACAATCATTTTTAAGGTGAAGAAGTCTTGTATTATCCCTTGATCACCAGAAAAACTGCCACAAAGACACGATTCCTGTCTTACTCTGAGCAAGTTTACAACTCTTTGTTCAATTCTCAGCCGATTTTCACATATTCTATTCCTGATTTCAAGGTTAGAATTATGGCCTGTGACAGAAGAAAATGCAAACATGACCTAGACTGCGTTTCACAAAAGCATTGTGAACTAAGTTGATCGTAGAGACCATTAGTGGCAATAGTTCTATAATCTACTTAAGCTTACGATGCTTTTCGGAAACGCAGCCCCTGATGTTTTTGTCTGCAATGGGTTGCAATGAGTGCACAATGATGAAGGAGATAAACAAAAGCAGTCTTTAATAATTTATGCAATGATTATGGAGTCCAATAGAGGAGAGAGTTTGGAAGCTCTGGAGGAGTATGTGGAGCTACAGAGGGATGGGACCAAGGATGGGCTGACAGAGGAAAACCTTATGGAGGAGGCGATGGAGAGCTGACGACCCTGAGGACAGCGCCCACGGTGAAACCGAAGGTGGGAGGAGCCAGGGTAGAGTCAGAGATCTGACCACCAGGAGGAGATACAGAGAACGGGCAACACTGTAGGTCATGGAGGCCAAGGTGGATCCATGGTGACAAGCGGCCGAGTTGGAGCCAGGGTGCTGGAAGACTGAGGCAGAGCCAGTGGGACTGAGGACCAAGGTGGAGCTGAAGGGAAGGAGAAGCAAGAAGGAGCCAAAGGGGTGGAGGGTGGAGCGCAGCCGAATTCCAGAAGACCGTGGCGTAGGCAGAGTGATGACAGCTGGAGCTGACTGGTCAGTGGACCAAGGTGGAGTGATGCGCTCGGCAGCCCGAGGCAGAGCCAGGGAATTCATTTGCTAAGGTGGAGCTGGAGATGAAAAGACAGAGGATGAGCCGAGGAACTAAAGGGAGCCAGCGGAGGTGGAGCTGAGGAAGTGGTTAGCATAGGCGGAGGAGGCAGGAGAGGGAGGCTGGGTGGGACAGATTCCAAAAGTTGTATTGACCAACGACGCAGGAGACTTGGAGCTGTGCGGAGCCAGCAGAGATGCCGGAGACTTGGAGCTGTGCGGAGCCAGCAGAGATGCCGGAGACTTGGAGCTGTGCAGGACCAGCGGAAAACCAGGAGACTTGGAGCTGTGCAGGACCAGCGGAAAAGCAGGAGACTTGGGGTTGTGCAGGACCAGCGGAGACACAGAAGACTTGGAGCTGTGCGGGACAACAGAAAAGCAGGAGACTTGGAGCTGTGCGGGATCAGCGGAGATGCAGGAGACTTGGAGCTGTGCGGAACCAGCGGAGATGCCGGAGACTTGGAGCTGTGCAGGACCAGCGGAAAAGCAGGAGACTTGGAGCTGTGCAGGACCAGCGGAAAAGCAGGAGACTTGGAGTTGTGCAGGACCAGCGGAGACACAGAAGACTTGGAGCTGGGCGGGACCAGCAGAGAAGCAGGAGACTTGGAGCTGTGCGGAACCAGCGGAGGTGCGGGAGACTTGGAGCTGTGCAGGACCAGCGGAAAAGCAGGAGACTTGGAGCTGTGCAGGACCAGCGGAAAAGCAGGAGACTTGGAGTTGTGCAGGACCAGCGGAGACACAGAAGACTTGGAGCTGGGCGGGACCAGCAGAGAAGCAGGAGACTTGGAGCTGTGCGGAACCAGCGGAGATGCCGGAGACTTGGAGCTGTGCAGGACCAGCGGAAAAGCAGGAGACTTGGAGTTGTGCAGGACCAGCGGAGACACAGAAGACTTGGAGCTGGGCGGGACCAGCAGAGAAGCAGGAGACTTGGAGCTGTGCGGGATCAGCGGAGATGCAGGAGACTTGGAGCTGTGCGGAACCAGCGGAGATGCCGGAGACTTGGAGCTGTGCAGGACCAGCGGAAAAGCAGGAGACTTGGAGTTGTGCAGGACCAGCGGAGACACAGAAGACTTGGAGCTGGGCGGGACCAGCAGAGAAGCAGGAGACTTGGAGCTGTGCGGAACCAGCGGAGGTGCGGGAGACTTGGAGCTGTGCAGGACCAGCGGAAAAGCAGGAGACTTGGAGCTGTGCAGGACCAGCGGAAAAGCAGGAGACTTGGAGTTGTGCAGGACCAGCGGAGACACAGAAGACTTGGAGCTGGGCGGGACCAGCAGAGAAGCAGGAGACTTGGAGCTGTGCGGAACCAGCGGAGATGCCGGAGACTTGGAGCTGTGCAGGACCAGCGGAAAAGCAGGAGACTTGGAGTTGTGCAGGACCAGCGGAGACACAGAAGACTTGGAGCTGTGCGGGACCAGCAGAGAAGCAGGAGACTTGGAGCTGTGCGGAACGATCGGAGATGCGGGAGACTTGGAGCTGGGCGGGACCAGCGGCAACAGGAGACTGTGGATTCACATTTTCCAATCCATTAAATAAAGTTACAGAGACCCTGCACAGCTCACATGAGTATAGGTTGGGCTCCAATCCATTCCCTCGAACTCCAAGAGGACACCAACAGGAACAGATGATTTTGCCAGCTTACGCATCTGGTCAGTAATCGGCTCTGGTGCTGGCATCGAGGCTCTGTGTCTGCACCTTATAATGCATTGTAAGGTCTGTAACCACAGTTATAATTGATTATAATAGTTATCTATTCATTATTACACCTTTAGAAAGTATAATTCATTAAAACACATGGCAAACAACCAGTTGGACTCTGGCATCCTGTCCTTGTTGGGCTTGGTTGGTGGCTGGCTGGGCTCTGGGTCCGGAGTGGGGCTGGTGATGTCTTCTGCAGCACAGACAGTGAATGAAGATCCACAACTCACCAGCACCCACTCTACATAGGCGGCGAAATTCCCCCAAGGACCATCCACAGGCCTTGGACCACTCGCTGAGGCCGGTGTAGAAAAATATGCAGAACTAGCTGTCCGGATAGTAGGTGAGGCAAGCCAGATCTAAAAAGTCCATTGTGTGGTCCTCGAGGGAGCGTTTTCTGTCAACAACGGGTTGCAGTGAGCACACAGTGACAAAGGAGAAAAACAAACACATCAGTAATAATTAATTTAATATTTAATAATTTAATCATTAATCTAAAAAAGGTAAGACGCAGGGGATCAACAGAAAACAGAATAGGACAACCATGTAAAACAGAACTATGGGCTTAAATACACTAGGAGATTAATTAAGAGAACTAGAGATAGGTAATTAATACAAATCAGGTATTACTAGGCTTTTTTTTTTGCAAACCTTTTTTTTTTCAAGATTCAGGGCTGTGTAATCATTGCCTGTTTTGTGTCCACAACAGATGAGCCGGAGGTTTGCAACAGCTGCACAGACGGCTACTTCCTGTAAGTTACTATTGAATTTTTAGAAATATTTGTCCGTTTATTTCTGCTGCTGTGCAATTTAAGCTATGTTGAAGTCTTCTAGAGCATATTGCGGAGATACTTTGAAGAGAACAGTGGTTTGATTGTGTGTTTCTCCCTGTGTTATGGCCTCCAACTATTGTGTGCATCAGATTTCACTTTCAGTTAAGTCTCACGCGGTTACCTGAGATCCAGGCTGCTCGACATAGAGGCACCTCTTATGAGTTTTTCCCTCAACTCACTCAATCTGTCCTTCTCTCTCTCTCCTCACTAATTTGAGCCCATCTTTTCCCCGCTCGGTTGAAGCTGAAGGACTTTCTTTGCTTAGAGAGTTGGAGTGTCTTGTACGAGAGTCCTGACTAATGAATGTCCACTCAGAGAGGAAAAGAGCAATGTTAATCCTGCTGAACATTCCTCATGCTTTCATTGTGCTTGCGTTGTTGCCATGGCTGCTGTTGTCCGCCGTCCCACTCAAACATCTTGCTTAAGTGTTGAGTTCTAGTTTGAGGCACCTCTGTGTCTCAGACGGAGCACTTGATCAGCCATGCTTATCAACTGCTTAACTAGAGTAAGATATGTGTTTAAAGTCCCCCTGTGGTGAAAATCAAGGTTTTAATGTTGTTTATATGTCTATGTGGAGTTTTTAATATGCTTTAAGACAAACCATGAGCAAATTCATGTCAACACCATTGCTGCTGAGTATTTTCTCCTAAAAACTGCAGTGACAAAAGTCGGTCTTAAAAACGCGTTTTGAAATCGCTGGTGTTTCTTGCGTCACAAACTACCTTGTAACCAATCATGTCAACGTGCGGTCGGGCTTTAGCATATCAGACTTACTGCGAAGCAGGGGAGTCTCAAGAGAAGCCAGATTATCCCGGTATATTTTTCTGTTTTCATTAGCAAAACATTATTAGCTCTTTGATAACGTAGTCAAGGCTAATCATAATTAATTATCGTGTCCGACGTTGTATAGAGTGATACGATTGTGCAGCGTTTACTACTGTAAAGTTGACCGAGTGGATCAGGTATTCTGAGCTGGTGTGAGTGAGTGGAGGCGGGGCTAATTAGCATATTCATAGAACCACATCTACTAAATGAAGCAAGGGTGTCGAGTTACATTCAAGCTATTTTAAGGCATGAAGAATTTTTTTTCACAGGAAAAAATGTTTAAATATGTCATTTTGGTGATCAAAGATGAGTTTTAAGGGATAAAATGATTGACTACAGGGGGACTTTAACATAGTTTGAACATGGTTTGTGTAGTTTCATTTAATTTATCTTTACGTTAAGATTTATTTTGAATCTTTTTATAGTTGTAATACACGCAGTACCAGTCAGACATTTGAAGACAGTTATTCTTTATTACTATTTTCCACATTTTAGAATAACGATAGTCGTCAAAACTATGAAATGACCAAAAAATTGCACATTTTTTTTTGTATTTTATCTTCCTATAATCAGATTGCAAGTCAATTACAACTCTGCACATTCATAGATTAAAAAAAAGTAAAAAAAAATAAAATAAAAAATAATGTAAGTTTTGTATAGAAATTCATATAGTACATAAACTAATTAACATGCAGACCTTTGACTGGTTACTGTATTAATTGCTTTTATTTTCAGGATTGTTGTGCTTTATTAGATGTCTATAGGAAAAGTGATATTGGAATTATTGGGAAAAGGATTTTGGGAATATATACTGTAAATACTGTTCAAAAGTTTGGGGTTGGTAAGATTTTTAAATGTTAATGAGTCTCTTCTTCTCACTAAGGCTGCATTTACCTCCTTAACAGTAATATTGTGAAAAATTATTACGATAAAAAAAATGCTATTTCAATACATTTTGCAATATCATTTATTCCTGTGATGCATAGCTGAATTTTCAGGATCATTACTCCAGTCTTCAATGTCACATTTCTAGCATAGACACTGGTGTGCACACAATAATCAGAAGATTGATTGGTAGATTTGAAGATAGTGTTCTTCCCAAATGGTCTATACAACAGGTTTAAGAATCATGATAGAATTATTATGACAAAAGACTTTGAATTAAAAGCCCCCCGGATGAACTTTCATTCTGACGCTTTCATTTATCAAAGCTCTATTGCCGAAAGGTTGATTTGAAGGATTGATGGCTTAATAATTCCAGCAATGCTGCCGAGGGCAGGTGCGTTGTGGTTTTGGGATGGTGTTCATTTCTCTGGTGTGGTTAGTGTTCTCTGGTTACTCTTCACCCAGACTCCCTCTGTCAAAGCACTAAATCAAACAGCCCTAAAGTCTCAAGTTCATTATATCCCTCACCCTGAAGGTGGAGCTTGTGAATTAGAGTGCGTCTTTGATTCAAAAGTAAGTCTACAAAGACAGTTGCTGCTCTGAAGCTGTTCCTAAGTCTTTGTAAGCAAGTTTTCAAACAGGTCCAAGTGATAGAAGGGTATTGATTGTGTCTGATACTGAGGCGATATAAAGAGTTTTTTAACAAAAAGTGCAAAAAACCACACACCATACAATTTAAGAGATACTAGTATAGTTTTTATTCATATTTTGAATTAGTTTGTATTTCTATATTCTTTTTCACTTAATTTTTAGTTAAAGTTTTAGTATATTTTTTTTAATATATTTACATACATTTTATATATATATATATAAAATGTTTTTTTTTTTTTTTTTCAGTTTTAGTACATCAAGTTAAACTTAAAGCTGCAGTCCGGCATTTTTCCTCTTTGTCGCCATCTCTGTTCGAAATCTGCAATTGCAGTCATTCGTGGAATTATCAACTTTACGTGAGTTGTAGTTCAACACCCTCGACACCGCCGCACAGCGCGGATGAACAATGTTTTGAGAAGAGTGTGAGGCTGTTAGTCGCCGCGCCGGTGTGGATACTGGCATTCAGAATCACAGATTATTCTTTTTGGAAGTATGACCAACATAATAATTTTCCACGGAAAATGTCATCTGAACTAGTAAGAAACGTCCACTTTTGTTCTGGTTCTGACATTGCAGTAAATCGCGCTGATTAAATCTAACAATCGCTTATAAGTTATCATATCACGCAAAACCGTGCAAATTATACTTTGTTCTCAAATTGTTAATGTTAACAACGTAAGCAAGCATTGCGTGACTACATGTAATGTCCTTCCGATATGTATCCTTGTTTTCGCATGGGTCCGGTTGCAGTCTCTTCTTTCTGTAGCCACTCCAAAGTCCGAACGAAGTCTTTTGCATTTTGCAGCTGGTGAATTTGTTGTCACTGGTGATTGTCGTTTGAACCTTTCTGGATCCGCCATCAAATTGATAAGTTTATATCAAGTGCTGTGAGAAAAGGCTATAAATCTCCACCTCCAACATCCTCACACGCAATATAGCTTATACTAGCTGAGACTCCTTTATGTGTACAGATGTGTGTGTACAGATGTGTGTGTACAGATGTGACGTAATGACGCAAAGACATGCTCGAATCTCCCGCGGAAATCCACCAGTACCACTGGAATTAAAAACATTATTACAAGCTTACCGATTTGAATCGAGCTAAGGCAAGCAGAGAGTTTTGAACACTGGCTGGTTATGTATTTTCTCAAATATGTATTTTGGATAATTTTTAACCCCTAAAAAAACTACGGACTGCAGCTTTAATGAAAATGAGAAATATTTTCTTGGCGACAGCCTAAAGTTTCAGTTTTTTTAGATTTGATTTATTTCAGTTAACAAATTTTTTATATACATATAAACAATCCAAATTTCAATGTAGGTTAGGCACAAATTATGCGAATTGCACCATTACTGCTGATGGAAATAGGGAAGTAAATACAATGTTATTACAACAAAAGATGCTGCATTCTCCACAACCACACTCAGAAATGACCTGCAAGATTGTGCGAAGCTGTGTGAATTGCTGTGTTTTTGGCATTACCAGACATTAAAAAAGCTCATGCTTATTCTACTAAACAGCCCTCAAATATTATGTTGAAGGCCTGCTCACTTTTTAAACAATGCAGTCAAAATGTGACACGCCTTTGTTGTTTGTTCTCTATCCATACAGATACAGACACCAGTGTCGTCAGCACTGTCCCCAGAGGACGTATGAGGACCGGGGTAGAGGACTGTGTATCAGCTGCACAGATCCGTGTGTGGACTGCTGGAACGATGTCCTGTGTCTCACTTGCCAGAGCGGATACTTCCTGAACAGTGCGTACTCTACTTCCTCTGAACGTTCGCTCTCATTTTCCCGTCTGATAGCCATAGCTGTTTCATTCACATTACTTTGGCCGGTTAAGTCTTGCCTATAAAGCGTTCATTATTGTATAATGTTTATAGATTAAACCTTTCATTTAAATTGAAACTACATTAAAGGAATAGTTCACTCAAAAATCATCATTTACTCACCCTCTTATTGTTCCAAACCTGTATGAGTTTCTTTGTTCTGTTGAACACAAAAGAAGATATTTTGAAGAATGTTGGTAACCAGAGAGTTGATTGTAGGAAACCCCATTGACTTCCATTGTAGGAAAAAAAGACAGCGCAAGTCAATGGTTAAGTCAACTGTCTGGTTACCAACATCCTTCTTTTGTGTTCAACAGAAATGGAAATATATTTATAGAAATGGAAATATATTTAATAATATTTGCAGTTAAGATTGCAGATTAACAGATTTGCAAAGTAAAAAATGCCATTGGTCGACCAAACAGATTGTATTAAAAACAATTAAAACAAAAAAAATTAACACTTTTCTTTAAACGTCAAGGGGGTAAAAACAATTAAATTTATTGTCCATTAATTTTCTGAAATATTCGAAAATTGCTTATATTATTTACATACATGAATTGTTCAGCCATGAAACTATTCACGTTCTAAATGGCTGTTTCAATGTAACTTCCAGCAGCCCACCAAGACGAAACCTATGTACATTCCAATTACATTTAATAAAATGTTTCATAAACTCTCCCGAAAGTTATTATGACTGAAACCCCTTTATATTTTATTTAATAATTATGTAAATATGGTCCAACATTACAAGAAAAAAGGTTGAGAATGCCTGATAGAGCCTTGCATGTGCTCTTTGTTGCAGCACTCACTCAGTCTTGCTCACTTATTTGAATAGGACTATAAATGGGATGCAAATATGGTTAATGCAAAATGTTAGTGATTCATTCATGCAAATTTAATATTCATGATTATACACTCAGTCCAAAATTCACAAACATTGCCTCTTAATTATTACTACAATAATATTCTATGAAATAACACAACTCACTGTATGTATTACCTGTGAACCTCTACCTTTCAAAATTTGGGGTCAGTAAGATTTTATGTTTTTGAAAGAAGTCTCTTTAGCTCACCAAGGCTGCATTTATTTGTTCAAAAATACAGTAATATTGTGAAACGTGTCACATGATCCTTCAGAAATCATTCTAATATGCTGATTTGCTGCTCAAGAGACATTTCTTATTATTATCAATGTTGAAAACAGCTGTTATGCTTTATTATTATTTTTGTTCATGGAAACTGTTAATTATTTTTTTCAGGATTCTTTGATGATGATCAGACAGCTCAATGAAACAGCAGTTATTTGAAATCTTAAACTTTACGTTATACAGTTCATTATTTACTGTCACTTTGATCAATTTAATGCATCCTTGCTGAATAAAAGTATTAATTTATTTCACTGTAAAAATTGATCAGTTGACAACTTTAAAAAAGTGAGCAACCCCGCTGCCTTAAAATTATTAAGTAATAAACTTCATGCGTAATTGAAAAAATTAAGTTATGTGAACCTGACAACTCTATATAACTTAATTTTTTCAATTACTCTATAATTTCAAGGCAACGGGTTTTCCTCACTTTTTTAAGTTAAGTCAACTGATCACTTTTACAGTGTACTGACCCGACTTTTGAATGGTAGTGTATGTCACACTTTGTGAAGAAATTAAATGGAGTGCGTATTGTTCATACCTGTATAACTACTGTATATATGAAAATCACAACACAAAGTAAAGAGTAAAACTGAAAATAAGAGGATAAACAGTCTGTGGACATACATTTACATCTTTTCTGCATTCAACCCTTCAGACGGCACCTGTGTGAAGGACTGCCCAGCAGACACATTTAAAGACACCAGAGGGTGGCGCTGTCAGCCCTGTCACAGCTCCTGTCTGACCTGTCATGGCCCTGGAGTGAGAGACTGTGACAGATGCAGTGGCTGGAGCCGCCCAGTTTACGGGAAGTGCCCGGTGATCAGCTGCCTCGAAGGCCAATATGTTGATGGTGAGAACTTCTGGCATTTAATATAAGAACAATAAAAAGAATAAGTCTGCCCTCAGTTTGCTCATGCCTGTTACAGTTGGTGTAATACTGCCCTCTGTTGGTAGTACTACACTTAAAACACTGTCCTGTAATTTAGCAGGTATTACTAATTACTTATACTGTTCTACACGTTAACTTAATATATGAATTTAATATTTGTAACTTTTTTTTAACATGTATCAAATTGATGTTATATAACAATATATGCTCTGATGTTTCAAGTTTGAAAATGTTCAAATCCTTAAAAGAAATTACAGTATAAAATGGGGTTAATAATTTGCTTGGGCTTTCATTCAATGACAATAAATATAAAATTATTGGTAACACTTTATTTTACAGTGTACATGTTACATGTAGTTAGTTACTGTAGTAATAACTATAAATTATGCATAATTACATGCAATTAACCCTAAACCAAACCCTATCCCTATAGTAAGTACATGTAGTTAATTAATATTACTCTGTATGTATATATATATTTGTGTGTGTGTGTGTGTGTATATATATATATATATATATATGAATACAGTGAAAGAAGGACATTTAAAATAAATTGTAACCCAATTATTTAATTTAGTCACACTTCATATTTCAGCTGCCTTTACATTAAGATCCTCATCAATGTTATTTTATTATTATTATTTATATTCTATTACAGTATTTATATTATTATAGTGTAATTATTATAGTATTATAGTATATTTTGAATGAGCTTTTATTTTTATATTTAATTTTTGATTCATTTTAGTTTAAGATTGCTTTTATCATTTTTAACATTTCAATATTTTAATTTCTGTTTTAGTTTTAGTAATTTAAGTAACTTAACTTATTTCACTTATCGAAGCAACATTTCTCATTTTCGTTTAAGTTTTTATTCAAATCATCATATTTGGCATCAACAACTTAGAAAATCCCTGTAGTAAATTATGGAAAACTATATAAAACCGTGTATTTTTTTTTTTTTCTTACTCCAAAGGGGAAAGTCGCACTTGTCGTTTCTGTGATGGATCTTGCCTGACATGTTACGGTCCCAAGGCTCAGAATTGCATCACCTGTGCTACCGGTAACGTATAGGTTAGCTTTCCTTTCCCTCCCACCTGATAAACGTAAACATTTCCTTTTAATGGGTTCCTGCTTCATAAGAACTTGCTGAATAAATAAGATATTATTAACACGCCTGTTTGCTTTTTTCAACTACTCTAATAGCCGTCTTTTTTGCTAGGATACATGTTGGAGCAGGAGTCCGTGTGTGTAGACCGCTGTCCTCTGGGTTTCTTTGGAAACAGCTCCAGTTTGTTGTGTGAGAGGTGTTCTGCTAACTGTGAGGCCTGTGAGAGCAGAGACGAGTGTGTGAGCTGTAAGACGGACTCTTACCAGCTCTATCTGTTCCAGGGCAGCTGCTGGTCTGAGTGCCCAGAGTGAGTCGCTATGGCTGTAACTTCTGGAACATGCTTTACAGGCGGACCAAAAATATATGGAATTTATAATATATTTAAAATATAATCAACTACACTGCCGGTTAAAAGTTTGGGTTCAGTAAGAGTTTTTGGTAACACTTAATTTTACAGTGTCTTTGTTACATGTACTTACCGTAGTAATAACAGTAAATGATGCATAATTACATGCAACTAACCCTCAACCAAATCCTAATCCTATCTCTATAGTAATTACATGTAGTTCCTTAATATTACTCAGTACTTAAATATATAATTACACTGTAACAATGACACCTTAAAACACCTTAAACTATTTTTTATAAAGAAATACTTTTATACAGTATAATTAATGCTTTAAATTAATTAAAAGTGACGGTAAAGACTTTTATAAAGTTACAAAAGATTTCTATTTCAACTAAATGCTGTTATTTTGCACTTTGTTCATCAAAAAATCCTAAATAAAAAAATATAATAATTGTATCATGGTTTCCAAAAAAATATTTAAAAAAAAAAACATTTTCTTGAGCATCAAATCATAAATGTAAATGTATATATATCAAAACAGAAATAAGTTATTTTAAATTGTAATAATATTTTACAATATTTCTGTTTTTATTGTATTGCTGATCAAATGCAGCCTTGGTGAGGATAAAGACTTACCGAACCCAACAATATATATAAAATGCTTTATATAACATCATTAATGTTTTATAAATATTCATATTTTTATAGAATCTAAATATTACTGTGATTTGACTGTATTGAAGGATTTTTAATTCTTCAAAATTGATGAGATATTTGCAGTAGCATGCAAAAACAGTGCCATTGCAATATTGTGAAATTTTAAATATGTGATCTATCTATCTATCTATCTATCTATCTATCTATCTATCTATCTATCTATCTATCTATCTATCTATCTATCTATCTATCTATCTATCTATCTATCTATCTATCTATCTATCTATCTATCTATCTATCTATCTATCTATCTATCTATCTGATCACTTAGATTAAATACATTCTACAATATACAGCATATATAATATTTTTTCCTGTGACACTTAAAGTTGAAATTTAGCTGATTGGATCATTTGAAAATGTAGGCCAACAATGTTCTTGTTACACCTTGTTACACGTTACATACTTCTTGATAGGCTGGAAAACTGGGTGGGGCTTTCTGGGATAGTCCTAAAATGGTTCAGGTCATACTTAGGAGGGAGAGGTTATTATGTGAGTATAGGAGACCATAAGTCTGAGTGGACATCCATGACATGCGGAGTCCCTCAAGGCTCAATTCTTGCACCACTCCTGTTCAACCTATATATGCTCCCAATGAGCCAAATACTGAGAAAGAACAAAATTGCTTACCACAGCTATGCAGACGACACACAGCTCTACTACTTAGCCCTATCGCCCAACGACTACAGCCCCATTGACTCCCTGTGCCAATGCATTGATGAAGTCAACAGTTGGATGTGCCAAAACTTTCTTCAGTTAAACAAAGACAAAACTGAAGCCATTGCGTTTGGAATCAAAGATGAAGTTCTCAAGGTGGATGCATACCTTGACGCTAGGGGTCAAACAACAAAAAATCAAGTCTGGGTGTGTCTCTAGAGTCAGACTTTAGTTTCAGTAGTCATGTCAAAGCAGTAACTAAATCAGCATACTATCACCTGAAAAATATTGCAAGAATTAGATGCTAATGGACTCGTCCACTGTTCGTCCGACTGTTTGTACTGCATCAAACTGTTTTAATTATTCTTATTTCTTTTGATCATTTTAATTTCTTCTATGTAAAGCACTTTGAATTACCATTGTGTATGAAATGTGCTATATAAATAAACTTGCCTTGCCTAATTACTAAAGTAATAACTATAGATTATGCATAATTACATGCATCTGACCCAAAACTGAAACCTAATCCTAGCCCTTTAGCAAGTACTTGTAGTTTATTCTATTACTCAGTACTTAAATGTAGAATTACAGTGAAACAAGGACACCTTAAAATAAAATGTATCACTTTGAACATAAGCTAAACTGAAAGCCAAATGACCTTGTTTAATCCTGACCGTCGCCCAGTAGCATACATTGATCAATGCATTGAAAAAACTTGTATCTGTTGTTTTTCTTGCAGAGGTTATTTTGAGACTGAGCTGGGGACATGTGAACCCTGTGATGAACTCTGTCTGACCTGCGATGGGACAAGCACGCAGTGCCTTTCGTGTCGAGAAGGCCTTCATCTGGCCAACGGGCAGTGCAAGCAAAACTGCGCCCCCATGAGCTACGTGGCAGAAGACGGCACATGCAGACGCTGTGCTACTCACTGTGACGTGTGCAACAATTTTTACACCTGCACTAGTGAGTGATTGTTACTGCTGAGATCCTGTGCAAAACATCACTAACAAGAGTAGAAACAGTTACAGCGAAAAACCTGTCAGTGTCACTTCTGTAGAATGACATTACATTCATCTTCTATGTTAAATTATCTTGTGTGCTATCTATCCATGTGCAAATTTACAGATCAGTTAACACACCTTGCTTACTTTCAGTGGAAAGTTCATTTGAAATTCAAATATGTTGTGTAACTATTTCATTTCAGGGTGCAGTTTTCTCTATTTGCTCTTAAACGGAGCATGTAAGGCGGTCTGTCCGAAGGGTTACTTTGAAGATTTGGATAAGGGGGTCTGTGTGAGCTGCCATCCCACCTGTGCCACCTGCTCTGGTCCCCTATCTGACGACTGCGAGACCTGCTCTTCCCTCACCCCGAAACTCTACGAGGGCACGTGTTTGGAGGTGTGCCCAACGGGCACTTATTACCAGACCTCTGATAAAGAATGCCAGGGTGAAGTATCATCTGTAATGTAATGTATTATAAGCAGTTGTGTGCACATAGTCTCGCGTAGCCAGACCTTTAGACTGACAGACTTTTCTTGGCTAAGGACCGCCCAAGAGGACGTTTGACTGACATGTAACGCAACCAATAACAGTTCGGTTTGTGCTTTGAGACTAGGGTGCACATAACTTTTTTGGTCTGGTTCTCAAGTGAGCACCTGGAGATGCTGCTTGGTACTCGGGTATCTTACAAGCTTACACCTAAATGTAAAATAACACTATTTGTTCACTGTACAATTTAAATATTAGTTTTAGTAATATTAAATATTATATTTAGTTCATCTTTGTTAGAGCTGTATTTTTTTATTTCATTAACATTAATGACACAGACAAAAGCATATTCCTGCATAGCATAGCAGCATAGCATGCGTGGGCCATTTTTTTCTAAGAGTGCATATGTACGCTCACTCACCTTGCACATGCGCCTTGAATTGTTTTTGCACTAATTTGTGTGTCCACAAGATAGCAACACTGCCCCTGGCCTGTTGTTTCACAGTCAAAATTCTATAATAGGTTTTTTTTAAGCGTACAGCGTACGTGATGTAGGTTTTGTCATCAGCATATACGCACATACTGTTCACATTGTGTTTTTCTAACAGGAAATACTCTGTTCAGCTCGCATATGCATCTTGAATTTTTTTCGCACGAATTAGTTTGTCCATAAGGTGGCGACACTAGCCCAGCCTGTTGTTGTCAAAAAAGAAACGGATAAGATGGAACAACAACCAACTACACAAGCAAACTGGTTATATGAATTACTGGTTATATTTTATAATCGCAGTGATTGAATATATGTAGATAAATGTGGCTGACAAATATAAAAATGTTCTTATATGTCCCATATTTGTCTCCGTAGAATGTCACCAGACCTGTGCACGCTGTGAAGGTCCTGAGCCCACCCAGTGTCTGCAGTGTGAAAAGAGTCTCGTTCTTGATCCCAACACCATGATGTGTGGGGTTACCGGGGATTCAGACTGCCCACCCAGAACGTTCCTCCAAAACAACCAGTTCACTTGCCAAGCATGTCATCGGCTCTGCCAGTCCTGCGAGGGGCCGGGACCCACTGACTGCCAGACCTGTGCCCTGCCCAACTACCTCCACAGTACGTATGACTTGAACTTGTGTCAATACATTCTTAAGTTTAGATCTACTATTAAAGTGCCCCTATTATGCTTTTGCAAAACTTTATCTTTTAAAGATGGGGCAGTTAGTACCCACTTTATGTGGACCCAATTACTCCTCTGAATCACAACCTGTAATTAATTATTGATGTATACATTTTCAACAGAGAGTTAAAAAATACATAGTTTGTGTTTAATATGGTGTACACACCAGTGCACAGCTGTAGGTAGGTCTTTGCTAACTAGCTAAGTCATGTTGAATTAGCTGAAATAGTTCTGCTAATCAGATGTGGGCCTACTATTACCTAAAATTCTGTCAATAAAAATTGTGTCGGATGTTTGGGCTCGAAATATGGTAAAATCGACGCCATCGTCTGACTTTTAATCCCTCTCTTGGATATGAAGTGCAGTAGAAACAAAAAAGTTCTACTTAAAGTTACTGGTTTAAATAGACTGTGTTTGTGTTCCAGATGGTTCATGCGTGAGCAAATGTCCTGTGGGAACTTACAGTGCCCATGAGGAGGCCGACGGGGTAGATCTGGGTTTCTGTATGCCCTGTGATCATGTGTGTGCCACCTGCACCGGGGCGTCTCCCAGAGACTGTCTGAGCTGTGCACCAGGCTACCTTCATCTCCTCTCTCATCTCTGTGTCAGCCACTGTCCCACAGGGTGAGATCATCTTACACACACACAACAAAATTTCATCCATCCACTCCTAATTAATAGCTAGGAAAGCAACTAGTACCAGAGTTAGATTAAACTGATTGCTCCTAAAACTTTTCATAACTTAAAGTAGTTAAAGACTGACTTTAGGTAAAGAATTACTTTGACATGTGTAAGGTCTGGACCCGTCAGACACACACTAATTATTCATATTCATTATATTTAATGAATATAAAGGTCTATGAAACTCTCCCTATGAAACTTCTCACAAATGAAGTTACTTTGTCAGCCGGGTGTCCGGTTACAGAACACTTTAAGACTGATAACAGACTTTTACGACCGCAGAGGAATGTGGCCACATGCGCCACATGCTTAAGAGAGAGAGAGACAATCTTTAATTAAATAAACTTTGCGGTATTACTCTGATCTATGAAGGAACATGCCTCACAGAAACTGTGATGATTTACTGTCTCGTGTACTATTATGTATAACAACATTGTATGTTTGATTGGGGTGTATGTGGTTGCACAACCACCCAACGGTCAAAATAACCTCACCTGTATCATGCTTCCTACCTAATTAATCCTCATTTAATGACACACACTTTGATGTACATCACCTTCTCTTAGAATGCAATGTGAATTTGTTATGTCTATTTGAGCTTGAATGAACAGTCTAAGCACGCTGGGGACAAAGACCATAAATCAACTAAGAGCCGCTTCCCCTCTCGGACATGTCACCTTACTCATTGGTCCATTCAAACCTTAGGGGTGGTTCTTTCTCAGACTATATCAGGGGCTGGCAACAGTGACCGCCCTCTTCTCTTGGTTTTTCATCCTGCCGCAAACACTGTTTCGGGTGATACGGGGGAACCCCCTTCCTGTACATGCTAAGAAATAATTATTCTTCTGTGACCATGGAAGATACCCTTTTCTTAGAATAAATTAATAATCAAAAGAGTTCGTTGAACGAACTGATTAATTGATTGTAATATTAATTCAGCCACATCAAGTTAATCCAATTAACTGACCCAAATATTCATAATGAATAATAACAAGTTATTATTGATTATTAATATTTCATATAGCTGATCCTTTACACATGGGATAAATTGTTATGGCCTGGTGAAACGGCAAGGTTTGTACAGCTATCAGAGTGCCCTAGTGGCGTGGCTACAGATATGTTGAGCTGTGGTGCTCAAATGGGAAATTCAGGTTCGATTCTGGCCTGTTTTGATCTTATTCCACAGTCTCTTCCTGCCTCCTCTTCATTGCCTGCAGATAATAACAAGAGATACATGTCTTGATGTCCCGCCCTCAGGTACTACAGCTCAGAGGAGCGCTGTGAGAAGTGTGACCGTTCCTGTGAGCAGTGCACGGGCCCAGGGCCGGACGCCTGCCGGGTGTGCACACCTCCTTTGTTGGACCTGCAGGGCACCAGACAGTGTGTGGATCAGTGTCCACAGCGCTTTTTTGAAAGCCGGCTCAGCTGCAGACAGTGCCACACCAGCTGCAAGTCCTGCACAGGTGCTCCTGTTATCATTGTTCTTACATTTTATGAGATTCTGTAATGCCAGCATCTACTACAATCTTCATTCTTATCATTATATAGTGGCCCTGGTTTGATCTCAAAACATCAATGCAAACAGATATTCAGTTTGCTGATTGGTTTTAAAGCTGCAGTCCGTAGCTTTTTTTGGGTTAAAAATTATCCAAATTTTGAGAAAATACATAACCAGCCAGTGTTCAAAACTATCTGCTTGCCGTAGCTCGATTCAAAGCGGTAAGGTTGTAATAATGTTTTTAATTCCAGTGGTACTGGTGGATTTCCGCGGGTGATTCGAGCATGTCTTTGCGTCATTACGTCACATCTGTACACATAAAGAAGGAGTCTCGGCTAGTAGGCTATATTGCGTGTGAGGATGTTGGAGGTGGAGATTTATAGCCTTTTCTCACAGCACTTGATATAATTAAATGTATTAATTTGATGGCGGATCCAGAAAGGTTCAAACAACAATCATCAGTGACAACTAGAGATTCACCCGCTGTAAAATGCAAAAGACTTCGGAGTGGCTACAGAAAGAAGAGACTGCAACCGGACCCATGCGAAAACAAGGATACATATCGGAAGGACATTACATGTAGTCACGCAATGCTTGCTTATGTTGTTAACATTAACAATTTTAGAACAAAGTATAATTTGCACGGTTTTGCGTGATATGATAACTTATAAGCGATTGTTAGATTTAATCAGCGCGATTTACTGCAATGTCAGAACCAGAACAAAAGTGGACGTTTCTTACTAGTTCAGATGACATTTTCCGGTGAAAATTCTTATGTTGGTCATACTTCCAAAAAGAATAATCTGTGATTGTGAATGACAGTATCCACACCGACACGGTGACTGACAGCCTCACAGTCTCCTCAAACATTGTGTTCATCCGCGCTGTGAGGTGTCGAGGGTGTTGAACTACAACTCACGTAAAGTTGATAATTTCGCGAATGACTGCAATTGCAGATTTCGAACAGAGATGGCGACAAAGAGGAAAAACGCCGGACTGCAGCTTTAATGTGCTAAAAATGCATGCTATAGAAACCGCTATATAAAACCTGTAAAACCTGTTGACCTAACCTCCAAAGAAGTAAATCATTCCTGGAAAAAATCTATTAGCATTCCTGTCCATCTCTAAGGAAGTTAGGCCGGAACAGGATTCCCCGAAAAGAAAGAGATTTGAAATCTAGTAGTTACAAGGTACTCATACTTACTAAAGACCTCCCACTCTAAAAGGCTCCACTAATATTTTGGGTTCACAATTTAAGCTCAATCAACAGATCTTATGGCACAATGTCAGTTACAATGAAAATTAATTTCTACCTGCCTACTTTCCCTTAAGGAAGTGAAACTCTGACCTCAACAAAACCTTCAGATTTGCATCTCTTTGAAGGTAACTCCATACGCCTCGCCCTTTCTCATGTGCGTGTGTCTGTGTTGTTTGCAGATAGCACTCCTCAGGGATGTGTGACGTGTGACTGGGGTAGCGTCCTGCAGGATGGCGTGTGTTACCCTCGCTGCGAGGAGAGTCGATATTACTCACAGGGTGTAAGTGCTCATGTCAGAGTGGGTGTGGAAGTTTATCCCTGTATTTTATAGTAGTACCTCATCATCATTTACTGCTATTTATGTGAAAAGATGAAAACTATCATTACTAATTCTTGAAAAATGTAATCCAAATGTGAGCCATCATCACGTGGCTGTTGTAGCTAACAAATGTTCGTCTGTTAGAATGTCATTGATTGATTAGGATGGAAATGTAATCTATAGCCATTTTAAAAGATAACAGCTTCTTGCCTGCAAAATAGTGTCATGTTCATTGTGCAAGACAACAATATCTGTGACTAAAACATTTAAGTTTACACAATTTAACAAAGTATAAACAAGTCTAAAGACTATAAAGTAAATGTTGAACTATTAAACTCTTTATAACAGAATTTACTCTTTAGATTTATTTGAGCGTTGGCAACCAAGACGAAACCATCTTTAGATCTAACAAAAATGCGTGACTGGAAAGTATGTTTCTTAAGAATCTTTTGATCTAAAGGCACTACAAAATTCCCAGAATAGTCATCATGTCTTATTTGTAATAAGGAATGTGTCCTAAAATACATCAGATGTATAATACATTTTATACCATGATCTGGGTGAATACTCGATTCAGAGTGGCTGCAGAGTGTCCATTAAAAAGTGATAGAGGACACCTAGTAAAGGAGTTCTGGTGAAACTGACTGTTTACCGTTCGAAATTAATAAATGAATGCGCTGGCTACATCGGCTGTGAGTAACCATAGCAAGGCAGTCAAAGTAAACAGGCAGTCAAAACAAACATCTAGTTAGCCGTTAAACATAAAAAAATAACTCTGCCTACCTGTGTGTTTTAATTATAGGTTAAAAAAACCCAAAAGTGCCCATGCCTAGACAAGCCTAACTTAAAAAAATAGGCCCATTGTCTAGGTATTAATGGAGTTTGGCGGAGGCAACCATCCGATGCCACGCCTCGCCGTCGTCCACAATGGACACCTCGTCGGGCATTAACCGTTACATAATGATCATGCATTCCCATGTCTTTACAAATCATCAAAACTGGTTCTTTAAGCAAAATCTAGGTTACATTGAGGTCTGTCCATAAACATTAAAATACTTGATGTTTCAATAGTGTAGGCACAAGACGTGAATAAAACCTGAACACGAATTTAGTGTAAAGGTATGTATAAAGTTATATCCAATTTTGTCAGCATACACCACCATAAACCCTGAAACAATAATTTAAAATATTTAAATGGCTTTACAGATCAAATAATAAAAATGAACAGAACTAATAAAAATTTTAACAGAACAATTAAAGTTTTTTAGAAAATGATATGCTTCACATTTCTGTGAAGCCCTTTTGCTTTCATTGTAATTTTTTTTTTCTTATATATACATAAGCCAACAATACACTGCAACTGTCAAACAGAACAAAAGATTTCATTCCACATGTATCTCTTTCAATTATGTTAGGGAATTTGTGAACCCTGTGATGAGACCTGTAGACATTGTTCCAGTGCCGGGCCCAGGAACTGTCTCACCTGTAATTCAGGTTTTGCCCTACATGCCACTGACAGTCAGTGTGTACCCTGCTGCAAGTCGGGGCAGAAGGACAGGACGTGTTGTCTCTGCGAAACAGGCTCAGGTATGTCTCAAGTTTTTACTTTAAGCCTTTAAATGGGTTATTCTCATAGACACACAATGCCATGCATTTTTACAATGGTAGTCATATGTTTCCTGTTTAACTTGCAGTACTAATTTTTCTTTATGACTTGCAACAGCTTTTTCTGAGGAACAGATGAAAAACATATGCCATAATTCACTGAAAATACTCCTTTTTGTTATAGCTGTCAAATTGTTGTGGTTGTTTAGCTGGAAAAAAAAAAGAACTATTAAAGGGATAGTTCACCCAAAGATGAAAATTCTGTCAGTAATTACTCACCCTCATGTTGCTCCAAGCCCGTAAGACTTTCGCTCATCTTCGGAACACAAATTAAGATATTTTTGATTAAATCTGAGAGCTGGATCACTCCTCCATAGGCTTCTAAGGGATTGAAACTTGCCCGGTCCAGAAAAGTTAGTAAAGACATCTTTAAAATAGTCCAAGTGACTACAGTGGCTCAATCTTAAGTTTAGCAAGCGACGAGAATACTTTTTGTGCGCAAAAACAAAACAAAAATAACAACTTTATTCAACTACTAATTTCCTTCTCTATGGGCCTGGAGTTAGTTCACGTAGTGTAACAGCGCAGCGCTTCTGTGTTGTACGCAGGGCCGTCGCCAGAACATATAGAATGGGGGGGCATTTCATTTTCATGGGGGGGGGCACACTTTTTATGATCTACAAAACAGACAGTCACAAAAAACAATAACATCCTCTATTTAGTCTAATATAACTGAAATAGACCAAATTCTATATTTAAACAACACCAAAACTAAAATATTAAGTTTCTGATCATAGGCGGAGGGTGAACCAACACCATGAGGATATGCGTTTCACCTTTAAAAACATTTACTAGGCTATATGCAGGATTTGACATGGCAGAAAGCTCGCAAAGAGCGCCTATTTTATTATCTTTAAAAAGCAGTTATACAACTTCATCGCGATCTCACAAAGTTCTTAGGCTATCAGTAAAGCTGATACACAATAATGCCTTATTTACATAGCCTAACTGCTTATTATAACGAGAGGATTTGCACGCGCATAGAACTAATCCACTCACCGCTCAAAGCACCGGAGTTTAGCCAATATTCTTTTATTACGGAGAAAACTGATCCTAGACCAGCATTTATGGACAGCTTTTCCCTCTAAAAGCAATCAGAAGTATATGGAAGCTTGTTTTCGCCACGGAATAAAAAAAATGAAAAGATAATTGCGACTTTTTATCTCACAATTCTCACATGGATTTCTCTCAATTCAGAGTTTTTCGCACAATTCTGACTTTATAACACGCAAATGTGACTGTATATCACTCAACTCTGACTTTATAACTTGCCATTTTGATTTTATATCACGCAATTCTGAGAAAAATTACCTTTTTTTTATGTGGAAACAGTATGCTGTTTTTAGCAGGCAAATGAATCAGAGTATTCAACAAGCCCGCTTGGCCAGGGGAAGGTAAGCCTTGCGCAGAGCCTTACACGCTCCGACTAATTTTCATATTTCTGAAGACAATGTGTTATTTAAAATGACAGAGATTAGTGCACCTGTGTGCTAAATGCTGCTGACGACATTTCGTTATGGAATACGTGGATACGTTTTTTTGCTCTCAATAGTAAGTTTGCTAAATAACCATATGATTACGGGGGCACATTGTGTCATCTGGGGGGGCACGGCCCCCTAATGTCCCCCCTTGGCGACGGGCCTGGGTACTTCATCACACACATGACCAGTGTCGGCCAATAGTGAGCCTACGTGTGACGTACAACTCAGAAGCGTTGCGCTGTTACACTACGTGAACTAACTCGTGTATATACACTCACCGGCCACTTTTTTAGGTACCCCATGCTAGTAACGGGTTGGACCCCCTTTTGCCTTCAGAACTGCCTCAATTCTTCGTGGCATAGATTCAACAAGGTGCTGGAAGCATTCCTCAGGGAGTTTGGTCCATATTGACATGATGGCATCACACAGTTGCCGCAGATTTGTCGGCTGCACATCCATGATGCGAATCTCCCGTTCCACCACATCCCAAAGATGCTCTATTGGGTTGAGATCTGGTGACTGTGGAGGCCATTTTAGTACAGTGAACTCATTGTCATGTTCAAGAAACCAATTTGAAATGATTAGAGCTTTGTGACATGGTGGAAGTAGCCATCAGAGGATGGGTACATGGTGGCCATAAAGGGATGGACATGGTCAGAAACAATGCTCAGGTAGGCCGTGGCATTTAAACGATGCCCAATTGGCACTAAGGGGCCTAAAGTGTGCCAGGAAAACATCCCCCACACCATTACACCACCACCACCAGCCTGCACAGTGGTAACAAGGCATGATGGTTCCATGTTCTCATTCTGTTTACGCCAAATTCTGACTCTAACATCTGAATGTCTCAACAGAAATCGAGACTCATCAGACCAGGCAACATTTTTCCAGTCTTCAACTGTTCAATTTTGGTGAGCTCTTGCAAATTGTAGCCTCTTTTTCCTATTTGTAGTGGAGATGAGTGGTACCCGGTGGAGTCTTCTGCTGTTGTAGCCCATCCGCCTCAAGGTTGTGCGTGTTGTGGCTTCACAAATGCTTTGCTGCATACCTCGGTTGTAACGAGTGGTTATTTCAGTCACTGTTGCCCTTCTATCAGCTCGAACCAGTCTGGCCATTCTCCTCTGACCTCTGGCATCAACAAGGCATTTCCGCCCACAGAACTGCCGCTCACTGGATGTTTTTTCTTTTTCGGACCATTCTCTGTAAACCCTAGAGATGGTTGTGCGTGAAAATCCCAGTAGATTAGCAGTTTCTGAAATACTCAGACCAGCCCTTCTGGCACCAACAATCATGCCACGTTCAAAGTCACTCAAATCAACTTTCTTCCCCATACTGATGCTCGGTTTGAACTGCAGGAGATTGTCTTGACCATGTCTACATGCCTAAATGCACTGAGTTGCCGCCATGTGATTGGCTGCTTAGAAATTAAGTGTTAACGAGCAGTTGGACAGGTGTACCTAATAAAGTGGCCGGTGAGTGTATATATATATATATATATATACACTACCGTTCAAAAGTTTGGGGTCGGTACGATTTTAAATACTTTTAAAAGAATTCTCTTCTGCTAACCATGGCTGCGCTTATTTGATTAAAAATACAACAAAAATCAGTTATAGTATTAAATATTATTCCAGTGTAAATCAGCTGTTTTCTGTGTGAATATATAGTAAAGTGTAATTTATTCCTGTGATCAAAGCTGAATTTTTAGCATCACCAGTGTCAGTGTCTTCAGTGTCAAATGATCCTTCACAAATCAGTATAATATGAGGATTTGATGCTCAAGAAACATTTATTATTATTATCAATGTTGAAACAGTTGTTGGTCTGTCAGTTGTACAGTTTTTTTTTTTTTTTTTTTTTTTGATTCTTTGATGAATAGGAAGTTCAAAAGAACAGCATTTGTTTGAAATAGAATCTTTTGTAACATTATAAATGTCTTTACTGTCCTTTATAAATAAAAGTATTGATTTCTTTCCTCCAAAAAATAAAAATAAAATTCTCACTGACCCCAAACTTTTGAACGGTAGTGTATATATATATATATGCACACACACACACACACACACACATCGATGAGCCAAAACATTCTGACCACCTGCCTAATATGCTGCTCATGCACCGAGGCATGGCCTCTACAAGACCCCTGAAGGTGTCCTGTGGTCTCTGGCACCAAGACATTAGCAGGAGATCCTTCAAGTCCCGTAGGTTGCGAGGTGGAGTCGCCGTGGATCGAACTTGTTGGTCCAGCAGTTCCCACGGTTGCTCAATTGGATTGAGATCTGGGGAATTTGGAGGCCAATGCAACACCTTGAAATATACCATGTTCCTCAAACCATTCCTGAACAATGTGTGCAGTGTGACACGGTGCATTATCCTGCTGAAAGAGGGCACTGCTATAAGGTAAGACCATCGTTTAGGTAGGCGGGACATTTCAAATTTACATCCACAAGAATGGCCGGACCCAGGGCTTCCCAGCAGAATATTGCCCAGAGCGTCACACTTCATCCATCGCCTTGTTGTCGTCCCAGAGTGAATCCTGGTGCACTTCTTACACACCATCCACATGATATAAAAAGAAAACTGGACTCATCGAACCAGGCGACCTTCTTCCACTGCTCCAAGGTCCAGTTACGGCGCTCGCATGCCCATTGTAGGTGCTTTCGACGGTGGATGAGGTCATCACATGCACTCTGATTGCCATACGCAGCAGGGTGAGATGAACTGTGGGTTGACACATTCCTCCCATAACCATCATAAAAATTGAGTACGACTTGTGCCACAGTAGACCTTCTGTAGGCTCGGACCAGACGGGATAGCCTTCGTTGTCCCTGTGCATCAGTGAGGCTTGGGTGACCAACACCCTGTCACCGGTTTGTGGTTTGTCCCTCCTGTTGGTAAATTCTCACCACTGCTGACCGGGATCAACCCACAAGCCTTGCCATTTCAGAGATAATCTGACCCAGTCGCCTTGCAATAATTTGGCCCTTGTCAAAGTCACTCAGATCTTTATTTCTGCTCATTTCTCCTGCATCCAACATCCAACACGTTGATTTGAGAACTGATTGTTTTCTTACTATCTGATATAACCAGACTATAATATGTGGCCTTGATTGGAGATGATCAACAGTAGGTGACTGGTCATAATGTTTTGGCTCATCAACATATGCATGTCTATAATATTCATTTTACAGGTTTTACTGTGAAAAAGTCCCTTTAATGCCATTTCTTTTTTTACAGCATTATGTCTTGAGGCACCTGTTCCGAGTAAAACTCAGGATGAAGTTATTCTAAGGTCCCAAGCGGTACAGCACGCATCTGCAGCCTTACCCGCTGCTCTGCTGCTAGCTGTAGTGCTAGCTCTAGTGGTGTTTGCTCTGGTACAGGCAAGGGCCAAAAAAAGGTTATGCTGGAGACAGAGCTACGAACGGCTGAGCGGGGAGGCCAGTTCCCGGCCCATGCCCCACGGAGTACCAGAACCAGAGGACAGCGGAGACGAGGCAGATGTGGTCTACACCAGCCGAGATGGATCTGTCTATCGGCGCTACGGTTTCATCCACGAGCCAGACACGGAGGAGGAGCAGGATGAGGAGGACGCTACTGAGAACACACATCTCAACAGAACCTAAAATATGATCACTAAATAAATTCTACTAATTCTTTACACGCACACTTCTGTGGTCAAAACTAGTGGTCGACCGATATTGATTTTTTTGATAACTGATGCCAATGCCGATATTTTCGCTGGTTGGCCAATGGCCGATATATATCACACTATTTAATTTAAAGATAGTAAAAACACATGCTAATTGTTCAAATGAAATTTATATGTATTTTACATAATGTTCACTAAATTAGACATAATTTGAAAATAATGATGAAATATTTTGAATTGCGAAATAAACCGATATATACTTTAGATCGCAACTTGTTGCTTTTGCAATCCCATTATAGTATATTTCGCAAATAAAGAAATTGTTAAAAATATAAATAATAAGAGTACACACGTTTTTATAATGGCTATAAATGTACACCACAAGAATTCACAGCTGGATTTGCCAAAGTTTGCAAATGGTTTATGAAATGAAAATGTTTTTTAGATTCAATATTCAATATATCGATATATCGGTCGACCACTAAAAACCCACTGGACTGGAAGATGGTAACAACAGACAACTCTGTGTAATTAATGCTAAATCGATACATGATAGCATCTTTTTTATGTTTTTTCTTGATATGTTTATTCTTATATACTGTATATATTTATCTGGAATTTCATAATATTGATGCCAATATTATGTCTACAATACTATGTAGACTGTTATGTTATTGTAATATAACTCTGTCTGTATGTAATGTAATGTTTGTTAATGTTATTAATGATGGTTACTAAAAAGTGGTACCAAACATTTTTTCGGGGGTGATTAGAAGGTGACAGTTTATTTAGAGATCCTATATTTTCTTAGTAAAGAATATTCAATCCATTTCAGAAAAAGATTATTTCTGTCTCTTTATTAGCTGTTTTGCTGAACAGTAAGTCTTGAAAATGTCTTTGCATACACTTGGAAACCCCTATTTTAACAATCAAAATTCTTAATGACTCATTAGCTAATATTCCATCAACTGGTTTAAATTTACAACAGCACATAAAAATATGGTCTGATTTTCACAAACAAAAACTGCAGACCGTCTGAATGAAAATGTAAATCCACTCTCTGACAGTAGATGGCGCTTATGGAACAGCAGAAATAGAGCGTTTTTCCCGGTAACCGCTATAGCAAAGCAGCGCATCGCTTATAAACACTACTTTATTCATGCTTTCCCTCAGAACTCGGATATAAAACCCTTTCACTTTTTTCAGCCATGTTTTCACACAAAACAAAACCTACGGTTCATGTTACGCCCCATTGGGACTACTAATGCGTGGATGATGAGTCTGGTAGCAAGATGCCAAAATTATGTTGGTGGAGTTGGGAAGGTGAAGGGATGCCAAAACAGCTGATGCCAGAGCAAGGTGCTCTGCTTATATGCTCTGACAGTTAAAGCTGCCGTCGGCAACATTTTTTTGATCATATTCAGTGAAATCGACACTATAATCCGACAGAACAACATAAATAAAGTGGTTTTAGAAAAAACCGAGCTTCTAACTCCACCTGGAGCGTGTTATTTGTTTAGCAAAAATCCACAGCTCCCGGTTCATCATGTCCAATCAGCGCAGGGGGGTGTGAGATCTGACTGTCAATCACAGATCGGGCACACGCCACCCCTCGCGCACGTTACAATCACATGCACACGCCTGAAGTTCGCACAGTAACGAAGAGTGATGGCGGAAAATCAAGTAAGCTCATTTAGAGTATAAATGACGTTAGCAATTGCAATCTATCGGTAGATTAGCCAGGACAGCATACCTCCAAATAATCCATGGTGTTGATGGATGCTGATGAGACGGGCGCGTTCACTGAAAATCTGGTGCACACGCACTGACAAGCATGAACTCGGTGGGAGGGTATTCGTTGATAGTGGGGGAGGGCCATGAGAGTTGTAAACATTCAAAATTTTGCCTAAGTCCACTCAATCTGCCAGACTTGCCGACTGCAGCTTTAATTGAAAGATTAGACTCCTCCCGAAATTACGTTTGGGAACTTCATTTAGCAACCCCCAGGTTGGAAAACACTGGCAATCATCTCAGCTTTTGGTATGCTTTGGTGGTGGCAATGCGGTCACCAAGCAGTGTATGTCACATTGGATTACAGATGCTATCACCCTCTCCATGATTGGCGCAAAATGGCTTCTCGCTTAAGTCAGGGCCCACCCCACTAGAAGAGTAGTGTCTTCCAAAGCACTTGCAAGGGGTGTACCTTTACAGGAAGTTTGTGCTGTGGCAGGTTGGTGCTCTCTGCACACATTCATCAGGTTCTACAGTTTGTTTCCGAATCAAAGAATCCCTGACTCACACAGAAGTGTTCCTATAGCATCAACGCCATGACGCAGACTCATTCTCCTCTCAGGGAACCGGGTTAAATTCTTAACCTGAGACGTTTTCATTGAACAACAAGACAACAGTTTAATAAAAATAATTCAGCATCATAATCGCTGTGTTTTCTGTGAGCATTGTGATCTTCCTTTTTAACCTGCCCAAAGTATGTAAATTTTATTTATAGGATAAACCCCTTGAGATGCATCATCTCGTTTTCAAGGGGGTCCTAAAAATCATAACTAGTTTTGTGGTTTAAGGGTTAGTTCACCCAAAAATGAAATTTCTGTCAATTACTCAGCAGTGGGTTTTAGCAGTGTTCATCGCCATAGTAACTTATGCTTGGGGCAGGTTATGTTCCAGGTAAGAGGTTGCAAACCGAATTTGGACCAATCAGCTGTGACCAAAGAATAAAGTCACTCCACCTGTTTCTACTCCAAATTACGTAAAAGGTCAAATATAGCAAATTATTATTAATAAGACAAAATCGTCTGGCTTTTATTTAGAATAATAATTTTGTATGATTTAGATATATTACATATATTAGCCTACACTACATTATATTGCATTACAAATATTATGATAATTTCTTTAAGATGGTTGATGTAAATGATGGTCAAGTGGTTCACCTTTATATGAATTGTCTGAATGAATGGATTCACTCAAATCAATTTGACACTCCAGCGCTATATGAGAGCAAGGACAATTTAAGAAAGAGGTTTTTTCTCAGCTCACTCGACTTCAAATATGTGTGTTAACTGCTGGGGGAAAAAACATGTTAGTGGAAAAACAACATTGTATCAACAACTGTCATCTGTCAAGCTACAAAACTGTATCATGAAAGCTCATTAAATGTTTGACGTGAATCTGAACAGACGTTACTTCCAAGAAATTGTTCACACCCCACATGCCAAACACTCTGTCAAATTTTCTCTGATGTACAAACATTGTATTACAGTTGATATGATGATAGTGGGTTTTGCGAGCAAATGATATCCTAAACCAACTGTTAAATTACAGTAAGGAGTGTTAGAGCAAGATACAAATTATGGATTACATAGAACTCTGATAACTGTCCAGATCTGATTAGAAAACATGAAAAAGTGTGAGTGTAATTATAATTGGTATATGTGTCTGGATATATCTATCATAAACGGCAACATTTCTGTCATCTGTTTCATCTCATTCACTCACATATGCTTCCTGTCGTCATCATCTTAAAATCTGTAAAAATACATATTAACAAACCCATTAGTAGTAGGCTACGTTGCTATTGCACATTAACTACTTGCTTTACATAGATTAATGCAAAAACTGTGATTAATGTTGTATACAGCTGGTGGGGGGGGGGGGGAGGCATGTTTAACTTGTTCCTGTTAAACATGTTCCCTCTCAACTCTGCGTCAGCCAATGTCCCGCAGGGTAAGATTACCTTGCACACAAAAACATGTAATCTATTCATTGGTAATTAATAGCATACTGTAATAGGAAAGCACTTGCTTTGATTAAAAAATATTTGGAAATCTATAAATTACAGTCTAGCTATATTACTTTACATAAAAAATACATTTCTACATTTCATTTAGAAGGTTAATGTATATGGATGTCAAGTGGTTCACCTTTACTGTATATCAATTGTCTGAACAAACTGATACTCTAAAATTAATTTGATGCTCTAACGCTACTGTCATATATTCCACATGTCTTGTCTGGACTTTTGTTGTATTTCCTTCCTAGTGCCCAGTTTGTAGTTCATTGTAGTTTTTCATGCTGATTAGTCTCCCCAGGTGTATCTTGTTACCTTGTTAAGCTTGTTTGCCCCTGTTATACAGTGCCCACTAATATTGGCACCCTTGGTAAATCATTTCATAAAAAAAAATTCACAAAATTCTAACCTTTCATTTAAGTAAAACAATTGAAAGTAGGGGGAAAGTCACATTATGACAAATGTTTTTATCTAGTTTACGTTGGCCATAATTATTGGCACCCAATTATTGGAACGTCCTTTTTCCAAGATAACAACTCTGCGTTTTCTTCTATAATGCCTGATGAGTTTGGAGAAAACCTGACAAGAGACCAGAGACCATTCCTTCATACAGAATCTCTCCAGATCCTTCAGATTCCCAGCTTCATGTTGGTGCTTCTTCTCTTCAGTTTACCCCATTCATTTTCTATGGTTCAGGTCGGGTAACTGGGACGGCCAAGGCAGAAGCTTCATTTTTCAAGCTTTGATTTTTTATCTGTTGGTATATGCAAGAATCCATGATACCATGTATCTGAATAAGATGTCCAGGACCTCCAGCAAAAAAAATAGGCCCACATCATTAAAGATCCAGCAGTATATCTAACTGTGGGCACGGGGTACGTTTTAACCTTGTTTGCACCAAACCCGTCTGGTGGGTTTGCTGCCAAAAAGCTATTTTTTTGTTTCATCTGACCATAGAACCAGGCCCCTTTTTAAGTTCCAGTAGTGTCTGACAACTTTTTTTTTTTTGGATGAGCGAGGAGATTTTTTTCTTGATTTCTCTGGGGTGCCTCAGGGCTCAGTGCTTGAACCACTTCTCTTCTCCATCTACATGTCATCACTAGAATCTGTCATTCTGAAACATGTTTTTTCCTATCACTGCTATGCTGATGACACACAACTCTACCTATCATTCAAACCAGAGGATCTGACGGTAGCTGCTCGCATCTCAGCCTGCCTGACAGACATTTCTTGCTGGATGAAGGACAACCAACTTCAACTAAACTCTGCGAAGACAGAGCTGCTTGTGGTCCCGGCCAACCCAACACTCCATCACAACTTCTCCATTCAGCTAGGTTTGTCAACCATAACTCCATCCAAGATAGCCAGGAACCTTGGAGTTGTGATTGATGATCAGTTGAACTTCACAGACCACATTGTTAGAACTGCCCGGCCCTGCAGATTTGCCATATACAACATTAGGAGGATTAGGCCCTTCCTATCAGAGTATGCAACACAACTCCTTGTCCAAGCTCTTGTTCTATCCAGACTGGACTATTGTAATGCTCTCTTGGCAGGCCTTCCAGCATGCACTGTAAAACCTCTACAATCGATCCAGAATGCTGCAGCTAGAGTGGTCTTTAATGAGCCAAAGTACGGTGGCCGAGAGGTGCAAAACAAATTACAATTCAGAAAACAAAATAACAATTCAGAAAACGACTCGGTTACTAACGTAACCTCGGTTCCCTGAGAGGAGGTTCCTCCTATTGCGTAAGTAGCTTACGCTATGGGAAAACTCCTTTTCTCGAGAAATATTGAAGTCTTTATGTAAAACGCATTGCATCTGCACAGCATACAGCAATGAGCGAGGCAGCTCGGTCATTGGCTGTGCTGCGGCAACTGCACGAACCTATGACGGGGCGACTCTGAACCCGCTTTCAATGAGCGTGCTTCGAACCCGCCAAGATGGGCGTGGCCAAGGGCTATATATTGGGCGCCCCGTCGTCTGAGTTCTTTAGGTTCAATCGACTGAAGCGAACTCACCAAGCACAAGCACGGCAGCTTACGCAATACTCGTTCCCTCCTCTCAGGGAACCGAGGTTACGTTAGTAACCGAGTCGTTCTCTTTCGAGAGGTTCCTCCTATTGCGTAAGTAGCTTACGCTATGGGAACACCATGTAAAACGCCGTGCGTGCTGACTTCGCTCTATTAAGCCGGAGGAAGATGCCTGAGCCTTTAAGCAAAGTAATTATCCAACGAGCCGGCCGAAGGCGGGCTTTATAAGGGACAATGTGGAACGGCCCAATGGGCGTCCAGAGAAAACACACAAGCACATTTTTATGTACTGATATGCATGAAAAATCCTCTGAGTCAGTCAGAGACGGACCCTATAAGGGAGGAGATAATGCTCAGCATGTACACACTCCAGCCTATGCATAGTTAGACCGACAGTATGTTGAAGTGCAATGAGGGGACCTGTAGGTTATAAAACCTGATAAATGTTGACGGTGAGGCCCAGCCTGCTGCCGCACAAATATCTTGAATGGGTATCCCACTCGACCACGCCCACGAGGAGGCCATGCCTCTCGTAGAGTGAGCTCTGATGCCCAAGGGGCACTCAAGGCCCTTGGCTTCATAAGCCAGCGCTATAGTATCAACTATCCAGCGCGATATTCTCTGCTTTGAAACAGCGAGACCTTTGGTGCGGCCGCCAAAGCATACGAACAATTGCTCTGTCTGTCTGAACAGGGCAGAACGTTCCAAATATACTCTGAGCACCCTGACCGGGCAGAGTAAATTAGCGTCGCTTTCGTCTGCTGGAGACGATAGCGCGGCCAGAGATATCACCTGTGCTCTGAAGGGTGTAGAGAGCACCTTAGGAATATACCCGTGTTTTGGCCTGAGGACAACTCTGCTGTCGTTAGGTCCAAACTCCAGGCAGGCAGCGCTTGATGACAGCGCGTGCAGGTCACCCACTCTCTTGACCGAGGCGAGAGCCAGCAAGAGAGCAGTTTTGAGCGAGAGCTGTTTAAGGTGCACAGTTCGGAGGGGTTCGAACGGGGCACTTTTGAGTGCGTCCAGGACCGTGGCCAGGTCCCAGATCGGCACTGAGGGGGGGCGTGGGGGATTTATCCTCCTGTCGCCCCTCAGGAAACGAACAACTAGGTAGTTTTTCCCTAGTGTGCGTCCTTCTACAGGGTCGTGTGATGCCGCTATGGCAGCCACATATACTTTGAGCGTGGAGGGGGTGCGGCCTGCCTCCAACAGCTCTTGTAAGAAAACGAGCACACTCGGTACCTCGCATGTCTCAGGGTTCAGGTTCCTGGATTTACACCAGTCACTGAACACCTTCCATTTCTGGGCATATAAGCGCCTCGTAGAGGGCGCTCGCGCCTCAGTGATGGTTCTCAACACTCCACTGGGGAGGTTCCCGGGAACCCGTTGAGGGGCCATGCATGGAGGGCCCACAGATCGGGGCGGGGATGGAGGATCATCCCGTTGGCCTGCCTGAGGAGGTCTAGCCTCAGTGGAATCGGCCATGGGGCAGATTGCATCATCTGCATCAGTTCTGGAAACCACGTCTGGTTCTTCCAGAGTGGGGCTACCAGGACCACTGCACATTTCTCCTCCCTGATCCGACTGATGACCTGAGGTAGCATCGCGACCGGAGGGAAGGCATACAGCGGGCGGCTCGGCCAGATTTGGGCGAGCGCGTCTGTGCTCTTTGAAAAGAAGAGAGGGCAATGCGCATTTTCCTTGGAGGCAAAGAGGTCGACCTCTGCTCTGCCAAAGGTTTGCCATAACCACTGAATCGCCAGGGGGTGGAGAGACCATTCTCCTGGGAGAACTTTGTCTCTGGACAGCATGTCCGCTCCCTGGTTCAGAACACCTGGCACATGCGCTGCTCTCAGCGAGCGCAGGTTGCGCTGGGACCATAGGATGAGTTCCCTGGCCATCGAGTGCAGGGAGCTCGACCTGAGTCCACCCTGACGATTTATATACGAGACCCATCGCTCTGCTGGAGGGGTGCTGGTCCGCCTGTGTGAACTGGACTGGCGGCGGGGAGTCTTCAGGTGGTGGTGAAGCACGCGGGGATTGGCCCGGCGTGACGTCACTGCAAACCGCATGCTCTGGCGGCCTCTGTGAGCGGCGCTTCTTCTTGCGCGGCTCGACCAGAGGGGATGGTAGCACGGTGGTAGTGGGCTCTTTCGTGGCGAAGCGAGCGCGCAGCTCGGTGAGGCCCAGGGCGTCACACTCGGGGCATCCGCCTCGAGTAAGGGCAGCCTCTGCGTGGTCTGGTCCCAGGCAGCGGGTGCAAATGATGTGACGATCCCCGTCCTGAAGAGGGCCTCGACACGAGGCGCAGGAAGGCATTTGAAACAACGCCCGGTTAATTTGCTCTTTTAGAAAATTGTCGCGGGGGCGAACACTGGTAGCTTTGAAAGAATATAGGTGATGCGCGCCGGATGGCTTAGCAGAAGGCGATCGAAGGCGGCTGAAGGCGCCGGCGTCCTCGAAGCAGTCCTGCTGTAGGCTTGTCGACGGCGGCGGCGGCGAAAAGACTCCAAAAATCCGGAGGATCCGGCGAAGAGAAGGTCTTTGCTGAAGGAGATTAAATCTAAAGAACTCAGACGACGGGGCGCCCAATATATAGCCCTTGGCCACGCCCATCTTGGCGGGCTCTGACGTGCGCGGGCGCGAAGCACGCTCATTGGAAGCGGGTTCAGAGTCGCCCCGTCATAGGTTCGTGCAGTTGCCGCAGCACAGCCAATGACCGAGTTGCCTCGCTCATTGCTGTATGCTGTGCAGCTGCAATGCGTATTACATAAAGACTTCAATATTTCTCAAGAAAAGGAGTTTTCCCATTCCGTAAGCTACTTACGCAATAGGAGGAACCTCTCGAAAGGGAACACAACGACAATTCAGAAGACAAAATAACAATTCAGAAAACACAACGACAATTCAGAAAACAAAATAACAATTCAGAAAACACAACGACAATTCAGAAAACAAAATAACAACTCAGAAAACACAACGACAATTCATTCAAAACGGAAAAGGTATGTATATTTTGAGAATGGCATACTTGTCGCTGATTGGACGAGACACCTGTCAATCAAGCCAGAACCGGAATCAAGCGATTACTGGAAGTACCGAGGGTAGAAAAGCGATTCATTTTTACCATAGACTGTAAAAAAATAGGTTTTTACATTGAAGTCTTCACGGTTACTTTTGTACATGCAGCTTTCTCTACCGTGAACGAGATTATAATGTTATTCCCCGATGCTGATGTACAGATCAAACGTTAAATCTGAAGTAGTGGACATATATTTTTCTCGTTTTTTTAGTTTCCTTAACTTTATATCTCGGCGCTGTACTGCAGAATTGGGGATTCCCTCAATACGTCATTGTCCAGGATCACCCTGCGGTCAGGACACTTAAAGTAACTCAATGGACAAAACACAGTGCAATAAAAGACCAAACTCCCACCTTATTGGGGATTTAGGCTATATTAATAGGCTACAGGTAAGCAGATGGACCAGAATATGAACGTAACGTGCAAAGTTTTACGCTAAGTGATTCCCTGTGAAGTATAGGCTAACGTTACTGGCATAAGCTGGCCTAGATATTCGTACATTTAGGGACCGTGACCGTCTCTAAAGTTACATAAGACCGTCTACAAAGTGTACGACATTGGTACACACGTTTCCAATAGCATTTTAATGACTTACAGTCATAAAATCATCTGTAAATTGTTCATGATGTAGGCAAGGCAAGGCAAGGCAAGTTTATTTATATAGCACATTTCAGACACAATGGCAATTCAAAGTGCTTTACATAGAAGAAATTAAAATAATCAAAACAAATAAGAATAATTAAAACAGTTTAGAATAAAAAATCAAATAAAGTAGTACTGGTCCACCCCTATCTGAGATGGAAGAGATTGAGCCGGTTTACGGTGCCACTGGACCTCTAGCCCAGGGACGTACTCTGCTGGGGTGGTGCTACACCAGTAATGCCCAGCGGGGCCCCCACAGAGCACGCTTCGTGTGCGCTGTCTGCTGCCGCTACCCTTAACGACGCTCTCAGCGACTTCTTATACAGCAGTATAACTTACTCCTTCACTCGCCTCATCGGAGTGAAGACTCTCCCGCTCTCCTTCAAAATCTCTTCCAGAGATTATAAAAATAAGTAAATAAATAAATTAGAAATTAGAAAACAAACAAAGACAAAACCAGTACAGTAAAAACAGTCGGACGGACAGTGGCACAGTGCTCATTCAGTAAATGCATAGCTAAACAGAAGTGTTTTGAGTCTGGATTTGAAAGTGACTACTGTAGGAGCACATCTGATCTCCTCTGGAAGCTGGTTCCAGCTGCGGCTGGCATAATAGCTAAAAGCAGACTCTCCATGCTTAGAGCGAACCCTTGGTATTTCTAGCTGATGTGATCCTAATGATCTGAGTGATCTGTTAGGTTTATATTCAGTGAGCATATCTGCAATATATTGAGGTCCTAGCCCATTGAATGATTTATATACCAGTAATAATACTTTAAAATCGATCCTAAATGTAACTGGGAGCCAGTGTAAAGACCTGAGGACTGGTGTGATATGGTCATATTTTCTGGTTCTGCTCAGAATCCTGGCAGCAGCGTTCTGTATGAGCTGCAACTGTCTTATGGTCTTTTTAGGAAGGCCAGTGAGGAGTCCATTACAATAATCCACCCTGCTGGTGATGAAAGCATGCACAAGTTTCTGTAAGTCTTGATTGGAAACAAAGCATCTAATTCTTGCAATATTTTTCAGATGATAGTATGCTGATTTAGTTATTGCTTCGACATGACTACTGAAACTAAGGTCTGACTCTAGAGACACACCAAGATTCCTGACTTGATTTTTAGTTGTTAGACCCCTAGCATCAAGGTATGCATTCACCTTGAGAACTTCATCTTTGTTTCCAAACGCAATAACTTCAGTTTTGTCTTTGTTTAACTGAAGAAAGTTTTGGCACATCCAACTGTTGACTTCATCAATGCATTGGCACAGGGAGTCAATGGGGCTGTAGTCGTTAGGCGATAGGGCTAAGTAGAGCTGTGTGTCGTCTGCATAGCTGTGGTAAGCAATTTTGTTCTTTCTCATTATTTGGCTCATTGGGAGCATATACAGGCTGAACAGGAGTGGTGCAAGAATTGAGCCTTGAGGGACTCCGCAAGTCATGGATGTCCACTCAGACTTATGGTCTCCTATACTCACATAATAACCTCTCCCTTCTAAGTATGACCTGAACCATTTTAGGACTATCCCAGAAAGCCCCACCCAGTTTTCCAGCCTGTCAAGAAGTATGTCGTGATCAACCGTGTCAAATGCAGCACTGAGGTCGAGTAGTACCAGCACTGATAATTTGCCTGAATCAGTATTTAAGCGAATATCGTTTATTATCTTTATGAGAGCTGTCTCTGTGCTGTGATGCGATCGGAAACCAGATTGAAAATTGTCGAAGTATCCATTCGAGATTAAGAATTTGTTCAGCTGATTGAAGACAACTTTTTCAATGATCTTGCCTATGAAAGGAAGATTTGAGATCGGTCTATAATTGCTCAAGATGGTCTTATCCAGATTGCTCTTTTTCAGGAGGGGCTTGACAACTGCAGTTTTCAGGGAGTTTGGAAAACTCCCAGAGAGAAGTGAGGCATTTACCACTTCTAGGAGATCTGCTTCTAAGCTGTTTAACACACTTTTGAAAAAAGATGTGGGAAGTGCGTCAAGGGCGCAGGTTGATGTTTTAAGGTGCTGTACGGTTTCTTCCAAAATTGTGCCTTCAATTTCTTCGAAAACAGACAAAGTAACTACTTTCTCAGGTTGTGGTCTGATCTGTCTGACCCCAGCGCAACTCAAGGATGAGCTGATCACCTTTCTGATATTATTGATTTTCTCAGAGAAGAAAGAAGCAAACTCACTGCACTTGCCGTGTGAGAGCATTTCACTGGGAATCTGGCTTGGGGGGTTTGTCAGTCTCTCTATAGTAGCAAAAAGTGTGCGTGTGTTGTTTAAGTTTCTGTTTATAATATTCGAGAAGAAGGTCTGTCTAGCTTTGCCTAGTTCAATATTAAAAGCATGGATGCTGTCTTTGTAGATGTTATAATGGACTACAAGTTTTGTCTTCCGCCACATGCGCTCTGCTCTTCTGCATTGTCTTTTCATATTTTGCACAGCTGTTGAGTTTCTCCAAGGTGCTTTTTGTCTACCACTATTCTTCCTGACTTTCACAGGAGCAATATCATCAATTGCACTTTTAACTTTTGAGTTAAAAGAATCAAGGAGAAAATCAACAGAGTCAGCAGATATGCTTGGTTTTAAAGATATGGCCTTCATAAATAGCACACTAGTGTTCTCATTTAAGCATCTCTTCTTGACAGACACAGATCTAGCTTCAATGGCCGGAGAGATCAATATATCAAAGAAAATACAGAAATGATCAGACAGTGCTACATCCTTAATAACAATCGATGAGATGTTTAGACCCGTACTGATAAGTAAATCTAGAGTGTGTCCATGATTGTGTGTGGGACCATGTACATGCTGAGTCAGATCAAACGTTTTTAAAACAGTTTTGATTTCTTTTGCCATATTGTTTTCTGCATTATCTATGTGAATGTTAAAATCTCCAGCAATGGCAAAACAGTCAAACTGTGAGGAAATTGTTGATAGCAGTTCTGTAAAGTCCTCAGCAAAGGCTGGAGAGTATTTTGGAGGCCTGTAAATAATGATAAGTAAAATACGTGGAGCACCTTTTAACACAATACCCAGATTTTCGAAAGACGGGTAATTCCCAAATGATATTTGCTTACATTGATAGACATCTTTAAAAAGAGCAGCTAAGCCCCCGCCTCTCTTACCCGCTCTGCAGACACTCATAAAAGTAAAGTTAGGAGGGGATGTTTCATTGAGGACTGTTCCACTGCAGCTGTCTTCTAACCAAGTTTCATTTAGAAACATGAAGTCCAGGTTGTATGTGGTTATTAAATCGTTGACTAGAAGTGATTTATTTTTAAGTGAGCGGATGTTTAAAAGTGCTAACTTAACAGTCTTACTTTTTGTCCCCACAGCAATCTTAGTTTGGCGTGTGATAGGCACCAGATTAGACGGGTTTGCTGTAAGGCTTTTGAAGGCCTTAGATTTTCTATCATGTAATTGAACGGCAATAGAGAAAGATTCAGGCACACTGGGTTCCCGCTTGTTTTGTAAACATTTAAGAAAGTTACTGTTTTCATAGCGGGGACCCGACACATATCACTGAGAGCTGGTATCAGTTGTTTTTGGTTCACCTCGAGCCGCTGGAGGAGGGTGTGAGCCCTGGCGCTGTGGCAGAGGCCGAAGAGCTCTCACAGGAGGAGGGGGAGGGCGAGCTGGGCCCGCAGGCTTTGGTGGTTGTGGGGCCTGCCGTTTTTTGGTTGACATCTGGGGACTTGCAGCAAAAGAGTGCGATAGTTTGGTTCCAGCATACACCAGTTTTTCCATTTTCTCTGAGAAGCACAGAAGTGGAGATGCTGGAGAGAGGAATAACGTGTCTGGGGAGAGGGGCTGTTGCTGTAATATGCTGTCCTGGTTTCCCTCGCTGTTTTCCAGAAAAGTGTCCTTGGGAGCTGAATCTTGGAGCAGTTCTGATATGTCCCGGTCTGTCTGTGGAGAGCTCTGTGGGCGGGGCTTTGCTGAGATTGTGTCCGTGAGCAGAAGTTGTTGTGGCTGCATGGTGTTATCGTTGTCCTTGTGTGATATGTCAACCGCATGTCCATTCAGGTGCCGAAGTGAAGTCCTGTGGTCATTCATACTGTGTCCAGGTGTGTGTGTGCCATTCAGGTTGAGTGGATTGGCACACACTGCAGAAGGATGATTGAGAGAGAAGTAGATGTTGTCCTTTAGCACTCTTGAACCAAGTTTGTTTGGGTGGAGCCCATCCTGTTGAAACAGTTGCCTCTGACTCCAGAAAAGATTGAAGTTGTCAATGAAGTTCACTCCTTTTATATTGCAGGTTTTTTGCAGCCATGTGTTGAGCCCGAGCAACCGTGAAAACCTGTTTGTTCCTCTTGCTGGGAGTGGTCCACTGATGAATGGCTGAACTTTCAGTCTTTTTAGTGTTTCAAAAAGTTCGTTGACTTAGATGTCAGGCATGATGCACACTTTTTAGATAGTTGATATTAAAATTAATATGAGCTCATACGGTACTGAAAAAATATGTACACATGATTTGACAGTTTATTTGATTAAAATACCAAAAACGAATCGCTTTTCTACCCTCGGTACTTCCAGTAATCGCTTGATTCCGGTTCTGGCTTGATTGACAGGTGTCTCGTCCAATCAGCGACAAGTATGCCATTCTCAAAATATACCTACCTTTTCCGTTTTGAATGAATTGTCGTTGTGTTTTCTGAATTGTCGTTGTGTTTTCTGAATTGTCGTTATGTTTTCTGAATTGTTTTTTTCTTTTTCTGAATTGTCGTTGTGTTTTTTGAATTGTTGTTGTGTTTTCTGAATTGTTATTTTGTTTTCTGAATTGTTATTGGATTTGTTATTTTGTTTTTATAATTGTGTTTTGTTTTGCACCTCTCGACCACCGTACGAGAGAGCGCAAGTCACACCTTTCCTAATAAACTTGCACTGGTTGCCAATCGCTGCTCGCAAAAATTCAAGACACTGATGTTTGCCTACAGAACAACCACTGGCTCTGCACCCCTATACCTAAACTCACTACTTCAGACCTATGTGCCCTCCAGAAGCTTGCATTCTGCAAGTGAATGGCGCCTTGTAGCGCCATCCCAAAGAGGCACAAAGTCACTTTCACGGGACTTTACCTTGACTGTTCCTACCTGGTGGAATGACCTGCCTTACTGAGCTGCTGAGTCTTTAGACATTTTCAAGAAACTGCTAAAGACGCATCTTTTTCGGCAACACTTGACCCATTATTACAAACACTTACTATTCTATATCTATTTATAAAAAATAAAATAAAAACCTTGCTACATGTACTGTGCTACAGACTGCAGTAATAAAAGGCAATTTTCATTACATTTTTTTAATTACCCATACAAAATGGCAAACACTATTTCAGCAGCTATACTGAGAATCTCAACTTCCAAAATAGTACCAGACTTTGACAGACATCGAGGTGACCAGTTTTCGTGTGCTTGTGACAAACTCAGTTCACAAACTCTGCTTAAAATATTATTTACGACTAAAGTCTGTTTTGGGGGATTCAATTAAAAGTTTGGGGGAAACTTTAAGGGAAACCGAAAGCCGATCCTCAAAGCACATGGTTGGCCACAGGTGTCCCACATAAGCTGGCTAGATGCAACAGTGATCCGGCTGGACTCAAAGGAGTGAATGGCAGTATGGCACTGTGCTCGCCATGGTGCCCTGTCTATGACCATCTCTTCAAGGTCATTTGGGTCCATGTTGCATAGTTTCAAATTGGCTTTGATGCCATCCTTGTAACATTTGAGTTGCCCTCCTTATCTCTTTTCCCCTTTTGTTTTGACATCATTAGGACTGTTTTTTAGTCCTACCAGTTTAAGTCCTACCAGTGCTTGTCAACAAATTGAATCTGTGTGTTTTTACATGACATTTTGGAAATATTAACTACTTTACTACGTAGGTTTAGTTCTACTAGTTTTGATAAATGTATTGATAATGTCCAATATACCAATTATAATTACACTCACACTTTTTCATGTTTTCTAATCAGATCTGGACCGTTATCAGAGTTCTATGTAATCCATAATATTTATCTGGCTCTACCACCCCTTACTGTAATTTAACAGTTGGTTTAGGAATAATTCATTTGTTCGTAATACCCAGTGACGTCATATTAACTGTAATACAATGTTTGTACATTAGAGCAAATTTGAGTGTTGAGTGTTTGGCATGTGGGGTGTGAACAATTTCTTGGCACTAACGTCTGTTCAGATTAACGTCAAACATTTTATGACCTTTCATAAAAGTCATAATTGATACAGTTTCGTAGCTTGACAGATGACAGTAGCTGTTTGGAATACAATGTTGTTTTTACACAAAAATAACTTTTTTTCCCAGCAGGTAGTTAATGCAGATTTGTAGTCGACTGAGCTGAAAAATAATAATCTTTCCAAAATTGTCCTTGCTCTCATATGAAGCTGTAATAAGCAAGAGAAAGCAGGCAAAGGCGAGGATCTAAATGCAGGCGTTTTTAATAAAGTAACACATTGAACAGATAACAAAGTACTCAAGGAACAAAGGAACAAAATCACAAGGATACCAGAACCAGAAGCAACCACTACATGTGGTTCACTTGTTACTTTGTCAGTTGTTGTACAAGGGCTATGCAGTGCCCTCCACTAATATTTGCACCCTTGGTAAATATGAGCAAAGGCGGCTGTGAAAATAAATCTGAGTAGGTTATCCTTTTGATCTTACATTTAAAAAAAAATTCAACAACTTCAAAACAATTGAAAGTGGGTGGAAACTCAGATTATGAAATAAATGTTTTTCTCCAATGCATGTTGGCCACAATTATGTGCACGTCTAGAAATATATATCTGAAGTATATTCTTTATTCATATTTACGTTTTTTTAGCACACCAGGGGACTAGGAGAATGGAATTGTCCAGCCATGACTTCCTGTTTCACAGTATAAATATGAGGAAACACAAAGGCCAAATTCTTTGTGAGGAGGATAGTTTCGAGTGGATAAAGACTCTCCAAGGATCACAGCTGGAGATTTGCAGAGATTAGTTGAGTTTTGGGGTCAGAAAGCCTAAAAACAATAAACAAACAGTTTACATTTACATTTAATAATTTATCCAAAGCAACTTACAAATGAGGAGAATAATAGAAGCAATCAAATCAAAACTAACAATAGGGGAGCAGTATGCAAGTGCTGTGACCAGTCCCAGCTGATGACACCTCAACAGACACCAATGTGTGGAATTTAACAAATGAGCTGTTGACCATGCCACAGTAACAGCTTGGACTGGAATGCTTATACTTCAAGATACAATTCATATAAAAACACACCTTCTCCTCCGTAGTTTTCAGTTTAACAACATATCAAAAGCAAAGTCGTCACACAACAATCCTGTGCAATCAAACGCATCTGCCAGCAATTATCGAGTAATTGAAGACTTTGATTAGCTTGTTTATGTGATTACTTTCTACTGTACTGTGGTGGGAATTTTAGGCTGAATGTTGGGCTGGCCATGTTTTAACAATTGATCTTATTTGACATGCTAACACTCTGAAACAATGTACTAAGACATTTTGTACTTTGGAAGAATGTATCTGTCTCTTGGAAGGAAACCCATGACTGTGTGTATAAATAACAAACTCGAAACAGTTTGCTTACCTAGTAACCAAAGGGCTTGTCTATGATGAAGAACCAATCAAATTAAGTAATGTTTCATATCATTTTTTGCCATACCTCCTTATTCTATAAAACTGTTGTATTTGTGTTTACTGGTGGGATTCTCAATGGGATTTGTCTGAAATCCACCGGCCATGCTTATTGCTTCTTTTTGGGAGATTCTCTGAGAACTGCTCGAGAACTCCCGGCTGTAATAAAGAACATTGTAAAGGACAATTACTCAAGTCTGTCTGTTATTACTGCTGCGCAACAGGCCAGTTTAGGGAAGCAAAGAAGTTAGGGCAAGAGACTCAGCCGGTTGTCGACGGTAGACGCAGAGAGCTAGAGAATAAAGAAGTATTAAGTGTCGATTTTTAGACGCTCGGTGTCGATTAGTAGACGCGACAGATTTATTTATTAAAGGGTTAGTTCACCCAAAAATGAAAATTAAGTCATTAATTACTCACCCCCATGCTGTACCAACCCCGTAAGACCTTCGTTCATCTTCGGAACACAAATGAAGATATTTTTTATTAAATCTGAGAGGTGGATCACTGCTACATAGGCTGCCTAAGGGAATGACACTTGACGGCCCAGAAAGTCATTAAAGAAAATGTTTAAATATTTCATGTGCCTACAGTGGCTCCACTACTAGTTTATCAAGCGACGAGAATACTTTTTGTGTGGAAAACCCCCAAAAATAACGACTTTATTCGACTATTCCATTGCTTCCTTGTGGGCCTGAGACGAGAGTTCAAGAGATTTCCAGGACGCATGCACGAGAACTGATGTTCTTCTTAGGCATAGGCGTCATTTACGGGGGGGACGGGTGGGACATGTCCCCACCACTTTTTGCCAGGGTTGATATTGTCCCCTAGCCTGGTTCTACCAGGCTCTCGTACAATTCATTTGTACAGAGAGTCTGGCCTCGCTCCATTGAGAAACGTTTACTTCCTTGTAGGTGGGTTCTCTGTTTAAGTTCAAAACTATTGGATCTGCCCAGAGTCACTCAGGATCTGCCATAGCCGTGTGGTCGTGACGCATGTCTTGCGCCGAAACCGGCTGGAAACAACAAGTCCGAATTCCATATTCATAAATCTAAATATCTAAATGCTAAACCTCTCTTTCTTATATTTGTGAAATAATTTTTAAAATACCTCTTTTCAATTAAGTTGTCTGAGAACAAAAAAGCCTTTAAAACATTATCTGTTTGTAATTATTTTCCTTTTTTCAGTGTCATTTAAAGGAGCTGTATGTAAGAAATTTATTTCAATTAATCATAAAATGGCCCTGAAATGTCACTAGACATTAAGAAATCATGTACATTTCAAATACTTATATCACTGACAACAGTAGTCTGGCCAGGATATTGTCATTTAAAAAGTGCAGTTGCAGCCCTCAACTGATGTTGATGTTGTCATGTTGTGTTTTGGTCTGATCCTCCACCTATCTACCAATCAAGTCAGTAGTGTTGCGGCATCCGAGTTGCCAGCTCTGCTCAGTTACCACAGCTGCAGCTCGTCACGTTCCTGCTGGATCCTGCTGCCGATCTGGCAACCTCGAGTCAGGGAGGAGGGGGAGGGGATACACCACTCCAAGTAATTTGACAGTGATTGCAGTACTAGTTTTGGCCACAATCTTACATACAGCTCCTTTAATTCTCTTAACTTGTTAATGTTTATTTTATATTATCCCCCTACTGTTTTTTTTTATTTTTTTTATTATTATTATTTTTTGTTTGTTTTTGAATTATGTTTTCTGTTATTACTTGTACATTGTTTTAAGCAATAAAAAAAAAACAGGTCCGAATGATCAGAGGATTATGTTTAGAATAAGATGTCTGTCAACGAGAGCTGCATGTTTTGTTCATCGAATTTAAGAGTTCAAGGAACAATTCTAAATTCTAAATGTATATTTGACACTAAGGACAGTGATGTATTCAGTCAACCGTCGAAGCTGGGTGTAATCATTAACAATACGCCGCTGCGGTCGTTTCGGATCTGCCGCAAATGCTGTACAGTGATCATCGTGCACGCCGAGCTGCCCAGGACGAACTCCTAACCTTTCTGCCTCCCTCACTTGGTCCTCCATTAGTGCAACAAGAGGAGACGACAACAACTATCGGCTTTGCATCCCTATCGTTCGCCTTAGCTAACTCATTCACCACTAGCGGAGTGAGCTGGAAAATCAAACTTTTCCCGAACCCCGTGGGGAGGAGGGCCACAACATCATGGCCACCAACAACACTTAGCAAACATTGATCTTGCTCCGGCTTTAACTTCTGGATATTCGGCAGTTTTGCAACAACGGACCGAATAGCTTTTCTCACGTCTTTCTCCGCTGCCATTACTGAACTCCAACTCAAACTGACGCGCTACATCAACGTCATCGTTCTCAGCCACTCCCTCTATTCGCTGATTGGTCCTACAAAAAATTGATTTCTGGAAACATAAGAATATACAGCAGTCCCAGACGTAGTACTGAAGGAAAATGAAATTGAGCGGAAGCGCGTAGGAGGGCGCAGCCAGGCTAATTGTCCCCACCACTTTTGAAACATCTCGCGGCACGGATGTACCAATACAAATAAAACATCTCCAGTTAACTAGCAGCATTCGTTTCATTCATTTGTTAAATAAGAGGCGATCTAGTGCTGAAATGTGTTGTCTTCACTCGGACGCGCACTTCAATCCGTTGCGGAGATTCTATTCGTTCCGGTGAAATCACAAATCAAAATGCACACAAACGTGTCCCTGCTTCTCTGGGTTCTAATCCGCACTCGTATAGTTTTTTTTTCCCTCATCAAAACCGATAATGTTTATCAGTGATAAAGTATATCAAGATTCTTGATATACAACCACTGATAATCGGTTTTGATGAGGGAAAAAACTATACGAGTGCGGATTAGAACCCAGAACCTCCGACACGCTTGGCAAAAATTCTGCCACTGGACCATTACAGTACATATGCAACACATTCACGATACTAACAACATATATTAGATCTCATTGTACGACCAATTAAACCCAAAGTGCCATCACATTTTTGGTCGGACATCATCACATCTTTGTATACATTTTTGTTTATTTACATCAGTAAGCTACAGGACATCGTCTTTCAAAACATGACCTCCGCGAAAGAGAAAAAAAGAAATGCCCTTCCGAATGCGTCTCTGTCCCCAGCACATTTCAAATCAAACTGACGCCCATGACAGACAGACAGACAGACAGACAGACAGACAGATAGATAGATAGATAGATAGATAGATAGATAGATAGATAGATAGATAGATAGATAGATAGATAGATAGATAGATAGATAGATTGTCACATGTCTGTCCTGTCTTGTGTTGCACATGGGTGGTTGTTATGTTGGGCCATGTGCCTCTGTCATTGTTTGATCCCTCCCGCTCGTTACCTGATTAGTGTTTGAGTTTCTCCACCTGTTCCCTCTTGATTTGTTCCCTTTATAAGTCTCCTCATGTTTGCAGTCTTGGTCGGTTCGTTGTCATTGTCAGATGTTTCTCTGTTCCTGGTTGGTGTTCCCTGTATTCTTGACCCAGTGTTTGTTTCATGTTCATTTATTATGTTTTCCCCCTCGTGGGTTTTTGATTTGTGTTTGTTCTGTTTTGTAAATAAACCTTCCTTGTTTTGCACTTGAGTTCTCCTTTTCCTAAGTGTGAACGTGACAGAACGAACCGATCATTTTTTAACTCAGCAGCAAGGAGGATTTTATTTAGTTATTTATTTATTTTTTCTCTGAAGAAGCATGAATGACATGTATATGGACGACGATGATCTGGATTGCCCGGACTACGTCATCTCCACATTTGGAGCAACCCAGTTCCGTCCTATCGGCGGGGACCGAAGGACTCGGCCCGGTAAGGAATCCGGAGGAATGAACATCTTCCAAGCGTTCGCTTTGATGACTCATCAAAGGGAGGAGTCGGAGCGCTTGGCCAGGGTTTCTGAGACCCGTGGAGGTCACAGGAGAGATTTTCGGGGGACCCGCCAGGTAATTTTTCGTGGGACCCGGGGAGGTTGTAAAGGAGGAGGAGGTGGTCGAGAGGAGGGTCAACATCACTCTCCATCCTGGCCTCCTTACGATCCTGTACCAGTGGAGGGCAGTTCAGAGCCGGCTTCTCACCGTCATGGACGGAGGAGAGGAAATCCATCTGCCCAGCGAGACTGCTCACGTCCCGTCTGCCCGGCGAGAGACTGCTCACGTCCCGTCTGCCCGGCGAGAGACTGCTCACGTCCCGTCTGCCCGGCGAGAGACTGCTCACGTCCCGTCTGCCCGGCGAGAGACTGCTCACGTCCCGTCTGCCCGGCGAGAGACTGCTCACGTCCCGTCTGCCCGGCGAGAGACTGCTCACGTCCCGTCTGCCCGGCGAGAGACTGCTCACGTCCCGTCTGCCCGGCGAGAGACTGCTCACGTCCCGTCTGCCCGGCGAGAGACTGCTCACGTCCCGTCTGCCCGGCGAGAGACTGCTCACGTCCCGTCTGCCCGGCGAGAGACTGCTCACGTCCCGTCTGCCCGGCGAGAGACTGCTCACGTCCCGTCCGCCCGGCGAGAGACTGCTCACGTCCCGTCCGCCCAGCGAGAGACTGCTCACGTCCCGTCTGCCCAGCGAAGGACTGCTCACGTCCCGTCTGCCCAGCGAAGGACCGCTCACGTCCCCTCTGCCCAGCGAGAGACCGCTCATGTCCCTGAGCCGGTGCCTGTCCCTGAGCCGGTGCCTGTCCCTGAGCCGGTGCCTGTCCCTGAGCCGGTACCTGTCCCTGAGCCGTTGGTTGTCCCTGAGCCGGTGCCTGTCCCTGAGCCGGTGCCTGTCCCTGAGCCGGTGCCTGTCCCTGAGCCGGTACCTGTCCCTGAGCCGGTGGTTGTCCCTGAGCCGGTGTTTGCCCCTGAGCCGGAGTCTGTCCCTGAGCCGGAATCTATGTTTGTTTCTGTATTTGTTTCTGTTCTTATGACTGTGTCTGTGTTAATGTCTGTCCCTGAGCCAGTGTCTGTCCCTGTCCCTGTCCCGGAGCCTGTCCTTGACCCGGAGCCAGTGTCGGTCCCAGAGCCTGAGCCTGTGTCTATCCCAGAGTCTGAGCCTGTGCCTGTCCCAGAGCCTGAACCGAGGTCTTCACCGCCCTGGCCACCTGAAAGGCCTGATCCGCCCTGGCCGCCCGAGGGGTCTGCTCCGCCCTGGCCACCCGAAGGGTCTTCACCGCCCTGGCCACCTGAAAGGCCTGATCCGCCCTGGCCGCCCGAGGGGTCTGCTCCGCCCTGGCCACCCGAAGGGTCTTCACCGCCCTGGCCACCCGAAGGGTCTTCACCGCCCTGGCCACCTGAAAGGTCTGATCCGCCCTGGCCACCTGAAAGGTCTTCACCGCCCTGGCCACCTGAAAGGTCTGATCCGCCCAGGCCGCCCGAGGGTTCTTCACCGCCATGGCCGCCCGAGGGTTCTTCGCCGCCCTGGCCACTCGAGGGTTCTTCGCCGCCCTGGCCGCCTGATGAACTCTGTCTCGCCCTGGCCAGTCGATGTCCCGTTCCGCCCTGGTCTGTCCCCCCTGTCCCGCCCTGGTCTGTCCCCCCTGTCCCGCCCTGGTCTGTCCCTCCCGTTCCGCCTGATGTTTCCTTCCTGCCCCGCCCTAGCCTCATGGAGCGTCTGGTAGCCGCTCCGTAGGGAGGGGGTTATGTCACATGTCTGTCCTGTCTTGTGTTGCACATGGGTGGTTGTTATGTTGGGCCATGTGCCTCTGTCATTGTTTGATCCCTCCCGCTCGTTACCTGATTAGTGTTTGAGTTTCTCCACCTGTTCCCTCTTGATTTGTTCCCTTTATAAGTCTCCTCATGTTTGCAGTCTTGGTCGGTTCGTTGTCATTGTCAGATGTTTCTCTGTTCCTGGTTGGTGTTCCCTGTATTCTTGACCCAGTGTTTGTTTCATGTTCATTTATTATGTTTTCCCCCTCGTGGGTTTTTGATTTGTGTTTGTTCTGTTTTGTAAATAAACCTTCCTTGTTTTGCACTTGAGTTCTCCTTTTCCTAAGTGTGAACGTGACATAGATAGATAGATAAGGGAAACAAAGTTGATACATTGCAGGTGTCAGAACACAAGAGCTTTCTCCCTAGTCACACAGGTTTTTCCTGCGATTCAGGCTATTAGCCTCAGGATAAACTCTCCGCTAAAGCTGCGACAGTTGAATGTATGACTTGTCAAACATTCCACCCTTTGTTTGTTCGGTTAATTAAGTGAATCATCTGTGTTCTTATGGTGCTTATTTAAAGTATTTTTTCCTTTTGGATTTTTTTGTGTAAACATGTCATAGTGCACAAGTGCAATTGGGACACATCTTTAAAAGTGTAGTAAGCTATATGTAAAAACTATGTAAGCAATAAGGTACAAAAGGCTGTGCTGTAAATCACGGCTGAAGGGCCTGCAACCCCTACAGGCGTGACTTATTCACAATACAGCAGTCTAGCCTCGAGTACCTTATTGCTTTTATAAAACGGTGACCACACAATACAAATAGAGAGAGTCTGGCCTCGCTCCATTGACAAGCGTTAACTTCCTGGAATGCGGGTCCTCTGTTGAAGTTTAAAACTATTGGATCTGCCCAGAGTCACTCTGGATCTGCCGTAATCAATCACATAATGCTTGGTCGTGACGTATGACGACTCAAACTAGCGCACCTCAGTGTCATCGTTCTCAGCCACTCCCTCTGTTCGCTGATTGGACCGGTAAAAAATTGATCGGAGAAAACCCAAGAATATACAGCAAACCCAGATGTAGAAGGAAAATGAAAATTGAGCGGAAGTACGTAGGAGGGTGCAGCCAGGCTAGGGAAAGACTGTCTTTATGAGCGAGTCGTCAGTAGAGAAGACATTCATTATTGAAAGGACTGAAACTTGCTGTGAACACGGAGAAGCAACTGCCATGACATCGGTCACGGGAAAACCCCTTAAAGGGATACTCCACTTTTTTTGGAAATAGGCTCATTTTACAACTCCCCCAGAGTTAAACTGAGTTTTACCGTTTTTGAATCCATTCAGCCGATCTCCGGTTCTGGCGGTACCACTTTTAGCATAGCTTAGCATACATCATTGAAGTGGACAAGACCATTAGCATTTCTAAAAAAAAAAATGACCAAAGAGTTTCGATATTTTTCCTATTTAAAACTTGACTCTTCTGTAGTTACATCGTGCACTAAGACCGACGGAAAATGTAAGGTTGCGATTTTCTAGGCTGATATGGCTAGGAACTATACTCTCATTCCTGCGTAATAATCAAGAAACTTTACTGCCATACCATGAGAGCAGCAGGCGTAATGATATGACGCAGCGCCTGAAAATAGGCTACCTTCTGTCAACACAACGGAACTATTTTCAGGCGCTGCGTCATATCATTACGCCTGCTGCTCTCATGGTACGGCAGTAAAGTTTCTTGATTATTATTATTACCAGTACAATAGTATTATAAGCTAATACTAATACCAATCAAATTACATGTTCAAATGCCTGCTTGAAAAAGGGTCGTAAAGAAATTCCCTCCAAAGGGAACAACTTCTTATTGGCTCACAACCATCCAGAGCGTGACATCTTCACGCTTTAAAAATCATTGACCAAAAGATCACGCCCTCTTAGTCCTCTCTTCCTCTGGCCTTCACTGCTGCTTCTTCGGGTTGATGTCTGTGGGGTCAATGGGCCCCAGCAGGCTGTACCTGCTATGCCTTCACTCTCCCAACAGAGTCAGACTGTATTTTCTTCAATCCAACTCAGAAGAAAACTGCAACTTTACCAGCACTGAATGGGCAACCAACTCTTCCGACTTCCTCACTCCTGAGTTGCCTGCATGGCCTCTCCGGCCCAGGGCCGGCAGATCACAATCTGCATGTGCTCAGCCATGTGCTCATGGAGAGAGAGAAAACCTTCATCCAGAACAGAGTCAAACTACCCAAGCAAGTTTATCATATCTTCTTCATCCAACGGAGAAGAAAACGACTTCAATGTTTGACACTCAAAGGAAACATCAACATCCTTTTCCAAGATCTTCAAGAAATGTGTCCGCTGCAAATGCCATGCAAGTATATACATTTAATGAGGTACTCTGAAAATGATAAGCTGATGGTTCTTTTCATAGTTAAATGGATCTTTTCCATAGAATGAAACCGGAAGCAGGAAATGGAACTGTCACCTTAACCATCTACCCAGTGTCTGTGTAATTGTTTGTTAGTTATGTGTTCGTGACTTAGTTAATAAAACTTTTGCACAATATGTATTTGGTTCTGATTCTCTGCTAACAAACAACGTTTATTTTACAATCTTGATCTTGTTACATGCTCTAAGTGCTGTACATGCTAAGAAATAATGATTTTTCTGTGGCCATGAAAGATACCCTTTTCTTAGAATAAATGATTAATCAAAAGAGTTTGTTTGGACGAACTGATTAATTGATTGTAATATTAATTTAGCTACATCAAAGTTAATCCAATTAACTGACCCAAATATTCCTAATCAATCATAACAAGTTATGATTGATCATTAATATTTCCCCTTTGATCTAACTCGCTACAAGCCTATGGAAAAATCCTAGGGAACCAGTGTTATGCTAGTGGTTGGCCTACAAAGGGACGTCATACCTTCACCACTCTATTACCCATTAGAGTGTCAGTTTTAAGTCAATGGGGACAGAGGACGAGAGACATGGACTCCCACTGTAACTTTACCTGGGGGTGTTGCCTTTTGGACACAGTTACTTTATAAAAAAAAGAGTCACATTTTGTAATATTTGCATTGTTTTATTTTTTGTTATATCGATTATTTTCCCATCCAGTTTATTTTAGGTTCCAGTTTAACAAACAAACTAACAATAGTCAAAGGCAGGGTCATTTCCTCCTAGGAAGCATGGGAGTTCCCTTGCTTCCTAGGAGGAAATGACCCTGCCTTTGACTATTGTTAGTTTGTTGAGCTAGGTTTTGATGCGCCACACAATCCTAGAATGTTTTCCTGAAAAACTTTAATTTCTTTTCGACTGTAGAAAGAAAGACAAACATCTTCGATGACATGATGGGGGTGAGTAAATTATCAGGCAATTTTAATTCTGAAGTGAACTACTCAAAGTGCATCCTGTCACGGTTTAAACTGCCCTGTCAATCATCTTGTCACAGTTGACATCCTCCACAATCAATTTCATTTAATTTCCTACCATTTCGGAGAGAAATGTAGTAGCACGTTGATCTGCCAGTCGTGGGTCTTTAGTGCAGAGAACTCTCCTTGTGTGTTTGTAATTTGCATAATGATCCATTTAAAAGTTAAATGACCAAACGTATATCTTTACAAAAGTTCACATTGCTGTTGCAGATGAATTATAAATGTGGATAACATCGAATAACTAAGCAATCAATTACACTTCAAATAACTTTTTACAAAGATGGTTTCTGTCATTTTAGGCATTGTTCGTTCTTGAAATAAGATTGATATTAGTTAGTTATTTGATGCCATAAAAACAGGGGATACTTAAATGATTAAATTAACCTTTTTTCTACTGGTCTTTGTATAAAAAAGGTTATAAAAATATCCAATAATTATCGATACCAAATGATTTGAAACATTATGTCATGATACATTTTTTAGCTATATCGCCCAGCCATTTGCAAAGGTATGAAAATAAAAATAAATGCAGCTGATTACACATATGGCATAAGTTCGTTTAGCATGTTCAGCAACATTACTTCAGCCCCAGGTACAGTATGTGACAGCAACACTGCCAACTCAAGAAGTTTAACAAGTGCAAACATAATCCATTCATCTCTTTCTGTGAGTATTATGCTCTTTCTTTTTAACCTGCCCAAAATATTCATTATCTTTAGACTCTACTAGTTTTGGTATACAAAGATGCTGCCCTCTTTTGTCAGAGAACAATAAATGAATGAATTCCAGTTAGGCATCAAGGTTATAATGCACCTGTAGAAATACAACACTAAAACAATTGGTGCAGAAATGCTTATACACTGAAAACTGCAAACGGATTACTAGATGAGCTAAAGGGGTGGCAATACGATATAAACTTCTCCAATGCAAAGTTAAAACATACTTACAATGAAACCCTTGTCTGAAAAGCTACAGAACAAATAGATAAGATAACCAGCTTCCTCAACAAGACCACGGTTAGTTTTAAAATCAAAGACACATGATATTTTCTACTTTAAATCTTCCTTAATGTTTCCAAAAATGTTTCTTTTTTTCAAAACATATTGACAATCAGACCTTTCAGGAAGATAATAGTCACACCTCTGCTGTCCAATAATTACTATGCCTAAAATTTCAGCCCTTCCCCTTTGTATATGATTTGCTGGCTTTTGCTTCCTGCTACACCTTTCTGGTATATTAAAAGGAGAGGCTGTTTTATACCTCACTGACACAGGTCTCCTCTCCTGGCAGGTTATAATCTTAAAGAAATGAACATGGCATTTAACAATCAGAGGATTTTGAAAATTATCTCCATTCTTTCTGTGAGTACAACCTTGTTCGTTCTCTTGACGAACCATCCAGAACAAAGGACAAATTGTTCTCCTAAAGAAGAGCCGGTCTTGAATCACTTACTAAAGCAGGATGCTGGAGAACTACAGGCTTGTTCTGCTATTATCCAAGGAGACATGGACGGAGTGGACAAGGGCATTTTCAGGAATCTCATGACCTCAAAAAAAAGAACATCCCTGCTATCAGAGTCATTCTATCTCAACGCAACCAAGGATTGTCCATCCTACATCCGAGAGAGAGGGTTTCTGACGCTTTCTCTCAGTAAAGAGGAGAGAGATTTCCCCATTGCTTACTCCATGGTGATCCATGAGAAGATTGAGATGTTTGAAAGGCTCTTAAGAGCCATTTACACTCCTGACAATGTGTACTGTGTTCATGTGGACCAGAGGTCTCCTGAGATCTTTAAAGAAGCAGTTAGGGCCATTGCGTCCTGTCTGACCAACGTGTTTTTGGCCAGCAAACTGGAGAATGTGATCTACGCCTCCTGGTCTCGAGTTCAAGCGGACATCAACTGCATGCAGGATCTGCTCAAGTCACCCGTCCAGTGGAGGTATCTGCTCAACACCTGTGGCACTGATTTCCCCATTAAAACCAATGCTGAAATGGTTCAGACTCTAAAACAACTGAACGGAATGAACAGTTTGGAGTCCGAGGCTGTAGAGTCTAAAAAGGTGCGCTGGGAGTATCATCACAATGTTACGAACGGTGTGATTCGGACCGATGTTAGAAAGTCACCCCCGCCAATTCAGAGCCCTATGTTCTCGGGAAATGCTTACTTTGTGGTTTCAAGAGAGTTTGTGGATCACATCTTTAAAAGCAAAGAGACTCAAGATTTCATGGAATGGGAGAAAGACACATACAGTCCAGATGAGCACATGTGGGCTACGTTACAGCGGATGCCTTCAGTACCAGGATCAAACCCTCCAAACAGAAAGTACGAGCAATCGGACATGAACTCAATTGCTCGTCTAGTGAAGTGGAGCTACCATGAAGGAGATCTAAAGAGTGGGGCTCCCTACCCACCATGCACTGGGACGCACAGACGGGCGGTGTGTATTTATGGAGCTGGGGACCTGAAATGGATTGTGAAGCAACACCATCTTTTGGCAAACAAGTTTGATCCAGAAGTAGATGATGTAGCGATAAAATGTATGGAGGCTTTTTTAAGGTACAAAGCTATTTATGGTAGATCATTACTAACAGTTGAAAAATCTGACATAATATTATGATGTTTTCAAAAACATCATAAAATTAATTTAAAAATGTTTGTAAATATTGGAGAAATGGATGTTGATATGTAAATGTATAAATGTTTAATATAACACCTTCTATGCTGGTCATATTACAATGCAAACTGTCAAATAAAAATGAATTAAATTAATAGTTTGGCTTTATAAAATATTTGTACTTTTTTCTACAGACGCTTAATTTGTGTTACACATAATATTTAATATAAACCAACATTTGATTATAATGAATTTAAATAATAAAAATAAAAATGAATTAGAGTACAAAAAAGAAAAGGTCTCACAAGAAAAGGTAATGGGTCGATGATGCACAATGTACAAGACCAAATACAAACATATACATTTATAATAAACCAACTACTTGCTTGATATTGTGCTGAATTTACATTTATTCTATGCAAATTAATCTTGTAATCTCTATGTAATGTTTGTTTATGGCCTATTTATGAAAGCTGTTATGAAGGGCTGCCAAATTCTTAAGAAACTTGATAAACATGGAAATGAACTTATGCAGGTTATCCTAACAAATCCTGAAACAAGGAAAGAATAAGCAGGAAAATTTCCAATGTTTAGATCAAACATAGAAGCGGAACCAAGAACATGCAAAATGTTTGATAAAATATCTTCGTATTCAGACCACAGAACAACTCATTTGAACAGAATACCAATGTCTACCCAAGAATGAGCAACGAACTGAAAAAAATTCAGTTGAAATTCCACTTGGTATTATAGCAGGTTTACAGACTGTCTAAATAATTATACACTCTTAGAAGAAGTTATTGTAGCACTCAAGTTCACACTCTTTGTATTAGGGCTACAAAATTAATCAAAATAACATTGAATAAAGAATATCTGTGTTTTTTGGGGGAGTTTTTTAGGGTGTTTGTAGTTCGAATCGAGTCCTCATCCAACGAACAATAGGTTGTGGGCAATATTAGCCATTGAGTGTGCCGGGAAAAAAAGACCATCTGGGTGTCTTTGGAATACTCATTTCAACATACTAACCATTATTTTTATTTATATTTAAACAAAATATGGAAAAAATCTTCATCCTGTTCAAAAGTTTTCACACTCCAGCTAGGGTTTAGCCTGGATGCCAGCCGAACTTAGCCCCGCCCACAACATTTGAGGGTTGAATCAATTGGACCAATCAATTTGTCAGGGTGGGCTTTATATGATGATGGACAGATGATCAAAAGTTCCGTAATCAACGTCACCAAAGAGTGCTTGGGTTGAATTCGTTTACAACAAAGAATGGCTGCCGCTGGAGAATTTAGATGTGTAGATTCAGCCATCGCGTCTGTTATAGAGGATGTCGACAGCGCATTCATTTTAAAAGAGGAACAGTGAACCGCGATCAAGGCATATGTTGATCCAATTGAGTGCAGAGCATCTTCTTTCCTGGTTCGGTGAAACACGCCCCATAATCACAGCCCAATGGAGCAGTATCAGACTCACATTCTGACTAGAATCTAAGTATGACGACGTCAGGCTTGCTAGGGTTAGTCCCCCCCCCCAAAATGTCAATTCTGTCATTAATTACTCCCCCTCATTGTTTATGAAATCTGATAGCTTTCTGATCCCCCATAGACTGCAATGCAATTACCACTTTTAAGGCCCAGAAAGGAAGACATCGTTAAAATAGTCCATGTGACTCCAGAGGTTCAAGCTTAATTTTTTGAAGCGACGAGAATAATGGCAATCATTTTAGACATTTTTCACTTTTAGATTAACTACAACAACACTTTGGACATAATCAATGTCCAGTAAACCAAAATGATAACATTTGTTCCCTATTGGTCAGTCACTACAACATAGGTCAGACTGACCAATAGGAATCTCGCTAGAGAGCCAATTTACTTCGAGTGAATCTAAAACAAGCCAATGCACATTGGCGTGCAATCATTTGCAACAGCTGCGCGTCCTCGTCAGCGTGGGTATATAACGAGCGGCTGTGTGATTGCACTTCAGCTTTTTGCTTCGGAGCCTAAACTTCGATGCCTCTGCTTAGAGTGACTTCTTTCTACAAGCAAACTCTCTCTCTGGTACGGGTGTTACGGCGCGACAGCGTGGACAGATCTCCCCTCTCGGGCGAAGAATCCCAAAAGCTGTTTTCACAGCTGGTAAAACTGAGCACGAGAGCTGATCAGCGCACGTACGGGTGCACATTCCCAGCCGTGATCGTCTGCATCTGTCCCCCTGTGTGCCTCAGTATCAGCGAGAGCAGTTCCTAAAAGAGCTTACACAGATAGTTTGCGTCTTTTTAAAGATGACATTCTATCTGTTTGTTTCTGGATGCGGTCGTTACCTGGGATCGCGGGATGGTCACGAATGCTGTCTTGTGTGTCTGGGCTTACAACACGCACAGGCAGCGTTCGTGGATGAGTCATGCACCCCTTGTGGGAAGATGACCATCTCGGAGCTGAGGTCGAGACTCTCGTTCCTGCAAAGGGGCGGAGTCCCCGTGCCGGCGCCCCGTTCCAATCCTCCTGCGAGGGTTGCTTCGGACGCTGGCGCGGGTGACCTGAGGATTACAGTGAGCGCGCTTCCTTCGGGGAACCAACACCCTAGGAACCCTCACTCCTCTCAGCCTCCGCAACCATGTGAGCTGCCAAAGGAGCGCGCTGGACCATCCACGAGGTGTGTACCAACCGTTTCCTTTGGCGCTCCCGGCGATGAACAGATGTCGATCGCGGCATCGGAGGGTGGGTCAGATGTCTCTGCGGACGACGTGTCGGAGCCGCTGCCTCCTTCGGGGGTGCCAGCGGTGCCCGATACGGACCCGGAGATGATGGCCATGCTTTCCCTCCACCGGGTCCCGAACCCTCGAGGCTGGACGATTGGTATCTCGGGGTGGCGCGTGCTGGCTCTCAGCAACCCACCCCAGTGCCTTTCTTCCCGGAGGTGCATGAGGAGCTCACTGGGACGTGGACGGCACCTTTTACTGCCCGAAACCGCTCCAGTAGTTCCTCCTCCCTCACCACCCTTGACGGCGGGGGAGCTAAGGGTTACGCGCGCATCCCGCCGGTGGAGCGGGCCGTTGCTATGCAACTGTGCCCTAACTCCACTTGGCGCGGAGAACCGTGTCTCCCTTCCCGGGGCTGTAAGTACTCATCGGACTTAACCGGCAAGGCTTACAAGGCCTGTGGGGAAGCTGCCTCTGCCGTGCATGCTCTGGCGTTGCTCCAGGTCCATCAGGCCAAGGCATTGATGGAACTGGACCAGGGTGGTCACGACCCACCGGTGTTCCAAGAACTCCAGCGGGCAACGGACCTCGCGCTTCGTGCGACGAAGGTTACCGCTCGCTCAATGGGCCGTGCGATGTCCACAATGGTGGTCCAGGAACGCCATCTCTGGCTGTGTCTGGCTGACATGTGGGAGACCGACAACCTCCGGTTCCTCAACGCCCCCGTGTCCCAGACCGGCCTCTTCGGCGACGCGGTCAAGAACTTCGCCCAGCAGTTCTCGGCTGTACAGAAACAGAATGAGGCCATCAAACACATCCTGCCTCGGCTGTCAGCTGCTGCCTCCACCCCACCGCCGGCGGCTCCTCAGTCTGCTCGTCGCCGGGGGCGTCTGCCTGCGCCCTCCCCCGCGCCGCAGCAGCAGCCTCCACCAAAGCGGCGCCGCGGAGCCAGTCGCAGGCAGAACGCCCCGCCCGTCCAGGCCCCCGCCAAGAGGGGCGGCAAAGCCAGCACCAAGCGGCCCTAGGACGGGCAACCCAGAGATGGCAGGGACTGCTCTCCAGGAGACGATGGCCGCATCGCTCCCTCCCCCGGAAGAGGGCCGGGTGGAAAATCTTTTGTTTTGTTCCCAAAACAAAAGACCCAAATTTTCAATAAAAGAGCAGTTTCTATCATCTCTGGGTCCGAAGAGGACTCGGAGAGCAGTGGGGGGACAAAATCCTTACCACTCTCATCCTCCTCTTCTATCGCCAGCTGGCAGCAGTGTACGGTTCGAGAACGCCACTGAGCCGCCTCCCGCACCTCCTGCCCCGTGGAACCAGGTAAGCGCTTTACAGCACACTCAGACCCCGCTGGGGGCTGCCTCCCAGAGAGAGCCCCCCCAGCCAGGTCCCTGTGTTCCACTTCGCTGCCCCACTCCGGGTACGCCTACGGTCCCCTTGGTCCCGCTTGTACGGTCTCTGAGAGCCTGGTTAGCGCTCCCCGGTCCGTCTCGCTGGCTCATCCGGACCATCAGGCTCGGCTATGCGATTCAGTTCGCCCGGCGTCCCCCCAAGTTTCGGGCCATCCACTCCACTACAGTGAGAGCAGCCGATGCCCATGTCTTGCGCGGAGATCGCAGTCCTACTGGCGAAGGACGCGATAGAGCCGGTCCCTCCAGCCGATATGAGGTTAGGGCACTACAGTCCCTACTTCATTGTACCCAAGAAAGGTGGTGGGTTACGACCGATCTTGGACCTGCGAGTTTTGAATCGGAGACTCTCCAAGCTACCGTTCAAAATGCTCACGCACAAACGCATCTTCGAATGCATCCGTCCCCGAGATTGGTTTGCAGCGATCGACCTGAAGGACGCGACCTGCCCCCTACTTATGCGTAGGGGGCAGGAGTCCCCTTGGAACAGGTATCCAGGCACGCTGTGGTATTCACAGATGCCTCTGCCACCGGCTGGGGTGCCAGGTACAACGGGCATGCAGTATCAGGGGTGTGGACAGACCCTCATCTGCATTGGCATATCAATTGCCTCGAGTTGCTAGCAGTACACCTCGCTCTGCGCCGTCTGAAAAGGCCGCTGGAGGGCAGGGATGGGCTGGTCCGTACGGACAACACTGCGACCGTTGCGTATATCAACTGGCAAGGTGGTCTACGCTCCCGTCGCATGTCGCAACTCGCCCGCCATCTCCTCCTCTGGAGTCAGAAGCATCTGAGGTCGCTTTGAGCCATGTATGTCCCCGGCGTGCTCAACCGTGTGGCCGACGAGCTATCACGAGCTGTGCTCCCGGGAGAATGGCGACTCCATCCCCAGGTGGTTCAGCTGATCTGGAGAGAGTTCGGGGAGGCTCAGGTAGACCTGTTTGCCTCCTCAGAGACCTCCCACTGCCAGCTGTTTTACTCCCTGACCGAGGGAACACTCGGCACGGACGCACTGGCACACAGCTGGCCCCGGGGCCTTCGCAAATATGCGTTTCCCCCAGTGAGCCTTCTTGCACAGACACTGTGCAAAGTCAGGGAGGACAAGGAGCAGGTCCTTCTGGTGGCTCCCTACTGGCCCACTCGGACCTGGTTCCCAGAACTCATGCTCCTTGTGACAGTCCCTCCCTGGCCCATTCCTCTGAGGAAGGATCTTCTGACTCAGAGACGGGGCACCCTATGGCACCCGCGTCCAGACCTCTGGAAACTCCATGTCTGGTCCCTGGATGGGACGTAGGTAGGACCAGAGGGTAGGAGACCTGCACGCATTTTCGGTCGACGAATCGTGCCTAGAGTTCGGGCCGGGTGACAGCCATGTGGTATTAAGACCCCGGCCTGGCTATGTGCCCAAGGTTCCTACCATTCCCTTTAGAGACCAGGTAGTGAACCTGCAAGCGCTGCCCTTGGAGGAGGCAGACCCAGCCCTGGCTTTGCTCTGTCCCGTTCGCGCTCTGCGTATGTACGCGGACAGAACTCAAAGCTTCAGGTCCTCAGATCAGCTCTTTGTCTGTTACGGAGGCCAGCCGGAGGCGAAAGGCTGTCTCCAAGCAGAGGATGGCCCACTGGATAGTGGATGCCATCGCCTTGGCTTACCAAGCTCAAGGCGTGCCCTGCCCACTTAGGTTGCATGCACACTCCACGAGAGGCGTTGCATCCTCCTGGGCGCTGGCTCATGGCGCCTCGCTAACAGATATCTGTAGAGCTGCGGGCTGGGCGACACCTAACACGTTCGCTAGATACTATAGCCTACGTGTAGAGCCGGTCTCCTCCCGTGTTCTCACCGTAAACGGGTAGAAGCACTGAGAGGCCCGGCTCTGTCAGCTTGCTGCACCCTGCTGTGCAACCTTATTGCTCCAGAGTGAAAAACCTGTCGAGTCCTCCAACACCCCTCGGCCCGGACATGGCGGAGCGTCCGGAGCCAGCCCCCTGTACGCTGAATCCTTGAGAGCCGGACCCGGGCTGGGTTCCATATGTGCGACCCTTCGGGGATCCCATATGTGTATATGTTCCACGGCTGCTCCTAAGTCGGAAGCCCGTGTCTTTCCCTTGGGCTAAGTCACCCATTATATCATATGCAGTACAGCCTTCGGGTTAGTCCATATGTATTTTCCACATAACTCTCTGAAGAAAGTGGGTTCCGCAGCGTTCCCCTCCCTCTAAAAAAGGGCATGCTTTCCCAGTGTTATCCAAGTCTCACTGTATGGGTTATAAAGGAACAACAGTGTCAGACACTCTCTGTGTAACCCTCCTCCTATCGTCCTTCCAGGCAAGAAGGTGCAGAGGCTTGCATGGGGGCGCTGGATGGGGTGCAGCGACTGTGGCGCTTTGGTAGGGATTCCTATTGGTCAGTCTGACCTACGTTGTAGTGACTGACCGATAGGGAACGTCTCGGTTACATATGGTAACACTCGTTCCCTGAGGGATGGAACGGAGACGTAGGTCCCATCGCCACATCTGCTGCTGCCCGCCGGGGGGCCAGCTTCCCAAGTTTGGCTCCTCAGCAAAAAACTGAAGTGCAATCACACAGCCGCTCGTTATATACCCGCGCTGACGAGGACGCGCAGCTGTTGCAAATGATTGCACACCAATGTGCATTGGCTTGTTTTAGATTCACTCGAAGTAAATTGGCTCTCTAGCGAGATTCCTATTGGTCAGTCTGACCTACGTCTCCGTTCCCTCCCTCAGGGAACGAGGGTTACCATATGTAACCGAGATGTTTTCACTACGCAATTACTGGCACCATTTCATTGTTCATTGACATCATTTAAAGTTAATATTGAGTAAAATACAGGGTTGAATGATTGTTTGGTGGAATTTCATGAAATTTCATGAAATCCACTGGTGCTCCCAATTTCAAAAAGTTAGATCCCACAATATGTTTTGGCGCCAATGTAACAAATTAGACAAATGTGTTAACTTAATGTAAAGAAGGCATATATAGACTGCTAAATGTGCAAAATAATTGTTACAAAAAAGATTGTAATATCATAAAAGTTCATTTAATTACTTGTGTTGGGGCTCACAACCTCTCGACTGTCAGAACAGCACCATCCACACCTGGGTAAATAAAGGCCGGTCTCAAATAGAGGTCGGGTCTGTTTTTTAGTTTCAGGTTGTATTTAATCTTCTAAAACCCGTCAGATCGTCCGCTTTTTGGCGGCCGCCAAAGCAAATTTGTGTCCCGCCAAAGCCTATTTTGATCGGTGAGTGATGTAGAATAGAATGACTGCTGCGCATGACAGGGCGTTTAACGAGCAGAGAGAGAGAGAGCCTCGGCCGCGCGCGCGCACTCTCACGTCTTCAAACAACACTTTGTCACATACCAGTTATAGTTCATACAACGAGCAGTGAAATGTAAGTCTGGTATTCCTATAGACTCACTGTGTAATAAAAACATACCCTAAATATTATTTAAAAGATGCAACAATTTTAAATATTTTTAAATACTTGCAAAAATAACCATGCTTGTGTCATTTTCAATAGGCTTTATGCCGAGCGTCACGTGACCAAGCCGGAAAACAGATCACATCGCTTCGATTCAGGTCTTTTGTATGTGCTTCATGAAATTTTTTGCGGTTTTACTCAAGATAGCTTAAAAGGAGCAAGCAAAAATGAGCATAACCAATGTCCCTCGCATGTGCAGATTGATATTTAAAAGTTTTTTAATTTTTCTTCTTCACACTAACGTTTACTAAATATTTAAATAGCATAAAACACCAATAACAAAGTGAACTTAGTAGGTTAGCTGATTACCTTAAAAATCCATAGATATCGTAGTTAGTTCTTATGGCCGTTAATACTTTCTCTGACAAGCGGATGCAATGAGACCCGTTTTCCGGTTTGGTCACGTGACGCTCGGCATAAAGCCTATACACAAATCCGCCGCAAACTCTATGGGCGCCGCCATCTTGCCTGCCGCCATTACTGCGGGCCTGCTAACGGTGACGGTGTGACACTTGCCGGGTGCTCTCTAATGACATTTCAATGAAAGCGGATCCTGCTCATGAAAGAAAATGTCTGGTGAAAGGGAACATTGGGTGATGTCAGGTAGTGGCCAAAACTTACCGATAAAGGTAATTTAATGACAACATAATGTATTAATGTAAAAATGCGTCAGCCAAATGTAATGTAATTAAGACGTGTGTTAATTGATGACAACAATAAAACCGAACGCTGTCATTATTAGCTGTGTTGCTAATATGTTCACAATTAAGCTTCACAAGTTGCATATAACTCAGTGTTTCCCCTACCATTGTTTTGTAATAATACTATACCCCGCAGTAATACAATTTAAATACGAATCCTACGTGTTCTGTGTGAATGAATGGTGCAGTCGACGCGCAGTTTCATTTAACACACACACACACACACACACACGCTGAAGCACGTGTGACGCTTGAGCTGTTTATTTGCCTATATGAGGACACGACTGCATGAACTTCCTCGAGACGCGCTTGATTCCTGCCGGTTCCATAGTGAGAGCGGCGCGGCCAGAGAAATGTTGGGCGCTGCGGCATATTACATAGGCCTATTATAAATAGTTTTTCAGCGTGAAAAATCAATGTGTGGCGGGAGAGCGTGACAAAAGACCGAAATGAGTGACTGTCATGCTCAACGCGTGACACTTGAGAGCCCTGCAACTACTTTCTATGTTACTTTCTCCCGCCCGCAAAAAGACTTTTTTTCTGTACCTCCAAACAGTTTCAAGTTAGCCTACGTGTCGCCACCATACACATCAGCATAAATGCTCCTGATAAATTATGTTATTAAAGCATTAACACACACAAACCACACTGTTATAAAAGCAAGCAGGCTACTACGTGCATGGTTTGGCATGACTGAATGTGCAAGTGCGCTCCCTTTAAAAATTCCTAAAAAGCTGACATCAGTTCATCGCGATCTCACACATCTCTGTTATTATCAATGAAGCTGACTGCACAATGAATCTTTCATAATATATACACTTTGTTTGTTATAATTAGAGGATTTGCCAGCATACAGAATTCACACACAGAGTGAGTGCATTACCGCCCGCACCAGGAACTCTGTGTAATCCGTATGGCCGTAAACATGGGCAGTCAATGCGCAACAAAGGTTTGTGAATTTCACAAATGGTTTTATTTGTTGTTAAAACAGCCAACCACACAACACGCTCTTCCCGGCATCACTGGACAGCATACGTACTAAAAAAAACTACATAGAAATAACATTTCGTACAGCTAACATCTGCTACAGCCGCCTACGGGACCAACGCTACTTCCGCTACTTCCTTAGCAGCAAGGCCCACGGTAATAGAGAGCCTAAGTCCCTCCCCTCCGCTTCCGGCTCATGGGACCTTATTTCGGAAAAAATATGTATGGTAGTCAATAGTGAGAGACAACTTATCTTTTTATTCCGTCTGAACTGTGCCCTGAATTACACATATGATGTTTTTCAATTTAAAAGATAATTATGAAAGTCAAGAAAGTCGCAGTTTGTCATAAAACAGAAGAGTAACATTTAGTTTTATGTGGAAATCGCTCAATGAACTACATCTCCCGGGAAGCGAAACAACGAGCAAGATCCGTTGCTCGTATGTGTGCAGTCTGGTACAAAACACTCAGGCATGACGGCGTAACGTTACGATTATAACGGTCAAACAGTCTCAGTAAATCTTCAGTAAAGTTAGCTTCATTCATTGAGAGAAAATGTGCGCCTTTGGGGTTTGTAGTCTTTGTAATTACGTATTTTCACAGTCTTATACCTCAACAGTTTTACATCAAACTGCGACTTTCTTGACTTTAAAATGTATCTTTTAAATTGACAAACATGTGTAATTCAGGGCACGATTCAAACGAGATCAAAATATTTGTTGTCTCTCGCCATTGGCTACCATGCAATATTTTTCCGAAATAATGCTGCGTTCCAGGCAGGTTTTTGAGCACGTAAATCACGACTTCAAACCCCGCACCTCCTGCCCCGTGGAACCAGGTAAGCGCTTTACAGCACACTCAGACCCCGCTGGGGGCTGCCTCCCAGAGAGAGCCCCCCCAGCCAGGTCCCTGTGTTCCACTTCGCTGCCCCACTCCGGGTACGCCTACGGTCCCCTTGGTCCCGCTTGTACGGTCTCTGAGAGCCTGGTTAGCGCTCCCCGGTCCGTCTCGCTGGCTCATCCGGACCATCAGGCTCGGCTATGCGATTCAGTTCGCCCGGCGTCCCCCCAAGTTTCGGGCCATCCACTCCACTACAGTGAGAGCAGCCGATGCCCATGTCTTGCGCGGAGATCGCAGTCCTACTGGCGAAGGACGCGATAGAGCCGGTCCCTCCAGCCGATATGAGGTTAGGGCACTACAGTCCCTACTTCATTGTACCCAAGAAAGGTGGTGGGTTACGACCGATCTTGGACCTGCGAGTTTTGAATCGGAGACTCTCCAAGCTACCGTTCAAAATGCTCACGCACAAACGCATCTTCGAATGCATCCGTCCCCGAGATTGGTTTGCAGCGATCGACCTGAAGGACGCGACCTGCCCCCTACTTATGCGTAGGGGGCAGGAGTCCCCTTGGAACAGGTATCCAGGCACGCTGTGGTATTCACAGATGCCTCTGCCACCGGCTGGGGTGCCACGTACAACGGGCATGCAGTATCAGGGGTGTGGACAGACCCTCATCTGCATTGGCATATCAATTGCCTCGAGTTGCTAGCAGTACACCTCGCTCTGCGCCGTCTGAAAAGGCCGCTGGAGGGCAGGGATGGGCTGGTCCGTACGGACAACACTGCGACCGTTGCGTATATCAACTGGCAAGGTGGTCTACGCTCCCGTCGCATGTCGCAACTCGCCCGCCATCTCCTCCTCTGGAGTCAGAAGCATCTGAGGTCGCTTTGAGCCATGTATGTCCCCGGCGTGCTCAACCGTGTGGCCGACGAGCTATCACGAGCTGTGCTCCCGGGAGAATGGCGACTCCATCCCCAGGTGGTTCAGCTGATCTGGAGAGAGTTCGGGGAGGCTCAGGTAGACCTGTTTGCCTCCTCAGAGACCTCCCACTGCCAGCTGTTTTACACCCTGACCGAGGGAACACTCGGCACGGACGCACTGGCACACAGCTGGCCCCGGGGCCTTCGCAAATATGCGTTTCCCCCAGTGAGCCTTCTTGCACAGACACTGTGCAAAGTCAGGGAGGACAAGGAGCAGGTCCTTCTGGTGGCTCCCTACTGGCCCACTCGGACCTGGTTCCCAGAACTCATGCTCCTTGTGACAGTCCCTCCCTGGCCCATTCCTCTGAGGAAGGATCTTCTGACTCAGAGACGGGGCACCCTATGGCACCCGCGTCCAGACCTCTGGAAACTCCATGTCTGGTCCCTGGATGGGACGTGGGTAGGACCAGAGGGTAGGAGACCTGCACGCATTTTCGGTCGACGAATCGTGCCTAGAGTTCGGGCCGGGTGACAGCCATGTGGTATTAAGACCCCGGCCTGGCTATGTGCCCAAGGTTCCTACCATTCCCTTTAGAGACCAGGTAGTGAACCTGCAAGCGCTGCCCTTGGAGGAGGCAGACCCAGCCCTGGCTTTGCTCTGTCCCGTTCGCGCTCTGCGTATGTACGCGGACAGAACTCAAAGCTTCAGGTCCTCAGATCAGCTCTTTGTCTGTTACGGAGGCCAGCCGGAGGCGAAAGGCTGTCTCCAAGCAGAGGATGGCCCACTGGATAGTGGATGCCATCGCCTTGGCTTACCAAGCTCAAGGCGTGCCCTGCCCACTCAGGTTGCATGCACACTCCACGAGAGGCGTTGCATCCTCCTGGGCGCTGGCTCATGGCGCCTCGCTAACAGATATCTGTAGAGCTGCGGGCTGGGCGACACCTAACACGTTCGCTAGATACTATAGCCTACGTGTAGAGCCGGTCTCCTCCCGTGTTCTCACCGTAAACGGGTAGAAGCACTGAGAGGCCCGGCTCTGTCAGCTTGCTGCACCCTGCTGTGCAACCTTATTGCTCCAGAGTGAAAAACCTGTCGAGTCCTCCAACACCCCTCGGCCCGGACATGGCGGAGCGTCCGGAGCCAGCCCCCTGTACGCTGAATCCTTGAGAGCCGGACCCGGGCTGGGTTCCATATGTGCGACCCTTCGGGGATCCCATATGTGTATATGTTCCACGGCTGCTCCTAAGTCGGAAGCCCGTGTCTTTCCCTTGGGCTAAGTCACCCATTATATCATATGCAGTACAGCCTTCGGGTTAGTCCATATGTATTTTCCACATAACTCTCTGAAGAAAGTGGGTTCCGCAGCGTTCCCCTCCCTCTAAAAAAGGGCATGCTTTCCCAGTGTTATCCAAGTCTCACTGTATGGGTTATAAAGGAACAACAGTGTCAGACACTCTCTGTGTAACCCTCCTCCTATCGTCCTTCCAGGCAAGAAGGTGCAGAGGCTTGCATGGGGGCGCTGGATGGGGTGCAGCGACTGTGGCGCTTTGGTAGGGATTCCTATTGGTCAGTCTGACCTACGTTGTAGTGACTGACCGATAGGGAACGTCTCGGTTACATATGGTAACACTCGTTCCCTGAGGGATGGAACGGAGACGTAGGTCCCATCGCCACATCTGCTGCTGCCCGCCGGGGGGCCAGCTTCCCAAGTTTGGCTCCTCAGCAAAAAACTGAAGTGCAATCACACAGCCGCTCGTTATATACCCGCGCTGACGAGGACGCGCAGCTGTTGCAAATGATTGCACACCAATGTGCATTGGCTTGTTTTAGATTCACTCGAAGTAAATTGGCTCTCTAGCAAGATTCCTATTGGTCAGTCTGACCTACGTCTCCGTTCCCTCCCTCAGGGAACGAGGGTTACCATATGTAACCGAGACGTTTTCACTACGCAATTACTGGCACCATTTCATTGTTCATTGACATCATTTAAAGTTAATATTGAGTAAAATACAGGGTTGAATGATTGTTTGGTGGAATTTCATGAAATTTCATGAAATCCACTGGTGCTCCCAATTTCAAAAAGTTAGATCCCACAATATGTTTTGGCGCCAATGTAACAAATTAGACAAATGTGTTAACTTAATGTAAAGAAGGCATATATAGACTGCTAAATGTGCAAAATAATTGTTACAAAAAAGATTGTAATATCATAAAAGTTCATTTAATTACTTGTGTTGGGGCTCACAACCTCTCGACTGTCAGAACAGCACCATCCACACCTGGGTAAATAAAGGCCGGTCTCAAATAGAGGTCGGGTCTGTTTTTTAGTTTCAGGTTGTATTTAATCTTCTAAAACCCGTCAGATCGTCCGCTTTTTGGCGGCCGCCAAAGCAAATTTGTGTCCCGCCAAAGCCTATTTTGATCGGTGAGTGATGTAGAATAGAATGACTGCTGCGCATGACAGGGCGTTTAACGAGCAGAGAGAGAGAGAGCCTCGGCCGCGCGCGCGCACTCTCACGTCTTCAAACAACACTTTGTCACATACCAGTTATAGTTCATACAACGAGCAGTGAAATGTAAGTCTGGTATTCCTATAGACTCACTGTGTAATAAAAACATACCCTAAATATTATTTAAAAGATGCAACAATTTTAAATATTTTTAAATACTTGCAAAAATAACCATGCTTGTGTCATTTTCAATAGGCTTTATGCCGAGCGTCACGTGACCAAGCCGGAAAACAGATCACATCGCTTCGATTCAGGTCTTTTGTATGTGCTTCATGAAATTTTTTGCGGTTTTACTCAAGATAGCTTAAAAGGAGCAAGCAAAAATGAGCATAACCAATGTCCCTCGCATGTGCAGATTGATATTTAAAAGTTTTTTAATTTTTCTTCTTCACACTAACGTTTACTAAATATTTAAATAGCATAAAACACCAATAACAAAGTGAACTTAGTAGGTTAGCTGATTACCTTAAAAATCCATAGATATCGTAGTTAGTTCTTATGGCCGTTAATACTTTCTCTGACAAGCGGATGCAATGAGACCCGTTTTCCGGTTTTGTCACGTGACGCTCGGCATAAAGCCTATACACAAATCCGCCGCAAACTCTATGGGCGCCGCCATCTTGCCTGCCGCCATTACTGTGGGCCTGCTAACGGTGACGGTGTGACACTTGCCGGGTGCTCTCTAATGACATTTCAATGAAAGCGGATCCTGCTCATGAAAGAAAATGTCTGGTGAAAGGGAACATTGGGTGATGTCAGGTAGTGGCCAAAACGACTCGGTTACTAACGTAACCTCGGTTCCCTGAGAGGAGGGAACGAGTATTGCGTAAGCTTCTTCACACTAACGTTTACTAAATATTTAAATAGCATAAAACACCAATAACAAAGTGAACTTAGTAGGTTAGCTGATTACCTTAAAAATCCATAGATATCGTAGTTAGTTCTTATGGCCGTTAATACTTTCTCTGACAAGCGGATGCAATGAGACCCGTTTTCCGGTTTTGTCACGTGACGCTCGGCATAAAGCCTATACACAAATCCGCCGCAAACTCTATGGGCGCCGCCATCTTGCCTGCCGCCATTACTGTGGGCCTGCTAACGGTGACGGTGTGACACTTGCCGGGTGCTCTCTAATGACATTTCAATGAAAGCGGATCCTGCTCATGAAAGAAAATGTCTGGTGAAAGGGAACATTGGGTGATGTCAGGTAGTGGCCAAAACGACTCGGTTACTAACGTAACCTCGGTTCCCTGAGAGGAGGGAACGAGTATTGCGTAAGCTTACGCTATGGGAAAACTCCTTTTCTCGAGAAATATTGAAGTCTTTATGTAAAACGCATTGCAGCTGCACAGCATACAGCAATGAGCGAGGCAGCTCGGTCATTGGCTCTGCTGCGGCAACTTGCACGAACCAATGACGGGGCGACTCTGAACCCGCTTCCAATGAGCGTGCTTCGCGCCCACGCGCGTCAGAGCCCGCCGAGATGGGCGTGGCCAAGGGCTATATATTGGGCGCCCCGTCGTCTGAGTTCTTTAGGTTCAATTCGACTGAAGCAAACTGACCAAGCACAAGCACGGCAGATTACGCAATACTCGTTCCCTCCTCTCAGGGAACCGAGGTTACGTTAGTAACCGAGTCGTTCCCTTTCGAGAGGTTCCTCCTATTGCGTAAGCTTACGCTATGGGAACGCCATGTAAAACGCCGTGCGTGCTGACTTCGCTTCTATTAAGCCGGAGGCCGGAGCCTGAGCCTTTGAGCAAAGTGATTATCCAACAAGCCAGCCGAAGGCGGGTTTATAAAGGACAACGTGGAACGGCCCGATGGGCGTCCAGAGACACACACAAGCACATTTTCATGTACTGTCATGTATGAAAAATCCTCCACATCAGTTTCAAGATGTGATTCTATGAGGGAGGAGACAATGCTCAGCATGTACACACCCCAGCCTATGATGGTTAGACCGACAGTATGTTAGAATGCAATGAGGGGACCTGTAGGTTATAAAACCTGATAAATGTGGACGGTGAGGCCCAGCCTGCAGCCGCACAAATATCTTGAATGGGTATCCCACTCGACCACGCCCACGAGGAGGCCATGCCTCTCGTAGAGTGAGCTCTGATGCCCAAGGGGCACTGAAGGCCCTTGGCTTCATAAGCCAGCGCTATAGCATCAACTATCCAGCGCGATATTCTTTGCTTTGACACAGCCAGACCTTTAGTGCGGCCGCCAAAGCATACGAACAACTGCTCTGTCTGTCTGAACAGGGCAGAGCGTTCCAAATATACTCTGAGTGCCCTGACCGGGCAGAGTAAATTAGCGTCACCTTCGTCTGCTGGGGACGATAGCGCGGCCAAAGATATCACCTGTGCTCTGAAAGGAGTAGAGAGCACCTTAGGAATATACCCGTGTTTTGGCCTGAGGACAACCCTGCTGTCGTTAGGTCCAAACTCCAGGCAGTTAGCGCTTGAAGACAGCGCGTGCAGATCGCCCACTCTCTTGACCGAGGCGAGAGCCAGCAAGAGAGCAGTTTTGAGCGAGAGCTGTTTAAGGTGCACAGTTCGGAGGGGTTCGAACGGGGCACGCTTAAGTGCGTCCAGGACCGTGGCCAGGTCCCAAATCGGCACCGAGGGGGGGCGTGGGGGATTCATCCTCCTGGCGCCCCTCAGGAAACGAACAACTAGGTAGTTTTTCCCTAGTGTGCGTCCTTCGACCGGTTCATGTGATGCCGCTATGGCAGCCACATATACTTTGAGCGTGGAGGGGGTGCGGCCTGCCTCCAACAGCTCTTGTAAGAAAACGAGCACACTCGGTACTTCGCATGTCTCAGGGTTCAGGTTCCTGGGTTTACACCAGTCACTGAACACCTTCCATTTCTGGGCATATAAGCGCCTCGTAGAGGGCGCTCGCGCCTCAGTGATGGTTCTCAACACTCCACTGGGGAGGTTCCCGGGAATCCGTTGAGGGGCCACGCATGGAGGGCCCACAGATCGGGGCGGGGATGGAGGATCATCCCGTTGGCCTGCCTGAGGAGATCTAGCCTCAGTGGAATCGGCCATGGGGCAGATTGCATCATCTGCATCAGTTCTGGAAACCACGTCTGGTTCTTCCAGAGTGGGGCTACCAGGAGCACTGCACATTTCTCCTCCCTGATCCGACTGATGACCTGAGGTAGCATCGCGACCGGAGGGAAGGCATACAGCGGGCGGCTCGGCCAGACTTGGGCGAGCGCGTCTGTGCTCTTTGAAAAGAAGAGAGGGCAGTGCGCATTTTCCTTGGAGGCAAAGAGGTCGACCTCTGCTCTGCCAAAGGTTTGCCATAACCACTGAATCGTCAGGGGGTGGAGAGACCATTCTCCTGGGAGAACTTTGTCTCTGGACAGCATGTCCGCTCCCTGGTTCAGAACGCCTGGCACATGCGCTGCTCTCAGTGAGCGCAGGTTGCGCTGGGACCATAGGAGGAGCTCCCTGGCCATCGAGTGCAGGGAGCTCGATCTGAGTCCACCCTGACGATTTATATGCGAGACTACCGTCATGTTGTCCGTTCGGACTAGAACGTGCTCATCCTTCAGGTACGGGAGCAGGGCTCTGAGAGCCAAAGTGACCGCTTTCAATTCCAGACAGTTTATATGTAGGCGCTTCTCCGGGTTTGACCACAAGCCGGAGACAGGCCTGCCCTCGTAAAGGGCCCCCCAGCCTATTTTGGAGGCATCTGTCGTGATCATTTTTCTCCTTGTGTTCACGCCCAAACTCACACCGGACTGATACCAGTCGACAGCTTTCCAGGGCGTCAGGGCTTTTATGCAGCCGTGATTTGCTCTGATTAAAAAGTGGCCCGAGCGCCACGCGTGAGTGGGGACACGGCTTTTGAGCCAGCGTTGGAGAGGACGCATGTGCAACAATCCTAGCTGGAGTACAGCTGATGCTGAGGCCATGAGACCGAGCATCCTCTGAAATCGCTTGACGGGGGCGCGCGCACCCGCTCTGAACGATGTTGCAAGGCGCCGGATAGTGAGCGCGCGCTCTGATGAGAGGCGCGCCGTCATCTGCACTGAGTCTAGCACTATTCCCAGGAAAGAAATATTCTGGCTGGGGGATAGCATGCTCTTTGCAAAATTGATTTTTAGACCCAGGCACTCTAGATGACTGATAATCCAAGACCTGTGTGTCACTAACTGGCTCTCTGATTGTGCTAGGATTAGCCAATCGTCGAGATAATTCAGTATTCGCACTCCCCGCTGTCTCAGGGGGGAAAGTGCTGCATCCATACATTTCGTAAATGTGCGGGGTGCCAGTGACAGGCCGAATGGTAGTACTTTGTACTGGTATGACTGTCCCTCGAAAGCGAATCTCAGAAATGGCCTGTGATGAGGCGCTATTGGAATGTGAAAGTAAGCGTCTTTCAGATCCACTGACAGAAACCAATCCCCCGGGCGAACTTGCGCGAGGATATGCTTGGTTGTTAACATTCTGAACGAGCGAATCATTAAAGCTTTGTTCAGATGTCTGAGATCTAGGATGGGGCGGAGACCGCCATCCTTTTTCGGGACGAGAAAATAGCGGCTGTAAAAACCTGCCTCGCTCATAGAGGGGGGCACTGTTTCTATAGCACCTTTCTCTATCAGTTTGAGCATCTCGGTGCGTAGAACATGTGAAACATCTTTTCTCACTTTCGTCTCTACCACTGCTGTGAAGCGGGGCGGTCTGCGAGCGAATTGGAGCGAGTAACCGTGTTTTATTATGTTCAAAACCCATTTCGGCATGTCGGGGATATTTTCCCAAGCTTTCGCTCGCACAGATATGGGCTGAATGCTGGCCGGGGGCGTGTCGCAGTGACGTATGGCTCCCGCCAGCGAATCGTTCTGTGTAAATACCGAGCTCACAGCTGTCAGCGGCGCGGGCGCGCGCTGAGCAGCTTTGTTGAATGCCGAGTGCAGGGGTGCGTGTGAGATTACAGGCACGCTCGCTGTAACGCTCACAGAGTGAGATGGGGAAATGTTTAACACTGTGTGTATAGTGCTTATGGGTGGGGGTGCATAGACTGTGGTAGGCACGCGCGCCACTTTCATAAAACTTCCCGCTCGTGGCGGGAGGTTTTTGGCCATATAAACAGTGTTTGTGAGATGGGGTGCGTGCATAACAGCGGGCACACGCGCTACTCTTATACAACTTCCCGCTTTTACTGGGGAAGTGTTTATAACTGTGGGAACAGTGCTTGTGTGTAGTGGTGCATACGTAACAGTTGGCACACAATCTACATTTATGGGGCGTCCAGCCTGAGCTGGGAAAACATTTGGCACTGAGTTTACAGTTTTGATATGTGGGAATGCGCACTTTGGTGTGGACACGTGACCCTTTAATGACACAGGCAGAAAATAGCTCTTTATGTGATTTCTGTGTGTCGCCGTAAAAACGGCGTTTGTTTGCAGGTGGGCGAGCTGTGTGGCTGGCACATTGGCTGCTGTATAGACATTTCCAACCGCCTGTAAGGGGACTGGGTAATGCTTTAAACGTTTTGGAGAGAACGGTCCGGCTCTTGCGAGACACGCGCTCTCCCTTTTCCTCCCTGTAGCTAGGAGGACTTACGAGGCTCTGGGTTCAGCACAATCCTGGGCCGAGGTCCCCGTCGCTCGGGCGGCTGTTTCCTGTTGGCGGAGCGCGAGCGGCGTCGAAAATCCGTTTCAGGTTTGGGCTGAGAGACGGGGGGCGCCGTCTTAGCTCGCTGCTGCTGAGGCGGCCGTTGGCGGCTCTGCGATGAGCTAGATCGCTTGGGCAGGAAGTGACGCATAGCCTGTGAGTCCTTACGGGCTTCGGTGAAGCGCTCGGCGAACTCCTTCACCGCTGGTCCAAACAGGCCGCTTTGGGAGATAGGCGCGTCGAGAAATGACGCCTTATCTGCATCCTTCATTTCTGTTAGCGTCAGCCACAGATGGCGCTCAAGGACAGTCAGGTTAGCCATAGCACGGCCGATGGATTGGGCGGTGGCTTTTGTAGCTCGCAGCGCTATGTCAGTGGCGCTGCGTAGGTCCTTAAATGCCTCAGGATCGGGTCCAGACTCGTCCATACTGCGGAGAAGTTTGGCTTGAAAAACCTGGAGGACAGCCATAGAGTGAAGCGCTGATGCAGCTTGGCCGGCGGCGGCGTATGCGTGACCGGCGAGAGCTGAAGTAGATCGGCAAGGCTTCGAGGGATGAGAAGCTTTAGCTTTCCATCCAGCGTTGGAGGGTGGACACAGATGATTGGCCACAGCTTCCTTGAGGGGCGGAGTCCCCTCATAGCCTCTTTCTTTTGCGCCGTCCACAGAGGAGAGCGACAAAGAAAAAGAAGGCTTCAGGCGAGCGGAGTGCGGGGCTTTCCACGACTTCGTGAGTTCGTCGTGAACTTCCGGGAAGAAGGGGGAGGGTCTTTGTCGAGGGGCCTGTCGGCGCCCCTGCAGGAACCACTCGTCCAGTCGGCTGCGGGCGGGTTCTTCCGGGGAAGACCAATCGAGCCCGAGGTCTTCCACGGCCTTAGAGAGAATGCGGACGATCTCAGAGTCCATGCTGGAGCCCGCGCTCGTGCCCGCTAATGTCGATGGCGCGGGGTCGAAGGACGAGCCCGGCCAATCGTCGGATGCAGCATCACAGGAAAAACTGTCATCCTTATCATCGTCATCCCCTGACGCGCCAAACGAGACGAGCCCCATCGCTCCGCTGGAGGGGTGCTGGTCCGCCTGTGTGAACTGGACTGGCGGCGGGGAGTCTTCGGGTGGTGGTGAAGCACGCGGGGATTGGCCCGGCGTGACATCACTGCAAACCGCGTGCTCCGGCGGCCTCTGTGAGCGGCGTTTTTTCTTTCGCGGCTCGACTAGAGGAGATGGCAGCACGGAAGAGGTGGGCTCTTTCGCGGTGAAAACGGCGAAGCGAGCGCGCAGCTCGGTGAGGCCCAGGGCGTCACACTCGGGACATCCGCCTCGAGTAAGGGCAGCCTCTGCGTGGTCCGGTCCCAAGCAGCGGGCGCAGATGATGTGACGATCCCCGTCCTGAAGAGGGCCTCGACACGAGGCGCAGGAAGGCATTTGAAACAACGCCTTGAGAAATTTGACTCTTTTAGAAAAAGTGTCGCGGGGCGAACACTGATAGCTTTGAAAAAGGATATAGATGGTGCGCGCCGGATGGCTTAGCAGAAGGGCGATCGAAGGCGGCTGAAGGCGCCGGCGTCCTCGAAGCAGTCCTGCTGTAGGCTTGTCGACGGCGGCGGCGAAAAGACTCCAATAAATCCGGAGGATCCAGCGAAGAGAAGGTTCTTTGCTGAAGGAGATTAAATCTAAAGAACTCAGACGACGGGGCGCCCAATATATAGCCCTTGGCCACGCCCATCTCGGCGGGCTCTGACGCGCGTGGGCGCGAAGCACGCTCATTGGAAGCGGGTTCAGAGTCGCCCCGTCATTGGTTCGTGCAAGTTGCCGCAGCACAGCCAATGACCGAGCTGCCTCGCTCATTGCTGTATGCTGTGCAGCTGCAATGCGTTTTACATAAAGACTTCAATATTTCTCGAGAAAAGGAGTTTTCCCATAGCGTAAGCTTACGCAATAGGAGGAACCTCTCGAAAGGGAACTTACCGATAAAGGTAATTTAATGACAACATAATGTATTAATGTAAAAATGCGTCAGCCAAATGTAATGTAATTAAGACGTGTGTTAATTGATGACAACAATAAAACCGAACGCTGTCATTATTAGCTGTGTTGCTAATATGTTCACAATTAAGCTTCACAAGTTGCATATAACTCAGTGTTTCCCCTACCATTGTTTTGTAATAATACTATACCCCGCAGTAATACAATTTAAATACGAATCCTACGTGTTCTGTGTGAATGAATGGTGCAGTCGACGCGCAGTTTCATTTAACACACACACACACACACACACACACGCTGAAGCACGTGTGACGCTTGAGCTGTTTATTTGCCTATATGAGGACACGACTGCATGAACTTCCTCGAGACGCGCTTGACGAGATCAAAATATTTGTTGTCTCTCGCCATTGGCTACCATGCAATATTTTTCCGAAATAATGCTGCGTTCCAGGCAGGTTTTTGAGCACGTAAATCACGACTTCAAACCACGACTCACGACTTTGTAGCATTCCAGGCCAGTCACGCCAAACAACCTGAGCGCAATATACATACTTGTTTTTTCAGACACATAACATTGTAATACATAATCGTGTGTGTATATACATACTTATTGTTTCAGACACATAACATTGTAATACATAATCTTGTGTGTATTATTATCATTATTATTATATTATTATTAATTTGACAGCAACGTTATATTGTCCTAAAGTGTATTCTCACTGTGTACCGCCTGCAGAAACACTGCATCCGTAGGGGCTGCCATTGTTGTTTTGTATGGTTTTGCGGGCTATGTTGTGTTCACAAGTTGCATATAACTCAGTGTTTCCCCTACCATTGTTTTGTAATAATACTATACCCCGCAGTAATACAATTTAAATACGAATCCTACGTGTTCTGTGTGAATGAATGGTGCAGTCGACGCGCAGTTTCATTTAACACACACACACACACACACACACGCTGAAGCACGTGTGACGCTTGAGCTGTTTATTTGCCTATATGAGGACACGACTGCATGAACTTCCTCGAGACGCGCTTGATTCCTGCCGGTTCCATAGTGAGAGCGGCGCGGCCAGAGAAATGTTGGGCGCTGCGGCATATTACATAGGCCTATTATAAATAGTTTTTCAGCGTGAGAAATCAATGTGTGGCGGGAGAGCGTGACAAAAGACCGAAATGAGTGACTGTCATGCTCAACGCGTGACACTTGAGAGCCCTGCAACTACTTTCTATGTTACTTTCTCCCGCCCGCAAAAAGACTTTTTTTCTGTACCTCCAAACAGTTTCAAGTTAGCCTACGTGTCGCCACCATACACATCAGCATAAATGCTCCTGATAAATTATGTTATTAAAGCATTAACACACACAAACCACACTGTTATAAAAGCAAGCAGGCTACTGCGTGCATGGTTTGGCATGACTGAATGTGCAAGTGCGCTCCCTTTAAAAATTCCTAAAAAGCTGACATCAGTTCATCGCGATCTCACACATCTCTGTTATTATCAATGAAGCTGACTGCACAATGAATCTTTCATAATATATACACTTTGTTTGTTATAATTAGAGGATTTGCCAGCATACAGAATTCACACACAGAGTGAGTGCATTACCGCCCGCACCAGGAACTCTGTGTAATCCGTATGGCCGTAAACATGGGCAGTCAATGCGCAACAAAGGTTTGTGAATTTCACAAATGGTTTTATTTGTTGTTAAAACAGCCAACCACACAACAGGCTCTTCCCGGCATCACTGGACAGCATACGTACTAAAAAAAACTACATAGAAATAACATTTCGTACAGCTAACATCTGCTACAGCCGCCTACGGGACCAACGCTACTTCCGCTACTTCCTTAGCAGCAAGGCCCACGGTAATAGAGAGCCTAAGTCCCTCCCCTCCGCTTCCGGCTCATGGGACCTTATTTCGGAAAAAATATGTATGGTAGTCAATAGTGAGAGACAACTTATCTTTTTATTCCGTCTGAACTGTGCCCTGAATTACACATATGATGTTTTTCAATTTAAAAGATAATTATGAAAGTCAAGAAAGTCGCAGTTTGTCATAAAACAGAAGAGTAACATTTAGTTTTATGTGGAAATCGCTCAATGAACTACATCTCCCGGGAAGCGAAACAACGAGCAAGATCCGTTGCTCGTATGTGTGCAGTCTGGTACAAAACACTCAGGCATGACGGCGTAACGTTACGATTATAACGGTCAAACAGTCTCAGTAAATCTTCAGTAAAGTTAGCTTCATTCATTGAGAGAAAATGTGCGCCTTTGGGGTTTGTAGTCTTTGTAATTACGTATTTTCACAGTCTTATACCTCAACAGTTTTACATCAAACTGCGACTTTCTTGACTTTAAAATGTATCTTTTAAATTGACAAACATGTGTAATTCAGGGCACGATTCAAACGAGATCAAAATATTTGTTGTCTCTCGCCATTGGCTACCATGCAATATTTTTCCGAAATAATGCTGCGTTCCAGGCAGGTTTTTGAGCACGTAAATCACGACTTCAAACCACGACTCACGACTTTGTAGCATTCCAGGCCAGTCACGCCAAACAACCTGAGCGCAATATACATACTTGTTTTTTCAGACACATAACATTGTAATACATAATCGTGTGTGTATATACATACTTATTGTTTCAGACACATAACATTGTAATACATAATCTTGTGTGTATTATTATCATTATTATTATATTATTATTAATTTGACTGCAACGTTATATTGTCCTAAAGTGTATTCTCACTGTGTACCGCCTGCAGAAACACTGCATCCGTAGGGGCTGCCATTGTTGTTTTGTATGGTTTTGCGGGCTATGTGACGTCAGAACTCGTAACTGGGAGTACATCGATCTAGTACGAGTTCACGGGTGGGAAGTCACGGGTTTGACTGCCGTTCCAGTGCACTTTCACGGGTATAAGGTTGGGAAAAACACGGGTTACAGGTTGCCTGGAATGCGGCATAAGGTCCCATGGTGGTCGACCGGAAGGGGAGGGACTAAGGCTCTCTATGGCGGCGCTGCTTTACTTCCGTGTTTCGCCGGATTTAGCGCTGGGGTTCTGAAACTGGTGGTGCTGCGGGTCTGCAGCTGGAATTACCTTGATAAATGTCTTATCTTCCGGTTTCCGATCGCATCACAGCACAGAGACAGCGCTCATAAAGATAATAAACGATATTCGCTTAAATACTGATACAGGCAAATTATCAGTGCTGGTACTACTCGACCTCAGTGCTGCATTTGACACTGTCGATCACGACATACTTCTTGACAGGCTGGAAAACTGGGTGGGGCTTTCTGGGATAGTCCTAAAATGGTTCAGGTCATACTTAGAAGGGAGAGGTTATTATGTGAGTATAGGAGACCATAAGTCTGAGTGGACATCCATGACTTGCGGAGTCCCTCAAGGCTCAATTCTTGCACCACTCCTGTTCAGCCTGTATATGCTCCCAATGAGCCAAATAATGAGAAAGAACAAAATTGCTTACCACAGCTATGCAGACGACACACAGCTCTACTTAGCCCTATCGCCTAACGACTACAGCCCCATTGACTCCCTGTGCCAATGCATTGATGAAGTCAACAGTTGGATGTGCCAAAACTTTCTACAGTTAAACAAAGACAAAACTGAAGTCATTGCGTTTGGAATCAAAGATGAAGTTTTCAAGGTGAATGCATACCTTGACGCTAGGGGTCAAACAACAAAAAATCAAGTCAGGAATCTTGGTGTGTCTCTAGAGTCAGACCTTAGTTTCAGTAGTCATGTCAAAGCAATAACTAAATCAGCATACTATCATCTGAAAAATATTGCAAGAATTAGATGCTTTGTTTCCAATCAAGACTTAGAGAAACTTGTGCATGCTTTTATCACCAGCAGGGTGGATTATTGTAATGGACTCCTCACTGGCCTTCCTAAAAAGACCATAAGACAGTTGCAGCTCATACAGAACGCTGCTGCCAGGATTCTGAGCAGAACCAGAAAATATGACCATATCACACCAGTCCTCAGGTCTCTACACTGGCTCCCAGTTACATTTAGGATTGATTTTAAAGTATTATTACTGGTATATAAATCATTCAATGGGCTAGGACCTCAATATATTGCAGATATGCTCACTGAATATAAACCTAACAGATCACTCAGATCATTAGGATCACATCAGCTAGAAATACCAAGGGTTCGCTCTAAGCATGGAGAGTCTGCTTTTAGCTATTATGCCAGCCGCAGCTGGAACCAGCTTCCAGAGCAGATCAGATGTGCTCCTACAGTAGTCACTTTCAAATCCAGACTCAAAACACATCTGTTTAGCTATGCATTTACTGAATGAGCACTGTGCCACTGTCCGTCCGACTGTTTTTACTGTACTGGTTTTGTCTTTGTTTGTTTTCTAATTTCTAATTTATTTATTTTTATAATCTCTGGAAGAGATTTTGAAGGAGAGCGGGAGAGTCTTCACTCCGATGAGGCGAGTGAAGGAGTAAGTTATACTGCTGTATAAGAAGTCGCTGAGAGCGTCGTTAAGGGTAACGGCAGCAGACAGCGCACACGAAGCGTGCTCTGTGGGCCCCGCTGGGCATTACTGGTGTAGCACCACCCCAGCAGAGTACGTCCCTGGGCTAGAGGTCCAGTGGCACCGTAAACCGGCTCAATCTCTTCCATCTCAGATAGGGGTGGACCAGTACTACTTTATTTGTTTTTTTTTTATTCTAAACTGTTTTAATTATTCTTATTTGTTTTGATTATTTTAAATTCTTCTATGTAAAGCACTTTGAATTGCCATTGTGTATGAAATGTGCTATATAAATAAACTTGCCTTGCCTTGCCTTGCCTTATCTTGTAGAATGCACGCTCAGCACCGCTGCTCCCTACACAGAGTAGGTACGCGCGATCAAGAATTGTAAAGTGAAAGTAAAACACAAGCTCCCTGATGTGCATTGCGCACAAATAAGACCAGAGGTGGAAAGTAACGAATTACATTTACTCGCGTTACGTAATTGAGTAGTTTTTTTGTGTACTTCTACTTTTACTTAAGTACGTTTTGTTTAAAGTATTGTACTTCGCTACATTTTAAATCATATCCGTTACTGAGTAAAAAATAATAATACAAGGGAGAGAAAAAAAAAATCACACTCCGGAAACTACTGCATTGTTGAAGGGCGGGAGAACAAACGCGCAAGAAAGGTGACGCAGACCCTATATGCGCAGACGCAGCTGAAGCTGAAAGCGGAGCGCCTTCGAATTTTTAATGAAGCGAATTATGGCCAGTATGAAAATACTTTGTAGGAAAAAAGCGTGGTTGTCCTCGAGGATATATCCAATTTGCAAAAAATGTGGACAAAGTGGCTGCAAAAGCAGGATACATAGGACACCATCCCTCCTGCAGATAAAGGTATAACTTAAGGCCGAATGACTTACGTGATGCAGAGGGAATCCCGGAATCCAGTCATGAAAATGGAATTATTAACTTAATGCAGATGTCACGTAAAACACGCAAAATAATGGATGGATGAATACATGAAAAGTAGAACTGTGCAATAAATCCAATCGCAACATGGTCTGTGAATACTTAAGCACAAAAATACTGCATGTAAATATATAACCCTATTTGTTCTGCTTAGCTGCGCCGCTTTGTCTACTACATACTCAAGTACGCGTGACGTTCATGGTGTTTTCAGCGTCTCACAAACAATTTGAGGATATGAATACATGAACATTTCCAAAGCTGCTCTGAGAGAACGCCTAATGAGCATTTTCATAATTGTATTTGAGAAAAACCATTGTCAAATACACTTTAAAACACTTTTTTTTTTTTTTTTTTTTTACTTTTGGTCTTCACTACAACCCGTCAAAATAAAAGTTCGGTTTTAGGAGAAATTATGACAGAAATATATTACTATTATAGGCATACAATAGAACGTAGCCTACTTCTCAAAATAATAATAATAACAACAATAATAATACATTTTATTTAAACATTATTTAAAGGAATATATTTTTTTTCCATGGTTTAATTTAGTAAATCTGTTTTTGCAGCGCTTCCCCGAAAAATAAAAGGACACAAGTTTAAATTTACATTTGATTACCACCGTTTGTTAGTTGTTAATCTAATTCATTATCAATTATCGAATTTAATTGATTAGATATGTTTTATTGAAATTTAATAAACAAAACAAACAAATGGTTTCAAGTTTGTTATAATTAAAAGCATTTGTTCAACCAAAAAACCCCGTTTTCATTAATTTAACTGTCATTTTAACTGATGATAATAATAATAATAACTAGAAAAAGTTCGTCGAGACAAACTTTAAGTTGGCTTGTGAAAGTTTGGACCGCAAAGTTTGAAGAAGTTTAAAGTAGTTTGAAGTTTAAATTAGTTTAAAGTTTAAAGTAGTTTAAATTAATTTAAAGTTTAAATTAGTTTGAATTTTAAAGTAGTTTGAAGTTTAAATTAGTTTGAAAGTTAAAGTAGTTTAAAGTTTAAATAAGTTTGAATTTTAAAGTAGTTTGAAGTTTAAATTAGTTTAAAGTAGTTTAAAATAGTTTAAAGTTTTAAATAGTTTAAAGTTCAAAGTAGTTTAAAGGTTAAAGTATAGTTTCAAGTAATTAAATGTTGCTAGGGTGTTTCTAGTGGGTTGCTAAGGTGTTGTGGGTGGTTGCTAGGTGGTTTCTAAGGTATTTTGAGTGGTTGCTAGGGTGTTCTGGGTGGTTGCTAGGGTGTTCTAGAGTATTTTAGGTGGTTGCTATGGTGTTGCTAGGGTGTTTTAAGGTATTTTGGGTGGTTGCTAGGGTGTTGTTAGGGTGTTCTAAGGTATTTTGGGTGGTTGCTATGGTGTTGCTAGGGTGTTCTAAGGTATTTTGGGTGGTTGCTAGGGTGTTGCTAGGGTGTTCTAAGGTATTTTGGGTGGTTGCTAGGGTGTTCATATGTATTTTGGGTGGTTTCTAGGGTGTTGCTAGGGTTTTCTAAGGCATTTTGGGTGGTTGCTAGGGTGTTCTGGGTGGTTGCTAGGGTGTTCTGAGGTATTTTGGGTGGTTGCTAGGGTGTTGCTAGGGTGTTCTAAGGCATTTTTGGTGGTTGCTGGGGTGTTCTGGGTGGTTGCTAGGGTGTTCTAAGGTATTTTGGGTGGTTGCTAGGGTGTTGCTAGGGTGCTCTAAGGTATTTTGGGTGGTTGCTATGGAGATGCTAGGGTGTTCTAAGGTATTGTGGGTGGTTGCTAGGGTGTTCTATGTGGTTGCTAGGGTGTTCTAGGGTATTTTAGGTGGTTGCTATGGTGTTGCTATGGTGTTTTAAGGTATTTTGGGTGGTTGCTAGGGTGTTGTTAGGGTGTTCTAAGGTATTTTGGGTGGTTGCTATGGTGTTGCTAGGGTGTTCTAAGGTATTTTGGGTGGTTGCTAAGGTGTTGCTAGGGTGTTCTAAGGTATTTTGGGTGGTTGCTAGGGTGTTCTAAGGTATTTTTGGTGGTTGCTAGGGTGTTCTGGGTGGTTGCTAGGGTGTTCTGGGTGGTTGCTATGGTGTTGCTATGGTGTTCTAAGGTATTTTGGGTGGTTGCTAGGGTGTTGCTAGGATGTTCTGAGGTATTTCGGATGGTTGCTAGGGTGTTGCTAGGGTGTTCTAAGGTATTTTGGGTGGTTGCTATGGTGTTGCTAGGGTGTTCTAAGGTATTTTGGGTGGTTGCTAGGGTGTTCTAAGGTATTTTGGGTGGTTGCTAGGGTGTTGCTAGGGTGTTATAAGGCATTTTGGGTGGTTGCTAGGGTGTTCTAAGGTATTTTGGGTGGTTGCTAGGGTGTTGCTAGGGTGTTATAAGGCATTTTGGGTGGTTGCTAGGGTGTTCTAAGGTATTTTGGGTGGTTGCTAGGGTGTTCTGGGTGGTTGCTAGGGTGTTCTAAGGTATTTTTGGTGGTTGCGAGGGCGTTCTGGGTGGTTGCTAGGGTGTTCTAAGGTATTTTGGGTGGTTGCTAGGGTGTTGCTAGGGTGTTCTAAGGTATTTTGGGTGGTTGCTATGGTGTTGCTAGGATGTTCTAAGGTATTTCGGTTGGTTTCTAAGGTGTTCTGGGTGGTTGCTATGCAGTTGCTAGGGTGTTCTGGGTGTTTGCTATGGTGAACTATTTATGAGTTTAAAAGTTCATAAGTGTATGAATTCATGAGAGTTCATAATTTTATGAATGAATGAATTTATAAGTTCATGAGTTTATAAGTGAATGAATTTATGAGTTTAGAGTTTATAAGTTTAAATGAGTAAGAGTTGAGAGTTTATTAATTTATGAGTTTGAGTTCATAAGTGTATGAGTTTATAAGTGTTTGAGTTTATGAGTTTAGAGTTTATAAGTTTAAATGAGTAAGAGTTTATTAATTTATTATGAGTTGTTTAAATGAGTCTAAGAGTTCAAGTTTAGAGTTTATTAATTTATTATGAGTTTAAGAGTTTAAGATTAGATAGATAAGTGTCATAAATAGATGAGTTTATTAGTTTAAATGAGTCTCAATGGCTCATATAGTATATAGAATGGCAGTTTGATTCAGTCTAGGGTTTCAAGGGATTTACATTTGAATTTTTGACAGTTGGGGAGTTTGAAAATCTGAAGATTCCGCAATGTTAAGTCAATGGGAGTTTTTTCCGACTTTGGTCATCATTTTTAGGAAAACCGTAAGTCCGATCAGTTAGAAAAGATATAGCAACTCGAGTCAGAACAGTTTGAGTGTCCGAGCCGAGTTTGGAGTATGTGGAGTTAAAGCTCTAGGAGGAGATAGAGTCAGAAATTTTTCCGCTCAGAAGAATAATAATAACTAGAAAAAGTTCGTCGAGACAAACTTTAAGTTGGCTTGTGAAAGTTTGGACCGCAAAGTTTGAAGAAGTTTAAAGTACTTTGAAGTTTAAATTAGTTTAAAGTTTAAATTAGTTTGAAGTTTAAATTAGTTTAAAGTAGTTTATAGTTTAACTTAGTTTAAAGTTTAAAGTAGTTTAAATTAATTTAAAGTTTAAATTAGTTTGAATTTTAAAGTAGTTTGAAGTTTAAATTAGTTTGAAAGTTAAAGTAGTTTAAAGTTTAAATAAGTTTGAATTTTAAAGTAGTTTGAAGTTTAAATTAGTTTAAAGTAGTTTAAAATAGTTTAAAGTTTTAAATAGTTTAAAGTTCAAAGTAGTTTAAAGGTTAAAGTATAGTTTCAAGTAATTAAATGTTGCTAGGGTGTTTCTAGTGGGTTGCTAAGGTGTTGTGGGTGGTTGCTAGGTGGTTTCTAAGGTATTTTGAGTGGTTGCTAGGGTGTTCTGGGTGGTTGCTAGGGTGTTCTAGAGTATTTTAGGTGGTTGCTATGGTGTTGCTAGGGTGTTTTAAGGTATTTTGGGTGGTTGCTAGGGTGTTGTTAGGGTGTTCTAAGGTATTTTGGGTGGTTGCTATGGTGTTGCTAGGGTGTTCTAAGGTATTTTCGGTGGTTGCTAGGGTGTTGCTAGGGTGTTCTAAGGTATTTTGGGTGGTTGCTAGGGTGTTCATATGTATTTTGGGTGGTTTCTAGGGTGTTCTGAGGTATTTTGGGTGGTTGCTGGGGTGTTCTAAGGCATTTTTGGTGGTTGCTAGGGTGTTCTGGGTGGTTGCTAGGGTGTTCTAAGGTATTTTGGGTGGTTGCTAGGGTGTCGCTAGGGTGCTCTAAGGTATTTTGGGTGGTTGCTATGGAGATGCTAGGGTGTTCTAAGGTATTGTGGGTGGTTGCTAGGGTGTTCTATGTGGTTGCTAGGGTGTTCTAGGGTATTTTAGGTGGTTGCTATGGTGTTGCTATGGTGTTTTAAGGTATTTTGGGTGGTTGCTAGGGTGTTGTTAGGGTGTTCTAAGGTATTTTGGGTGGTTGCTATGGTGTTGCTAGGGTGTTCTAAGGTATTTTGGGTGGTTGCTAAGGTGTTGCTAGGGTGTTCTAAGGTATTTTTGGTGGTTGCTAGGGTGTTCTGGGTGGTTGCTAGGGTGTTCTGGGTGGTTGCTATGGTGTTGCTATGGTGTTCTAAGGTATTTTGGGTGGTTGCTAGGGTGTTGCTTGGATGTTCTGAGGTATTTCGGGTGGTTGCTAGGGTGTTGCTAGGGTGTTCTAAGGTATTTTTGGTGGTTGCTAGGGTGTTGCTAGGGTGTTCTAAGGTATTTTGGGTGGTTGCTATGGTGTTGCTAGGGTGTTCTAAGGTATTTTGGGTGGTTGCTAGGGTGTTCTAAGTTATTTTTAGTGGTTGCTAGGGTGTTCTAAGGTATTTTGGGTGGTTGCTAGGGTGTTGCTAGGGTGTTATAAGGCATTTTGGGTGGTTGCTAGGGTGTTCTAAGGTATTTTGGGTGGTTGCTAGGGTGTTGCTAGGGTGTTATAAGGCATTTTGGGTGGTTGCTAGGGTGTTCTAAGGTATTTTGGGTGGTTGCTAGGGTGTTCTAAGGTATTTTGGGTGGTTGCTAGGGTGTTCTGGGTGGTTGCTAGGGTGTTCTAAGGTATTTTGGGTGGTTGCTAGGGTGTTCTAAGGTATTTTGGGTGGTTGCTAGGGTGTTGCTATGGTGTTCTAAGGTATTTTGGGTGGTTGCTAGGGTGTTGCTAGGATGTTCTGAGGTATTTTGGGTGGTTGCTAGGGTGTTGCTAGGGTGTTCTAATGTATTTTGGGTGGTTGCTATGGTGTTGCTAGGGTGTTCTAAGTTATTTTGGGTGGTTGCTAGGGTGTTCTAGGGTGTTCTAAGGTATTTTGGGTGGTTGCTAGGGTGTTGCTAGGGTGTTCTAAGGTATTTTTGGTGGTTGCTAGGGTGTTCTGGTGGTTGCTAGGGTGTTCTAAGGTATTTTGGGTGGTTGCTAGGGTGTTCTGGGTGGTTGCTATGGTGTTCTAAGGTATTTTGGGTGGTTGCTTTGGTGTTGCTAGGATGTTCTGAGGTATTTCGGGTGGTTGCTAGGGTGTTCTAAGGTATTTTTGGTGGTTGCTAGGGTGTTCTGGGTGGTTGCTAGGGTGTTCTAAGGTATTTTGGGTGGTTGCTAGGGTGTTCTGGGTGGTTGCTATGGTGTTCTAAGGTATTTTGGGTGGTTGCTAGGGTGTTGCTAGGATGTTCTAAGGTATTTCGGGTGGTTGCTAGGGTGTTGCTAGGGTGTTCTAAGGTATTTTTGGTGGTTGCTATGGTGTTGCTAGGGTGTTCTAAGGTATTTTTGGGTGGTTGCTATGGTGTTGCTAGGGTGTTCTAAGGTATTTTGGGTGGTTGCTAGGGTGTTGCTATGGTGTTCTAAGGTATTTTGGGTGGTTGCTAGGGTGTTGCTAGGATGTTCTGAGGTATTTTGGGTGGTTGCTAGGGTGTTGCTAGGGTGTTCTAATGTATTTTGGGTGGTTGCTATGGTGTTGCTAGGGTGTTCTAAGTTATTTTGGGTGGTTGCTAGGGTGTTCTAGGGTGTTCTAAGGTATTTTGGGTGGTTGCTAGGGTGTTGCTAGGGTGTTCTAAGGTATTTTTGGTGGTTGCTAGGATGTTCTGGTGGTTGCTAGGGTGTTCTAAGGTATTTTGGGTGGTTGCTAGGGTGTTCTGGGTGGTTGCTATGGTGTTCTAAGGTATTTTGGGTGGTTGCTAGGGTGTTGCTAGGGTGTTATAAGGCATTTTGGGTGGTTGCTAGGGTGTTCTAAGGTATTTTGGGTGGTTGCTAGGGTGTTCTAAGGTATTTTGGGTGGTTGCTAGGGTGTTCTGGGTGGTTGCTAGGGTGTTCTAAGGTATTTTGGGTGGTTGCTAGGGTGTTCTAAGGTATTTTGGGTGGTTGCTAGGGTGTTGCTATGGTGTTCTAAGGTATTTTGGGTGGTTGCTAGGGTGTTGCTAGGATGTTCTGAGGTATTTTGGGTGGTTGCTAGGGTGTTGCTAGGGTGTTCTAATGTATTTTGGGTGGTTGCTATGGTGTTGCTAGGGTGTTCTAAGTTATTTTGGGTGGTTGCTAGGGTGTTCTAGGGTGTTCTAAGGTATTTTGGGTGGTTGCTAGGGTGTTGCTAGGGTGTTCTAAGGTATTTTTGGTGGTTGCTAGGGTGTTCTGGTGGTTGCTAGGGTGTTCTAAGGTATTTTGGGTGGTTGCTAGGGTGTTCTGGGTGGTTGCTATGGTGTTCTAAGGTATTTTGGGTGGTTGCTTTGGTGTTGCTAGGATGTTCTGAGGTATTTCGGGTGGTTGCTAGGGTGTTCTAAGGTATTTTTGGTGGTTGCTAGGGTGTTCTGGGTGGTTGCTAGGGTGTTCTAAGGTATTTTGGGTGGTTGCTAGGGTGTTGCTAGGGTGTTCTAATGTATTTTGGGTGGTTGCTATGGTGTTGCTAGGGTGTTCTAAGTTATTTTGGGTGGTTGCTAGGGTGTTCTAGGGTGTTCTAAGGTATTTTGGGTGGTTGCTAGGGTGTTGCTAGGGTGTTCTAAGGTATTTTTGGTGGTTGCTAGGGTGTTCTGGTGGTTGCTAGGGTGTTCTAAGGTATTTTGGGTGGTTGCTAGGGTGTTCTGGGTGGTTGCTATGGTGTTCTAAGGTATTTTGGGTGGTTGCTTTGGTGTTGCTAGGATGTTCTGAGGTATTTCGGGTGGTTGCTAGGGTGTTCTAAGGTATTTTTGGTGGTTGCTAGGGTGTTCTGGGTGGTTGCTAGGGTGTTCTAAGGTATTTTGGGTGGTTGCTAGGGTGTTCTGGGTGGTTGCTATGGTGTTCTAAGGTATTTTGGGTGGTTGCTAGGGTGTTGCTAGGATGTTCTAAGGTATTTCGGGTGGTTGCTAGGGTGTTGCTAGGGTGTTCTAAGGTATTTTTGGTGGTTGCTATGGTGTTGCTAGGGTGTTCTAAGGTATTTTTGGGTGGTTGCTATGGTGTTGCTAGGGTGTTCTAAGGTATTTTGGGTGGTTGCTAGGGTGTTGCTATGGTGTTCTAAGGTATTTTGGGTGGTTGCTAGGGTGTTGCTAGGATGTTCTGAGGTATTTTGGGTGGTTGCTAGGGTGTTGCTAGGGTGTTCTAATGTATTTTGGGTGGTTGCTATGGTGTTGCTAGGGTGTTCTAAGTTATTTTGGGTGGTTGCTAGGGTGTTCTAGGGTGTTCTAAGGTATTTTGGGTGGTTGCTAGGGTGTTGCTAGGGTGTTCTAAGGTATTTTTGGTGGTTGCTAGGATGTTCTGGTGGTTGCTAGGGTGTTCTAAGGTATTTTGGGTGGTTGCTAGGGTGTTCTGGGTGGTTGCTATGGTGTTCTAAGGTATTTTGGGTGGTTGCTAGGGTGTTGCTAGGGTGTTATAAGGCATTTTGGGTGGTTGCTAGGGTGTTCTAAGGTATTTTGGGTGGTTGCTAGGGTGTTCTAAGGTATTTTGGGTGGTTGCTAGGGTGTTCTGGGTGGTTGCTAGGGTGTTCTAAGGTATTTTGGGTGGTTGCTAGGGTGTTCTAAGGTATTTTGGGTGGTTGCTAGGGTGTTGCTATGGTGTTCTAAGGTATTTTGGGTGGTTGCTAGGGTGTTGCTAGGATGTTCTGAGGTATTTTGGGTGGTTGCTAGGGTGTTGCTAGGGTGTTCTAATGTATTTTGGGTGGTTGCTATGGTGTTGCTAGGGTGTTCTAAGTTATTTTGGGTGGTTGCTAGGGTGTTCTAGGGTGTTCTAAGGTATTTTGGGTGGTTGCTAGGGTGTTGCTAGGGTGTTCTAAGGTATTTTTGGTGGTTGCTAGGGTGTTCTGGTGGTTGCTAGGGTGTTCTAAGGTATTTTGGGTGGTTGCTAGGGTGTTCTGGGTGGTTGCTATGGTGTTCTAAGGTATTTTGGGTGGTTGCTTTGGTGTTGCTAGGATGTTCTGAGGTATTTCGGGTGGTTGCTAGGGTGTTCTAAGGTATTTTTGGTGGTTGCTAGGGTGTTCTGGGTGGTTGCTAGGGTGTTCTAAGGTATTTTGGGTGGTTGCTAGGGTGTTCTGGGTGGTTGCTATGGTGTTCTAAGGTATTTTGGGTGGTTGCTAGGGTGTTGCTAGGATGTTCTAAGGTATTTCGGGTGGTTGCTAGGGTGTTGCTAGGGTGTTCTAAGGTATTTTTGGTGGTTGCTATGGTGTTGCTAGGGTGTTCTAAGGTATTTTTGGGTGGTTGCTATGGTGTTGCTAGGGTGTTCTAAGGTATTTTGGGTGGTTGCTAGGGTGTTGCTATGGTGTTCTAAGGTATTTTGGGTGGTTGCTAGGGTGTTGCTAGGATGTTCTGAGGTATTTTGGGTGGTTGCTAGGGTGTTGCTAGGGTGTTCTAATGTATTTTGGGTGGTTGCTATGGTGTTGCTAGGGTGTTCTAAGTTATTTTGGGTGGTTGCTAGGGTGTTCTAGGGTGTTCTAAGGTATTTTGGGTGGTTGCTAGGGTGTTGCTAGGGTGTTCTAAGGTATTTTTGGTGGTTGCTAGGATGTTCTGGTGGTTGCTAGGGTGTTCTAAGGTATTTTGGGTGGTTGCTAGGGTGTTCTGGGTGGTTGCTATGGTGTTCTAAGGTATTTTGGGTGGTTGCTTTGGTGTTGCTAGGATGTTCTGAGGTATTTCGGGTGGTTGCTAGGGTGTTCTAAGGTATTTTTGGTGGTTGCTAGGGTGTTCTGGGTGGTTGCTAGGGTGTTCTAAGGTATTTTGGGTGGTTGCTAGGGTGTTCTGGGTGGTTGCTATGGTGTTCTAAGGTATTTTGGGTGGTTGCTAGGGTGTTGCTAGGATGTTCTGAGGTATTTCGGGTGGTTGCTAGGGTGTTGCTAGGGTGTTCTAAGGTATTTTTGGTGGTTGCTATGGTGTTGCTAGGGTGTTCTAAGGTATTTTTGGGTGGTTGCTATGGTGTTGCTAGGGTGTTCTAAGGTATTTTGGGTGGTTGCTAGGGTGTTCTAAGTTATTTTGGGTGGTTGCTAGGGTGTTCTAAGGTATTTTGGGTGGTTGCTAGGGTGTTGCTAGAGTGTTATAAGGCATTTTGGGTGGTTGCTAGGGTGTTCTAAGGTATTTTGGGTGGTTGCTAGGGTGTTCTGGGTGGTTGCTAGGGTGTTCTAAGGTATATTATGTGGTTGCTAGGGTGTTCTAAGGTATTGTGGGTGGTTGCTATGGTGTTGCTAGGGTGTTCTAAGGTATTTCAGTTGGTTTCTAGGGTGTTCTGGGTGGTTGCTATGCAGTTGCTAGAGTGTTCTGGGTGTTTGCTATGGTGAACTATTTATGAGTTTAAAAGTTCATAAGTGTATGAATTAATGCATTTATAAGTTCATGAGTTTATAAGTGTATGAATTTATGAGTTTAGACTTTATAAGTTTAAATGAGTAAGAGTTCAGAGTTTATTAATTTATGAGTTTGAGTTCATAAGTGTATGAATTCATGAGTTTATAAGTGTATGAGTTTATAAGTGTATTTATAAGTTTAAAGTTTTGTAGTTTGAAGTTTAAAGTTTAAATAAGTTTGAAGTTTAAAGTTTAATTTAGTTTGAAGTTTAATTTAGTTTAAAGTAGATAGATAGATAGATAGATGGATAAGTGTCATAGATAGATGAGTTTATTAGTTTGAATGAGTCTCATTGGCTCATATAGTATATAGAATGGCAGTTTGATTCAGTCTAGGGTTTCAAGGGATTTATATTTGAATTTTTGACAGTTGGGGAGTTTGAAAATCTGAAGATTCCGCAATGTAAAGTCAATGGGAGTTTTTTCCGAGTTTGATCGTAGTTTTTAGGAAAACCGTAAGTCCGATCAGTTAGAAAAGATATAGCACACTAAGTGAGAACAGTTTGAGTGTCCGTGCCGAGTTTGGAGTATGTAGAGTTAAAGCTCTAGGAGGAGTTAGAGTCACAAATTTTTCCGCTCAGAAAAAGAATAATAATAATAAGTTTAAATAGGATTTCAGTAAGTTGGCTCTCACAAGCCAACTTAACTAGACAAAGTTCGTCGAGACAAACTTTAAGTTGGCTTGTGAAAAGTTTGGACCGCAAAGTTTGAAGAAGTTTAAAGTAGTTTGAAGTTTAAATTAGTTTAAAGTAGTTTATAGTTTAACTTAGTTTAAAGTTTAAAGTAGTTTATAGTTTAAAGTTTAACTTAGTTTAAAGTTTAAAGTAGTTTAAATTAGTTTAAAGTTTAAATTAGTTTGAATTTTAAAGTAGTTTGAAGTTTAAATTAGTTTGAAAGTTAAAATAGTTTAAAGTTTAAATAAGTTGGAATTTTAAAGTATTTTGAAGTTTAAATTTGTTTAAATTAGTTTAAAGTAGTTTAAAGTTTTAAATAGTTTAAATAGTTTAAAGTAGTTTAAAGTTTTAAATAGTTTAAAGTAGTTTAAAGTAGTTTAAATAGTTTAAAGTTCAAAGTAGTTTAAAGGTTTAAAGGTTAAAGTATAGTTTCAAGTAATTAAATGTTGCTAGGGTGTTTCTAGTGGGTTGCTAAGGTGTTGTGGGTGGTTGCTAGGTGGTTGCTAAGGTATTTTGAGTGGTTGCTAGGGTGTTCTGGGTGGTTGCTAGGGTGTTGTTAGGGTGTTCTATGGTATTTTAGGTGGTTGCTATGGTGTTGCTAGGGTGTTCTACGGTATTTTGGGTGGTTGCTAGGGTGTTCATAGGTATTTTGGGTGGTTTCTAGGGTGTTGCTAGGGTGTTCTAAGGCATTTTGGGTGGTTGCTAGGGTTTTCTGGGTGGTTGCTAGGGTGTTTTGAGGTATTTTGGGTGGTTTCTAGGGTGTTGCTAGGGTGTTCTAAGGTATTTTGGGTGGTTGCTAGGCTGTTCTAGGTTATTTTAGGTGGTTGCTAGGCTGTTCTAGGTTATTTTAGGTGGTTGCTAGGGTGTTGCTATGGTGTTTTAAGGTATTTTGGGTGGTTGCTAGGGTGTTCTATGTGGTTGCTAGGGTGTTCTAGGGTATTTAACGTGGTTGCTATGGTGTTGCTATGGTGTTTTAAGGTATTTTGGGTGGTTGCTAGGGTGTTGTCAGGGTGTTCTAAGGTATTTTGGGTGGTTGCTAGGGTGTTCTATGTGGTTGCTAGGGTGTTCTAGGGTATTTAACGTGGTTGCTATGGTGTTGCTATGGTGTTTTAAGGTATTTTGGGTGGTTGCTAGGGTGTTGCTAGGGTGTTATAAGGCATTTTGGGTGGTTTCTAGGGTGTTCTAAGGTATTTTGGGTGGTTGCTAGGGTGTTGCTAGGTATTTTGGGTGGTTGCTAGGGTGTTCTGGGTGGTTGCTAGGGTGTTCTAAGGTATATTTTGTGGTTGGTTGCTATGGTGTTGCTAGGGTGTTCTAAGGTATTTCAGTTGGTTTCTAGGGTGTTCTGGGTGGTTGCTATGCAGTTGCTAGGGTGTTCTGGGTGTTTGCTATGGTGAACTATTTATGACTTTAAAAGTTCATAAGTGTATGAATTCATGAGAGTTCATACGTGTATGAATTAATGCATTTATAAGTTCATTGAGTTTATAAGTGTATGAATTTATGAGTTTAGAGTTTATAAGTTTAAATGAGTAAGAGTTCAGAGTTTATTAATTTATGAGTTTGAGTTCATAAGTGTATGGATTCATGAGTTTATAAGTGTATGAGTTTATAAGTGTACGAGTTTATGAGTTTAAAGTTTAAATTAGTTTAAAGTTTAAAGTTTAAATAAGTTTGAAGTTTAAAGTTTAAATAAGTTTGAAGTTTAAATTAGTTTGAAGTTTAAAGTTTAATTTAGTTTGAAGTTTAATTTAGTTTAAAGTAGATAGATAGATAGATGGATAAGTGTCAGAGATAGATGAGTTTATGAGTTTGAATGAGTCTCATTGGCTCATATAGTATATAGAATGGCAGTTTGATTCAGTCTAGGGTTTCAAGGGATTTACATTTGAATTTTTGACAGTTGGGGAGTTTGAAAATCTGAAAATTCCGCAATGTAAAGTCAATGGGAGTTTTTTCCGAGTTTAATCGTAGTTTTTAGGAAAACCATAAGTCCGATCAGTTAGAAAAGATATAGCAACGCGAGTCAGAACAGTTTGAGTGTCTGTGCCGAGTTTGGAGTATGTGGAGTAAAAGCTCTAGGAGGAGTAGCAGTTGTAAATTTTGAGTAAGAAGAATAATAATAACTAGAAAAAGTTTGTCGAGACAAACTTTAAGTTGGCTTGTGAAAGTTTGGACCGCAAAGTTTGAAGAAGTTTAAATTAGTTTGAAGTTTAAATTAGTTCAAAGTAGTTTATAGTTTAACTTAGTTTAAAGTTTAAAGTAGTTTAAATTAATTTAAAGTTTAAATTAGTTTGAATTTTAAAGTAGTTTGAAGTTTAAATTAGTTTGAAAGTTAAAGTAGTTTAAAGTTTAAATAAGTTTGAATTTTAAAGTAGTTTGAAGTTTAAATTAGTTTAAAGTAGTTTAAAGTTTTAAATAGTTTAAAGTTCAAAGTAGTTTAAAGGTTAAAGTATAGTTTCAAGTAATTAAATGTTGCTAGGGTGTTTCTAGTGGGTTGCTAAGGTGTTGTGGGTGGTTGCTAGGTGGTTTCTAAGGTATTTTGAGTGGTTGCTAGGGTGTTCTGGGTGGTTGCTAGGGTGTTCTAGGGTATTTTAGGTGGTTGCTATGGTGTTGCTAGGGTGTTTTAAGGTATTTTGGGTGGTTGCTAGGGTGTTGCTAGGGTGTTCTAAGGTATTTTGGGTGGTTGCTATGGTGTTGCTAGGGTGTTCTGAGGTATTTCGGGTGGTTGCTAGGGTGTTGCTAGGGTGTTCTAAGGTATTTTTGGTGGTTGCTAGGGTGTTGCTAGGGTGTTCTAAGGTATTTTGGGTGGTTGCTATGGTGTTGCTAGGGTGTTCTAAGTTATTTTGGGTGGTTGCTAGGGTGTTCTAAGGTATTTTGGGTGGTTGCTAGGGTGTTGCTAGGGTGTTATACGGCATTTTGGGTGGTTGCTAGGGTGTTCTAAGGCATTTTGGGTGGTTGCTAGGGTGTTGCTAGGGTGTTCTAAGGTATTTTTGGTGGTTGCTAGGGTGTTGCTAGGGTGTTCTAAGGTATTTTGGGTGGTTGCTATGGTGTTGCTAGGGTGTTCTAAGTTATTTTGGGTGGTTGTTAGGGTGTTCTAAGGCATTTTGGGTGGTTGCTAGGGTGTTGCTAGGGTGTTCTAAGGTATTTTGGGTGGTTGCTAGGGTGTTGCTAGGGTGTTCTAAGGTATTTTTGGTGGTTGCTAGGGTGTTCTGGGTGGTTGCTAGGGTGTTCTAAGGTATTTTGGGTGGTTGCTAGGGTGTTCTGGGTGGTTGCTATGGTGTTGCTATGGTGTTCTAAGGTATTTTGGGTGGTTGCTAGGGTGTTGCTAGGATGTTCTGATGTATTTCGGGTGGTTGCTAGGGTGTTGCTAGGGTGTTCTAAGGTATTTTGGGTGGTTGCTATGGTGTTGCTAGGGTGTTCTAAGGTATTTTGGGTGGTTGCTAGGGTGTTGCTAGGGTGTCATAAGGCATTTTGGGTGGTTGCTAGGGTGTTCTAAGGTATTTTGGGTGGTTGCTAGGGTGTTCTGGGTGGTTGCTAGGGTGTTCTAAGGTATATTATGTGGTTGCTAGGGTGTTCTAAGGTATTGTGGGTGGTTGCTATGGTGTTGCTAGGGTGTTCTAAGGTATTTCAGTTGGTTTCTAGGGTGTTCTGGGTGGTTGCTATGCAGTTGCTAGAGTGTTCTGGGTGTTTGCTATGGTGAACTATTTATGAGTTTAAAAGTTCATAAGTGTATGAATTCATGAGAGTTCATACGTGTATGAATTAATGCATTTATAAGTTCATGAGTTTATAAGTGTATGAATTTATGAGTTTAGAGTTTATAAGTTTAAATGAGTAAGAGTTCAGAGTTTATTAATTTATGAGTTTGAGTTCATAAGTGTATGAATTCATGAGTTTATAAGTGTATGAGTTTATAAGTGTACGAGTTTATGAGTTTAAAGTTTAAATTAGTTTGAAGTTTAAAGTTTAAATAAGTTTGAAGTTTAAAGTTTAAATAAGTTTGAAGTTTAAATTAGTTTGAAGTTTAAAGTTTAATTTAGTTTGAAGTTTAATTTAGTTTAAAGTAGATAGATAGATGGATAAGTGTCATAGATAGATGAGTTTATTAGTTTGAATGAGTCTCATTGGCTCATATAGTGTATAGAATGGCAGTTTGATTCAGTCTAGGGTTTCAAGGGATTTACATTTGAATTTTTGACAGTTGGGGAGTTTGAAAATCTGAAGATTCCGCAATGTAAAGTCAATGGGAGTTTTTCCGACTTTGATCGTCATTTTTAGGAAAACCGTAAGTCCGATCAGTTAGAAAAGATATAGCATACCGAGTCAGAACAGTTTGAGTGTCCGTGCCGAGTTTGGAGTATGTGGAGTTAAAGCTCTAGGAGGAGTAGCAGTTGTAAATTTTGAGTAAGAAGAATAATAATAATATTAAGTTTAAGTACAACATCAGTAAGTTGGCTCTCACAAGCCAACTTAACTAGACAAAGTTCGTCGAGACAAACTTTAAGTTGGCTTGTGAAAGTTTGGACCGCAAAGTTTGAAGAAGTTTAAAGTAGTTTGAAGTTTAAATTAGTTTAAAGTTTAAATTAGTTTGAAGTAGTTTATAGTTTAACTTAGTTTAAAGTTTAAAGTAGTTTAAAGTAGTTTATAGTTTAAAGTAGTTTAAAGTTTAACTTAGTTTAAAGTTTAAAGTACTTTAAAGTTTAAATTAGTTTAAAGTTTAAATTAGTTTGAATTTTAAAGTAGTTTGAAGTTTAAATTAGTTTGAAAGTTAAAGTAGTTTAAAGTTTAAAAAAGTTTGAATTTTAAAGTAGTTTGAAGTTTAAATTAGTTTAAAGTAGTTTAACGTTTTAAATAGTTTAAAGTTAAAAGTAGTTTAAAGGTTAAAGTATAGTTTCAAGTAATTAAATGTTGCTAGGGTGTTTCTAGTGGGTTGCTAAGGTGTTGTGGGTGGTTGCTAGGTGATTGCTAAGGTATTTTGAGTGGTTGCTAGGGTGTTCTGGGTGGTTGCTAGGTGGTTGCTAAGGTATTTTGGGTGGTTGCTAGGGTGTTAAGGATGGTTGCTAGGGGGTTGCTAAGGTATTTTGGTTGATTGCTAGGGTGTTATGGGTGGTTGCTAAGGGGTTGCTAAGGTATTTTGGGTGGTTGCTAGGGTGTTCTGGGTGGTTGCTAGGGTGTTCTAAGGTATTTTGGGGGATTGCTATGGTGTTGCTAGAGTGTTCTAAGGTATTTTGGGGTGTTGCTAGGGTGTTCTTATGTATTTTGGGTGGTTGCTAGGGTGTTCTGGGTGGTTGCTAGGGTGTTCTAAGGTATTTTGTGTGGTTGCTAGGTGGTTGCTAGGGTGTTCTAAGGTGTTTTGGGTGGTTGCTATGGTGTTCTGGGTGGTTGCTAGGGTGTTTTAAGGTATTTTGGGTGGTTGCTAGGGTGTTAAGGATGGTTGCTAGGGGGTTGCTACGGTATTTTGGTTGGTTGCTAGGGTGTTCTGGGTGGTTGCTAAGGGGTTGCTAAAATATTTTGGGTGGTTGCTAGGGTGTTGCTAGGGTGTTCTAAGGTATTTTGGGTGGTTGCTAGGATGTTCTAGGTGGTTGCTAGGGTGTTCTAGGGTATTTTAGGTGGTTGCTAGGGTGTTCTAAGGTATTTTGGGGAGTTGCTAGGGTGTTGCTAGGGTGTTCTTTTGTATTTTGGGTGGTTGCTAGGGTGTTCTAAGGTATTTTGTGTGGTTGCTAGGGTGTTCTAAGGTGTTTTGGGTGGTTGCTAGGGTGTTCTGGGTGGTTGCTATGGTGTTGCTAGGGTATTTTAAGGTATTTTGTGTGGTTGCTAGGGTGTTCTAAGGTATTTTGGGTGGTTGCTAGGGTGTTCTGGGTGGTTGCTAGGGTGTTCTACGGTATTTTGGGTGGTTGCTAGGGTGTTGCTAGGGTGTTCTAAGGTATTTTGGGGAGTTGCAAGGGTGTTGCTAGGGTGTTCTAAGGTATTTTGGGTGGTTGCTAGGGTGTTCTGGGTGGTTGCTAGGGTGTTCTAAGGTATTTTGGGTGGTTGCTAGGGTGTTCTAAGGCATTTTGGGTGGTTGCTAGGGTGTTGCTAGGGTGTTCTAAGGTATTTTGGGTGGTTGCTATGGTGTTCTAAGGTATTTCGGTTGGTTTCTAGGGTGTTCTGGGTGGTTGTTATGCAGTTGCTAGGGTGTTCTGGGTGTTTGCTATGGTGAACTATTTATGAGTTTAAAAGTTCATAAGTGTATGAATTCATGAGAGTTCATAAGTGTATGAATTCTTGAGAGTTCATAAGTGTATGAATTAATGAATTTATAAGTTCATGAGTTTATAAGTGTATGAATTTATGAGTTTAGAGTTTATAAGTTTAAATGAATAAGAGTTCAGAGTTTATTAATTTATGAGTTTGAGTTCATAAGTGTATGATTTCATGAGTTTATAAGTGTGTGAGGTTATAGTTTATAAGTTTAAATGAGTAAGAGTTCAGAGTTTATTAATTTATGAGTTCATAAGTGTATGAATTCATGAGTTTATACGTTTATAAGTTTAGAGTTTAAATTAGTTTGAAGTTTAAATTAGTTTGAAGTTTAAAGTGTAATTTAGTTTGAAGTTTCATTTAGTTTAAAGTAGATAGATAGATAGGTGGATAAGTGTCATAGATATATGAGTTTATTAGTTTAATTGAGTCTCATTGGCTCATATAGTGTATAGAATGGCAGTTTGATTCAGTCTAGGGTTTCAAGGGATTTACATTTGAATTTTTGACAGTTGGGGAGTTTGAAAATCTGAAGATTCCGCAATGTTAAGTCAATGGGAGTTTTTTCCGAGTTTGATCGTAGTTTTTAGGAAAACCGTAAGTCCGATCAGTTAGAAAAGATATAGCACACTAAGTCAGAACAGTTTGAGTGTCCGTGCCGAGTTTGGAGTATGTGGAGTTAAAGCTCTAGGAGGAGTTAGAGTCAGAAATTTCAGAGTAAGAAAAAGAAGAATAACTAGAAAAAGTTCGTCGAGACAAACTTTAAGTTGGCTTGTGAAAGTTTGGACCGCAAAGTTTGAAGAAGTTTAAAGTACTTTGAAGTTTAAATTAGTTTAAAGTTTAAATTAGTTTGAAGTTTAAATTAGTTTAAAGTAGTTTATAGTTTAACTTAGTTTAAAGTTTAAAGTAGTTTAAATTAATTTAAAGTTTAAATTAGTTTGAATTTTAAAGTAGTTTGAAGTTTAAATTAGTTTGAAAGTTAAAGTAGTTTAAAGTTTAAATAAGTTTGAATTGTAAAGTAGTTTGAAGTTTAAATTAGTTTAAAGTAGTTTAAAATAGTTTAAAGTTTTAAATAGTTTAAAGTTCAAAGTAGTTTAAAGGTTAAAGTATAGTTTCAAGTAATTAAATGTTGCTAGGGTGTTTCTAGTGGGTTGCTAAGGTGTTGTGGGTGGTTGCTAGGTGGTTTCTAAGGTATTTTGAGTGGTTGCTAGGGTGTTCTGGGTGGTTGCTAGGGTGTTCTAGAGTATTTTAGGTGGTTGCTATGGTGTTGCTAGGGTGTTTTAAGGTATTTTGGGTGGTTGCTAGGGTGTTGTTAGGGTGTTCTAAGGTATTTTGGGTGGTTGCTATGGTGTTGCTAGGGTGTTCTAAGGTATTTTCGGTGGTTGCTAGGGTGTTGCTAGGGTGTTCTAAGGTATTTTGGGTGGTTGCTAGGGTGTTCATATGTATTTTGGGTGGTTTCTAGGGTGTTCTGAGGTATTTTGGGTGGTTGCTGGGGTGTTCTAAGGCATTTTTGGTGGTTGCTAGGGTGTTCTGGGTGGTTGCTAGGGTGTTCTAAGGCATTTTGGGTGGTTGCTAGGGTGTCGCTAGGGTGCTCTAAGGTATTTTGGGTGGTTGCTATGGAGATGCTAGGGTGTTCTAAGGTATTGTGGGTGGTTGCTAGGGTGTTCTATGTGGTTGCTAGGGTGTTCTAGGGTATTTTAGGTGGTTGCTATGGTGTTGCTATGGTGTTTTAAGGTATTTTGGGTGGTTGCTAGGGTGTTGTTAGGGTGTTCTAAGGTATTTTGGGTGGTTGCTATGGTGTTGCTAGGGTGTTCTAAGGTATTTTGGGTGGTTGCTAAGGTGTTGCTAGGGTGTTCTAAGGTATTTTTGGTGGTTGCTAGGGTGTTCTGGGTGGTTGCTAGGGTGTTCTGGGTGGTTGCTATGGTGTTGCTATGGTGTTCTAAGGTATTTTGGGTGGTTGCTAGGGTGTTGCTTGGATGTTCTGAGGTATTTCGGGTGGTTGCTAGGGTGTTGCTAGGGTGTTCTAAGGTTTTTTGGTGGTTGCTAGGGTGTTGCTAGGGTGTTCTAAGGTATTTTGGGTGGTTGCTATGGTGTTGCTAGGGTGTTCTAAGGTATTTTGGGTGGTTGCTAGGGTGTTCTAAGTTATTTTTGGTGGTTGCTAGGGTGTTCTAAGGTATTTTGGGTGGTTGCTAGGGTGTTGCTAGGGTGTTATAAGGCATTTTGGGTGGTTGCTAGGGTGTTCTAAGGTATTTTGGGTGGTTGCTAGGGTGTTGCTAGGGTGTTATAAGGCATTTTGGGTGGTTGCTAGGGTGTTCTAAGGTATTTTGGGTGGTTGCTAGGGTGTTCTAAGGTATTTTGGGTGGTTGCTAGGGTGTTCTGGGTGGTTGCTAGGGTGTTCTAAGGTATTTTGGGTGGTTGCTAGGGTGTTCTAAGGTATTGTGGGTGGTTGCTATGGTGTTGCTAGGGTGTTCTAAGGTATTTCAGTTGGTTTCTAGGGTGTTCTGGGTGGTTGCTATGCAGTTGCTAGAGTGTTCTGGGTGTTTGCTATGGTGAACTATTTATGAGTTTAAAAGTTCATAAGTGTATGAATTAATGCATTTATAAGTTCATGAGTTTATAAGTGTATGAATTTATGAGTTTAGACTTTATAAGTTTAAATGAGTAAGAGTTCAGAGTTTATTAATTTATGAGTTTGAGTTCATAAGTGTATGAATTCATGAGTTTATACGTGTATGAGTTTATAAGTGTACGAGTTTATGAGTTTAAAGTTTAAATTAGTTTGAAGTTTAAAGTTTAAATAAGTTTGAAGTTTAAAGTTTAAATAAGTTTGAAATTTAAATTAGTTTGAAGTTTAAAGTTTAATTTAGTTTGAAGTTTAATTTAGTTTAAAGTAGATAGATAGATAGATAGATGGATAAGTGTCATAGATAGATGAGTTTATTAGTTTGAATGAGTCTCATTGGCTCATATAGTATATAGAATGGCAGTTTGATTCAGTCTAGGGTTTCAAGGGATTTATATTTGAATTTTTGACAGTTGGGGAGTTTGAAAATCTGAAGATTCCGCAATGTAAAGTCAATGGGAGTTTTTTCCGAGTTTGATCGTAGTTTTTAGGAAAACCGTAAGTCCGATCAGTTAGAAAAGATATAGCACACTAAGTGAGAACAGTTTGAGTGTCCGTGCCGAGTTTGGAGTATGTAGAGTTAAAGCTCTAGGAGGAGTTAGAGTCACAAATTTTTCCGCTCAGAAAAAGAATAATAATAACTAGAAAAAGTTCGTCGAGACAAACTTTAAGTTGGCTTGTGAAAGTTTGGACCGCAAAGTTTGAAGAAGTTTAAAGTACTTTGAAGTTTAAATTAGTTTAAAGTTTAAATTAGTTTGAAGTTTAAATTAGTTTAAAGTAGTTTATAGTTTAACTTAGTTTAAAGTTTAAAGTAGTTTAAATTAATTTAAAGTTTAAATTAGTTTGAATTTTAAAGTAGTTTGAAGTTTAAATTAGTTTGAAAGTTAAAGTAGTTTAAAGTTTAAATAAGTTTGAATTGTAAAGTAGTTTGAAGTTTAAATTAGTTTAAAGTAGTTTAAAATAGTTTAAAGTTTTAAATAGTTTAAAGTTCAAAGTAGTTTAAAGGTTAAAGTATAGTTTCAAGTAATTAAATGTTGCTAGGGTGTTTCTAGTGGGTTGCTAAGGTGTTGTGGGTGGTTGCTAGGTGGTTTCTAAGGTATTTTGAGTGGTTGCTAGGGTGTTCTGGGTGGTTGCTAGGGTGTTCTAGAGTATTTTAGGTGGTTGCTATGGTGTTGCTAGGGTGTTTTAAGGTATTTTGGGTGGTTGCTAGGGTGTTGTTAGGGTGTTCTAAGGTATTTTGGGTGGTTGCTATGGTGTTGCTAGGGTGTTCTAAGGTATTTTCGGTGGTTGCTAGGGTGTTGCTAGGGTGTTCTAAGGTATTTTGGGTGGTTGCTAGGGTGTTCATATGTATTTTGGGTGGTTTCTAGGGTGTTCTGAGGTATTTTGGGTGGTTGCTGGGGTGTTCTAAGGCATTTTTGGTGGTTGCTAGGGTGTTCTGGGTGGTTGCTAGGGTGTTCTAAGGTATTTTGGGTGGTTGCTAGGGTGTCGCTAGGGTGCTCTAAGGTATTTTGGGTGGTTGCTATGGAGATGCTAGGGTGTTCTAAGGTATTGTGGGTGGTTGCTAGGGTGTTCTATGTGGTTGCTAGGGTGTTCTAGGGTATTTTAGGTGGTTGCTATGGTGTTGCTATGGTGTTTTAAGGTATTTTGGGTGGTTGCTAGGGTGTTGTTAGGGTGTTCTAAGGTATTTTGGGTGGTTGCTATGGTGTTGCTAGGGTGTTCTAAGGTATTTTGGGTGGTTGCTAAGGTGTTGCTAGGGTGTTCTAAGGTATTTTTGGTGGTTGCTAGGGTGTTCTGGGTGGTTGCTAGGGTGTTCTGGGTGGTTGCTATGGTGTTGCTATGGTGTTCTAAGGTATTTTGGGTGGTTGCTAGGGTGTTGCTTGGATGTTCTGAGGTATTTCGGGTGGTTGCTAGGGTGTTGCTAGGGTGTTCTAAGGTATTTTTGGTGGTTGCTAGGGTGTTGCTAGGGTGTTCTAAGGTATTTTGGGTGGTTGCTATGGTGTTGCTAGGGTGTTCTAAGGTATTTTGGGTGGTTGCTAGGGTGTTCTAAGTTATTTTTGGTGGTTGCTAGGGTGTTCTAAGGTATTTTGGGTGGTTGCTAGGGTGTTGCTAGGGTGTTATAAGGCATTTTGGGTGGTTGCTAGGGTGTTCTAAGGTATTTTGGGTGGTTGCTAGGGTGTTGCTAGGGTGTTATAAGGCATTTTGGGTGGTTGCTAGGGTGTTCTAAGGTATTTTGGGTGGTTGCTAGGGTGTTCTAAGGTATTTTGGGTGGTTGCTAGGGTGTTCTGGGTGGTTGCTAGGGTGTTCTAAGGTATTTTGGGTGGTTGCTAGGGTGTTCTAAGGTATTGTGGGTGGTTGCTATGGTGTTGCTAGGGTGTTCTAAGGTATTTCAGTTGGTTTCTAGGGTGTTCTGGGTGGTTGCTATGCAGTTGCTAGAGTGTTCTGGGTGTTTGCTATGGTGAACTATTTATGAGTTTAAAAGTTCATAAGTGTATGAATTAATGCATTTATAAGTTCATGAGTTTATAAGTGTATGAATTTATGAGTTTAGACTTTATAAGTTTAAATGAGTAAGAGTTCAGAGTTTATTAATTTATGAGTTTGAGTTCATAAGTGTATGAATTCATGAGTTTATACGTGTATGAGTTTATAAGTGTACGAGTTTATGAGTTTAAAGTTTAAATTAGTTTGAAGTTTAAAGTTTAAATAAGTTTGAAGTTTAAAGTTTAAATAAGTTTGAAATTTAAATTAGTTTGAAGTTTAAAGTTTAATTTAGTTTGAAGTTTAATTTAGTTTAAAGTAGATAGATAGATAGATAGATGGATAAGTGTCATAGATAGATGAGTTTATTAGTTTGAATGAGTCTCATTGGCTCATATAGTATATAGAATGGCAGTTTGATTCAGTCTAGGGTTTCAAGGGATTTATATTTGAATTTTTGACAGTTGGGGAGTTTGAAAATCTGAAGATTCCGCAATGTAAAGTCAATGGGAGTTTTTTCCGAGTTTGATCGTAGTTTTTAGGAAAACCGTAAGTCCGATCAGTTAGAAAAGATATAGCACACTAAGTGAGAACAGTTTGAGTGTCCGTGCCGAGTTTGGAGTATGTAGAGTTAAAGCTCTAGGAGGAGTTAGAGTCACAAATTTTTCCGCTCAGAAAAAGAATAATAATAATAAGTTTAAATAGGATTTCAGTAAGTTGGCTCTCACAAGCCAACTTAATAAGTTTAAATAGGATTTCAGTAAGTTGGCTCTCACAAGCCAACTTAACTAGAAAAAGTTCGTCGAGACAAACTTTAAGTTGGCTTGTGAAAGTTTGGACCGCAAAGTTTGAAGAAGTTTAAAGTACTTTGAAGTTTAAATTAGTTTAAAGTTTAAATTAGTTTGAAGTTTAAATTAGTTTAAAGTAGTTTATAGTTTAACTTAGTTTAAAGTTTAAAGTAGTTTAAATTAATTTAAAGTTTAAATTAGTTTGAATTTTAAAGTAGTTTGAAGTTTAAATTAGTTTGAAAGTTAAAGTAGTTTAAAGTTTAAATAAGTTTGAATTTTAAAGTAGTTTGAAGTTTAAATTAGTTTAAAGTAGTTTAAAATAGTTTAAAGTTTTAAATAGTTTAAAGTTCAAAGTAGTTTAAAGGTTAAAGTATAGTTTCAAGTAATTAAATGTTGCTAGGGTGTTTCTAGTGGGTTGCTAAGGTGTTGTGGGTGGTTGCTAGGTGGTTTCTAAGGTATTTTGAGTGGTTGCTAGGGTGTTCTGGGTGGTTGCTAGGGTGTTCTAGAGTATTTTAGGTGGTTGCTATGGTGTTGCTAGGGTGTTTTAAGGTATTTTGGGTGGTTGCTAGGGTGTTGTTAGGGTGTTCTAAGGTATTTTGGGTGGTTGCTATGGTGTTGCTAGGGTGTTCTAAGGTATTTTCGGTGGTTGCTAGGGTGTTGCTAGGGTGTTCTAAGGTATTTTGGGTGGTTGCTAGGGTGTTCATATGTATTTTGGGTGGTTTCTAGGGTGTTCTGAGGTATTTTGGGTGGTTGCTGGGGTGTTCTAAGGCATTTTTGGTGGTTGCTAGGGTGTTCTGGGTGGTTGCTAGGGTGTTCTAAGGTATTTTGGGTGGTTGCTAGGGTGTCGCTAGGGTGCTCTAAGGTATTTTGGGTGGTTGCTATGGAGATGCTAGGGTGTTCTAAGGTATTGTGGGTGGTTGCTAGGGTGTTCTATGTGGTTGCTAGGGTGTTCTAGGGTATTTTAGGTGGTTGCTATGGTGTTGCTATGGTGTTTTAAGGTATTTTGGGTGGTTGCTAGGGTGTTGTTAGGGTGTTCTAAGGTATTTTGGGTGGTTGCTATGGTGTTGCTAGGGTGTTCTAAGGTATTTTGGGTGGTTGCTAAGGTGTTGCTAGGGTGTTCTAAGGTATTTTTGGTGGTTGCTAGGGTGTTCTGGGTGGTTGCTAGGGTGTTCTGGGTGGTTGCTATGGTGTTGCTATGGTGTTCTAAGGTATTTTGGGTGGTTGCTAGGGTGTTGCTTGGATGTTCTGAGGTATTTCGGGTGGTTGCTAGGGTGTTGCTAGGGTGTTCTAAGGTATTTTTGGTGGTTGCTAGGGTGTTGCTAGGGTGTTCTAAGGTATTTTGGGTGGTTGCTATGGTGTTGCTAGGGTGTTCTAAGGTATTTTGGGTGGTTGCTAGGGTGTTCTAAGTTATTTTTAGTGGTTGCTAGGGTGTTCTAAGGTATTTTGGGTGGTTGCTAGGGTGTTGCTAGGGTGTTATAAGGCATTTTGGGTGGTTGCTAGGGTGTTCTAAGGTATTTTGGGTGGTTGCTAGGGTGTTGCTAGGGTGTTATAAGGCATTTTGGGTGGTTGCTAGGGTGTTCTAAGGTATTTTGGGTGGTTGCTAGGGTGTTCTAAGGTATTTTGGGTGGTTGCTAGGGTGTTCTGGGTGGTTGCTAGGGTGTTCTAAGGTATTTTGGGTGGTTGCTAGGGTGTTCTAAGGTATTTTGGGTGGTTGCTAGGGTGTTGCTATGGTGTTCTAAGGTATTTTGGGTGGTTGCTAGGGTGTTGCTAGGATGTTCTGAGGTATTTTGGGTGGTTGCTAGGGTGTTGCTAGGGTGTTCTAATGTATTTTGGGTGGTTGCTATGGTGTTGCTAGGGTGTTCTAAGTTATTTTGGGTGGTTGCTAGGGTGTTCTAGGGTGTTCTAAGGTATTTTGGGTGGTTGCTAGGGTGTTGCTAGGGTGTTCTAAGGTATTTTTGGTGGTTGCTAGGGTGTTCTGGTGGTTGCTAGGGTGTTCTAAGGTATTTTGGGTGGTTGCTAGGGTGTTCTGGGTGGTTGCTATGGTGTTCTAAGGTATTTTGGGTGGTTGCTTTGGTGTTGCTAGGATGTTCTGAGGTATTTCGGGTGGTTGCTAGGGTGTTCTAAGGTATTTTTGGTGGTTGCTAGGGTGTTCTGGGTGGTTGCTAGGGTGTTCTAAGGTATTTTGGGTGGTTGCTAGGGTGTTCTGGGTGGTTGCTATGGTGTTCTAAGGTATTTTGGGTGGTTGCTAGGGTGTTGCTAGGATGTTCTAAGGTATTTCGGGTGGTTGCTAGGGTGTTGCTAGGGTGTTCTAAGGTATTTTTGGTGGTTGCTATGGTGTTGCTAGGGTGTTCTAAGGTATTTTTGGGTGGTTGCTATGGTGTTGCTAGGGTGTTCTAAGGTATTTTGGGTGGTTGCTAGGGTGTTGCTATGGTGTTCTAAGGTATTTTGGGTGGTTGCTAGGGTGTTGCTAGGATGTTCTGAGGTATTTTGGGTGGTTGCTAGGGTGTTGCTAGGGTGTTCTAATGTATTTTGGGTGGTTGCTATGGTGTTGCTAGGGTGTTCTAAGTTATTTTGGGTGGTTGCTAGGGTGTTCTAGGGTGTTCTAAGGTATTTTGGGTGGTTGCTAGGGTGTTGCTAGGGTGTTCTAAGGTATTTTTGGTGGTTGCTAGGATGTTCTGGTGGTTGCTAGGGTGTTCTAAGGTATTTTGGGTGGTTGCTAGGGTGTTCTGGGTGGTTGCTATGGTGTTCTAAGGTATTTTGGGTGGTTGCTTTGGTGTTGCTAGGATGTTCTGAGGTATTTCGGGTGGTTGCTAGGGTGTTCTAAGGTATTTTTGGTGGTTGCTAGGGTGTTCTGGGTGGTTGCTAGGGTGTTCTAAGGTATTTTGGGTGGTTGCTAGGGTGTTCTGGGTGGTTGCTATGGTGTTCTAAGGTATTTTGGGTGGTTGCTAGGGTGTTGCTAGGATGTTCTGAGGTATTTCGGGTGGTTGCTAGGGTGTTGCTAGGGTGTTCTAAGGTATTTTTGGTGGTTGCTATGGTGTTGCTAGGGTGTTCTAAGGTATTTTTGGGTGGTTGCTATGGTGTTGCTAGGGTGTTCTAAGGTATTTTGGGTGGTTGCTAGGGTGTTCTAAGTTATTTTGGGTGGTTGCTAGGGTGTTCTAAGGTATTTTGGGTGGTTGCTAGGGTGTTGCTAGAGTGTTATAAGGCATTTTGGGTGGTTGCTAGGGTGTTCTAAGGTATTTTGGGTGGTTGCTAGGGTGTTCTGGGTGGTTGCTAGGGTGTTCTAAGGTATATTATGTGGTTGCTAGGGTGTTCTAAGGTATTGTGGGTGGTTGCTATGGTGTTGCTAGGGTGTTCTAAGGTATTTCAGTTGGTTTCTAGGGTGTTCTGGGTGGTTGCTATGCAGTTGCTAGAGTGTTCTGGGTGTTTGCTATGGTGAACTATTTATGAGTTTAAAAGTTCATAAGTGTATGAATTAATGCATTTATAAGTTCATGAGTTTATAAGTGTATGAATTTATGAGTTTAGACTTTATAAGTTTAAATGAGTAAGAGTTCAGAGTTTATTAATTTATGAGTTTGAGTTCATAAGTGTATGAATTCATGAGTTTATAAGTGTATGAGTTTATAAGTGTATTTATAAGTTTAAAGTTTTGTAGTTTGAAGTTTAAAGTTTAAATAAGTTTGAAGTTTAAAGTTTAATTTAGTTTGAAGTTTAATTTAGTTTAAAGTAGATAGATAGATAGATAGATGGATAAGTGTCATAGATAGATGAGTTTATTAGTTTGAATGAGTCTCATTGGCTCATATAGTATATAGAATGGCAGTTTGATTCAGTCTAGGGTTTCAAGGGATTTATATTTGAATTTTTGACAGTTGGGGAGTTTGAAAATCTGAAGATTCCGCAATGTAAAGTCAATGGGAGTTTTTTCCGAGTTTGATCGTAGTTTTTAGGAAAACCGTAAGTCCGATCAGTTAGAAAAGATATAGCACACTAAGTGAGAACAGTTTGAGTGTCCGTGCCGAGTTTGGAGTATGTAGAGTTAAAGCTCTAGGAGGAGTTAGAGTCACAAATTTTTCCGCTCAGAAAAAGAATAATAATAATAAGTTTAAATAGGATTTCAGTAAGTTGGCTCTCACAAGCCAACTTAATAAGTTTAAATAGGATTTCAGTAAGTTGGCTCTCACAAGCCAACTTAACTAGAAAAAGTTCGTCGAGACAAACTTTAAGTTGGCTTGTGAAAGTTTGGACCGCAAAGTTTGAAGAAGTTTAAAGTACTTTGAAGTTTAAATTAGTTTAAAGTTTAAATTAGTTTGAAGTTTAAATTAGTTTAAAGTAGTTTATAGTTTAACTTAGTTTAAAGTTTAAAGTAGTTTAAATTAATTTAAAGTTTAAATTAGTTTGAATTTTAAAGTAGTTTGAAGTTTAAATTAGTTTGAAAGTTAAAGTAGTTTAAAGTTTAAATAAGTTTGAATTTTAAAGTAGTTTGAAGTTTAAATTAGTTTAAAGTAGTTTAAAATAGTTTAAAGTTTTAAATAGTTTAAAGTTCAAAGTAGTTTAAAGGTTAAAGTATAGTTTCAAGTAATTAAATGTTGCTAGGGTGTTTCTAGTGGGTTGCTAAGGTGTTGTGGGTGGTTGCTAGGTGGTTTCTAAGGTATTTTGAGTGGTTGCTAGGGTGTTCTGGGTGGTTGCTAGGGTGTTCTAGAGTATTTTAGGTGGTTGCTATGGTGTTGCTAGGGTGTTTTAAGGTATTTTGGGTGGTTGCTAGGGTGTTGTTAGGGTGTTCTAAGGTATTTTGGGTGGTTGCTATGGTGTTGCTAGGGTGTTCTAAGGTATTTTCGGTGGTTGCTAGGGTGTTGCTAGGGTGTTCTAAGGTATTTTGGGTGGTTGCTAGGGTGTTCATATGTATTTTGGGTGGTTTCTAGGGTGTTCTGAGGTATTTTGGGTGGTTGCTGGGGTGTTCTAAGGCATTTTTGGTGGTTGCTAGGGTGTTCTGGGTGGTTGCTAGGGTGTTCTAAGGTATTTTGGGTGGTTGCTAGGGTGTCGCTAGGGTGCTCTAAGGTATTTTGGGTGGTTGCTATGGAGATGCTAGGGTGTTCTAAGGTATTGTGGGTGGTTGCTAGGGTGTTCTATGTGGTTGCTAGGGTGTTCTAGGGTATTTTAGGTGGTTGCTATGGTGTTGCTATGGTGTTTTAAGGTATTTTGGGTGGTTGCTAGGGTGTTGTTAGGGTGTTCTAAGGTATTTTGGGTGGTTGCTATGGTGTTGCTAGGGTGTTCTAAGGTATTTTGGGTGGTTGCTAAGGTGTTGCTAGGGTGTTCTAAGGTATTTTTGGTGGTTGCTAGGGTGTTCTGGGTGGTTGCTAGGGTGTTCTGGGTGGTTGCTATGGTGTTGCTATGGTGTTCTAAGGTATTTTGGGTGGTTGCTAGGGTGTTGCTTGGATGTTCTGAGGTATTTCGGGTGGTTGCTAGGGTGTTGCTAGGGTGTTCTAAGGTATTTTTGGTGGTTGCTAGGGTGTTGCTAGGGTGTTCTAAGGTATTTTGGGTGGTTGCTATGGTGTTGCTAGGGTGTTCTAAGGTATTTTGGGTGGTTGCTAGGGTGTTCTAAGTTATTTTTAGTGGTTGCTAGGGTGTTCTAAGGTATTTTGGGTGGTTGCTAGGGTGTTGCTAGGGTGTTATAAGGCATTTTGGGTGGTTGCTAGGGTGTTCTAAGGTATTTTGGGTGGTTGCTAGGGTGTTGCTAGGGTGTTATAAGGCATTTTGGGTGGTTGCTAGGGTGTTCTAAGGTATTTTGGGTGGTTGCTAGGGTGTTCTAAGGTATTTTGGGTGGTTGCTAGGGTGTTCTGGGTGGTTGCTAGGGTGTTCTAAGGTATTTTGGGTGGTTGCTAGGGTGTTCTAAGGTATTTTGGGTGGTTGCTAGGGTGTTGCTATGGTGTTCTAAGGTATTTTGGGTGGTTGCTAGGGTGTTGCTAGGATGTTCTGAGGTATTTTGGGTGGTTGCTAGGGTGTTGCTAGGGTGTTCTAATGTATTTTGGGTGGTTGCTATGGTGTTGCTAGGGTGTTCTAAGTTATTTTGGGTGGTTGCTAGGGTGTTCTAGGGTGTTCTAAGGTATTTTGGGTGGTTGCTAGGGTGTTGCTAGGGTGTTCTAAGGTATTTTTGGTGGTTGCTAGGGTGTTCTGGTGGTTGCTAGGGTGTTCTAAGGTATTTTGGGTGGTTGCTAGGGTGTTCTGGGTGGTTGCTATGGTGTTCTAAGGTATTTTGGGTGGTTGCTTTGGTGTTGCTAGGATGTTCTGAGGTATTTCGGGTGGTTGCTAGGGTGTTCTAAGGTATTTTTGGTGGTTGCTAGGGTGTTCTGGGTGGTTGCTAGGGTGTTCTAAGGTATTTTGGGTGGTTGCTAGGGTGTTCTGGGTGGTTGCTATGGTGTTCTAAGGTATTTTGGGTGGTTGCTAGGGTGTTGCTAGGATGTTCTAAGGTATTTCGGGTGGTTGCTAGGGTGTTGCTAGGGTGTTCTAAGGTATTTTTGGTGGTTGCTATGGTGTTGCTAGGGTGTTCTAAGGTATTTTTGGGTGGTTGCTATGGTGTTGCTAGGGTGTTCTAAGGTATTTTGGGTGGTTGCTAGGGTGTTGCTATGGTGTTCTAAGGTATTTTGGGTGGTTGCTAGGGTGTTGCTAGGATGTTCTGAGGTATTTTGGGTGGTTGCTAGGGTGTTGCTAGGGTGTTCTAATGTATTTTGGGTGGTTGCTATGGTGTTGCTAGGGTGTTCTAAGTTATTTTGGGTGGTTGCTAGGGTGTTCTAGGGTGTTCTAAGGTATTTTGGGTGGTTGCTAGGGTGTTGCTAGGGTGTTCTAAGGTATTTTTGGTGGTTGCTAGGATGTTCTGGTGGTTGCTAGGGTGTTCTAAGGTATTTTGGGTGGTTGCTAGGGTGTTCTGGGTGGTTGCTATGGTGTTCTAAGGTATTTTGGGTGGTTGCTTTGGTGTTGCTAGGATGTTCTGAGGTATTTCGGGTGGTTGCTAGGGTGTTCTAAGGTATTTTTGGTGGTTGCTAGGGTGTTCTGGGTGGTTGCTAGGGTGTTCTAAGGTATTTTGGGTGGTTGCTAGGGTGTTCTGGGTGGTTGCTATGGTGTTCTAAGGTATTTTGGGTGGTTGCTAGGGTGTTGCTAGGATGTTCTGAGGTATTTCGGGTGGTTGCTAGGGTGTTGCTAGGGTGTTCTAAGGTATTTTTGGTGGTTGCTATGGTGTTGCTAGGGTGTTCTAAGGTATTTTTGGGTGGTTGCTATGGTGTTGCTAGGGTGTTCTAAGGTATTTTGGGTGGTTGCTAGGGTGTTCTAAGTTATTTTGGGTGGTTGCTAGGGTGTTCTAAGGTATTTTGGGTGGTTGCTAGGGTGTTGCTAGAGTGTTATAAGGCATTTTGGGTGGTTGCTAGGGTGTTCTAAGGTATTTTGGGTGGTTGCTAGGGTGTTCTGGGTGGTTGCTAGGGTGTTCTAAGGTATATTATGTGGTTGCTAGGGTGTTCTAAGGTATTGTGGGTGGTTGCTATGGTGTTGCTAGGGTGTTCTAAGGTATTTCAGTTGGTTTCTAGGGTGTTCTGGGTGGTTGCTATGCAGTTGCTAGAGTGTTCTGGGTGTTTGCTATGGTGAACTATTTATGAGTTTAAAAGTTCATAAGTGTATGAATTAATGCATTTATAAGTTCATGAGTTTATAAGTGTATGAATTTATGAGTTTAGACTTTATAAGTTTAAATGAGTAAGAGTTCAGAGTTTATTAATTTATGAGTTTGAGTTCATAAGTGTATGAATTCATGAGTTTATAAGTGTATGAGTTTATAAGTGTACGAGTTTATGAGTTTAAAGTTTAAATTAGTTTGAAGTTTAAAGTTTAAATAAGTTTGAAGTTTAAAGTTTAATTTAGTTTGAAGTTTAATTTAGTTTAAAGTAGATAGATAGATAGATAGATGGATAAGTGTCATAGATAGATGAGTTTATTAGTTTGAATGAGTCTCATTGGCTCATATAGTATATAGAATGGCAGTTTGATTCAGTCTAGGGTTTCAAGGGATTTATATTTGAATTTTTGACAGTTGGGGAGTTTGAAAATCTGAAGATTCCGCAATGTAAAGTCAATGGGAGTTTTTTCCGAGTTTGATCGTAGTTTTTAGGAAAACCGTAAGTCCGATCAGTTAGAAAAGATATAGCACACTAAGTGAGAACAGTTTGAGTGTCCGTGCCGAGTTTGGAGTATGTAGAGTTAAAGCTCTAGGAGGAGTTAGAGTCACAAATTTTTCCGCTCAGAAAAAGAATAATAATAACTAGAAAAAGTTCGTCCAGACAAACTTTAAGTTGGCTTGTGAAAGTTTGGACCGCAAAGTTTGAAGAAGTTTAAAGTAGTTTGAAGTTTAAATTAGTTTAAAGTTTAAATTAGTTTGAAGTTTAAATTAGTTTAAAGTAGTTTATAGTTTAACTTAGTTTAAAGTTTAAAGTAGTTTAAATTAATTTAAAGTTTAAATTAGTTTGAATTTTAAAGTAGTTTGAAGTTTAAATTAGTTTGAAAGTTAAAGTAGTTTAAAGTTTAAATAAGTTTGAATTTTAAAGTAGTTCGAAGTTTAAATTAGTTTAAAGTAGTTTAAAATAGTTTAAAGTTTTAAATAGTTTAAAGTTCAAAGTAGTTTAAAGGTTAAAGTATAGTTTCAAGTAATTAAATGTTGCTAGGGTGTTTCTAGTGGGTTGCTAAGGTGTTGTGGGTGGTTGCTAGGTGGTTTCTAAGGTATTTTGAGTGGTTGCTAGGGTGTTCTGGGTGGTTGCTAGGGTGTTCTAGAGTATTTTAGGTGGTTGCTATGGTGTTGCTAGGGTGTTTTAAGGTATTTTGGGTGGTTGCTAGGGTGTTGTTAGGGTGTTCTAAGGTATTTTGGGTGGTTGCTATGGTGTTGCTAGGGTGTTCTAAGGTATTTTGGGTGGTTGCTAGGGTGTTCTAAGGTATTTTGGGTGGTTGCTAGGGTGTTCATATGTATTTTGGGTGGTTTCTATGGTGTTGCTAGGGTGTTCTAAGGCATTTTGGGTGGTTGCTAGGGTGTTCTGGGTGGTTGCTAGGGTGTTCTGAGGTATTTTGGGTGGTTGCTAGGGTGTTGCTAGGGTGCTCTAAGGTATTTTGGGTGGTTGCTATGGAGATGCTAGGATGTTCTAAGGTATTGTGGGTGGTTGCTAGGGTGTTCTAAGGTATTTTGGGTGGTTTCTAGGGTGTTGCTAGGGTGTTCTAAGGTATTTTGGGTGGTTGCTAGGGTGTTCTAGGTGGTTGCTAGGGTGTTCTAGGGTATTTTAGGTGGTTGCTAGGGTGTTGCTAGGGTGTTCTAAGGTATTTTGGGTGGTTGCTAGGGTGTTCTCTGTGGTTGCTAGGGTGTTCGAGGGTATTTTAGGTGGTTGCTATGGTGTTGCTATGGTGTTTTAAGGTATTTTGGGTGGTTGCTAGGGTGTTGATAGGATGTTCTGAGGTATTTTGGGTGGTTGCTAGGGTGTTCTAAGGTATTTTTGGTGGTTGCTAGGGTGTTGCTAGGGTGTTCTAAGGTATTTTGGGTGGTTGCTATGGTGTTGCTAGGGTGTTCTAAGTCATTTTGGGTGGTTGCTAGGGTGTTATAAGGCATTTTGGGTGGTTGCTAAGTATTTTGGGTGGTTGCTAGGGTGTTCTAAGGTATTTTGGGTGGTTGCTAGGGTGTTCTAAGGTATTTTTGGTGGTTGCTAGGGTGTTCTGGGTGGTTGCTAGGGTGTTCTAAGGTATTTTGGGTGGTTGCTAGGGTGTTGCTAGGATGTTCTGAGGTATTTCGGGTGGTTGCTAGGGTGTTGCTAGGGTGTTCTAAGGTATTTTTGGTGGTTGCTATGGTGTTGCTAGGGTGTTTTAAGGTATTTTGGGTGGTTGCTAGGGTGTTCTAAGTTATTTTGGGTGGTTGCTAGGGTGTTCTAAGGTATTTTGGGTGGTTGCTAGGGTGTTCTAAGGTATTTTGGGTGGTTGCTAGGGTGTTCTGGGTGGTTGCTAGGGTGTTCTAAGGTATATTATGTGGTTGCTAGGGTGTTCTAAGGTATTGTGGGTGGTTGCTATGGTGTTGCTAGGGTGTTCTAAGGTATTTCAGTTGGTTTCTAGGGTGTTCTGGGTGGTTGCTATGCAGTTGCTAGAGTGTTCTGTGTGTTTGCTATGGTGAACTATTTATGAGTTTAAAAGTTCATACGTGTATGAATTAATGCATTTATAAGTTCATGAGTTTATAAGTGTATGAATTTATGAGTTTAGAGTTTATAAGTTTAAATGAGTAAGAGTTCAGAGTTTATTAATTTATGAGTTTGAGTTCATAAGTGTATGAATTCATGAGTTTATAAGTGTATGAGTTTATAAGTGTACGAGTTTATGAGTTTAAAGTTTAAATTAGTTTGAAGTTTAAAGTTTAAATAAGTTTGAAGTTTAAATTAGTTTGAAGTTTAAAGTTTAATTTAGTTTGAAGTTTAATTTAGTTTAAAGTAGATAGATGGATAAGTGTCATAGATAGATGAATTTATTAGTTTGAATGAGTCTCATTGGCTCATATAGTATATAGAATGGCAGTTTGATTCAGTCTAGGGTTTCAAGGGATTTAGATTTGAATTTTTTGGCAGTTTGGCAGTTGGAAAACCTGAACATTCCGCAATGTTAAGTCAATGGGATTTTCAAATGGATTTTTTCGAGTTTTGATCGTCATTTTTAGGAAAACCGTAAGTCCGATCAGTTAGAAAAGATATAGCAACGCGAGTCAGAACAGTTTGAGTGTCCGAGCCGAATTTGGAGTATGTGGAGTTAAAGCTCTAGGAGGAGATAGAGTTGTAAATTTTTTCAGCAAGAAGAAGAATAATAACTAGAAAAAGTTCGTCGAGACAAACTTTAAGTTGGCTTGTGAAAGTTTGGACCGCAAAGTTTGAAGAAGTTTAAATTAGTTTAAAGTTTAAATTAGTTTGAAGTTTAAATTAGTTTAAAGTAGTTTATAGTTTAACTTAGTTTAAAGTAGTTTAAAGTTTAAAGTCGTTTAAAGTAGTTTATGGTTTAAAGTAGTTTAAAGTTTAAAGTAGTTTATAGTTTAAAGTAGTTTAAAGTTTAACTTAGTTTAAAGTAGTTTAAAGTAGTTTAAAGTTTTAAATAGTTTAAAGTTCAAAGTAGTTTAAAGGTTAAAGTATAGTTTCAAGTAATTAAATGTTGCTAGGGTGTTTGTAGTGGGTTGCTAAGGTGTTGCGGGTGGTTGCTAGGTGGTTGCTAATGTATTTTGAGTGGTTGCTAGGGTGTTCTGGGTGGTTGCTAGGTGGTTGCTAAGGTATTTTGGGTGGTTGCTAGGGTGTTAAGGTGGTTGCTAGGGTGTTGCTAGGGTGTTCTAAGGTATTTTGGGTGGTTGCTATGGTGTTGCTAGGGTGTTCTACGGTATTGTGGGTGGTTGCTAGGGTGTTCTAAGGTATTTTGGGTGGTTGCTATGGTGTTGCTAGGGTGTTCTAATGTATTTTGGGTGGTTGCTAGGGTGTTCTAAGGTATTTTTGGTGGTTGCTAGGGTGTTCTAAGGTATTTTGGGTGGTTGCTAGGGTGTTGCTAGGGTGTTCTAGGGTATTTTGGGTGGTTGCTAGGGTGTTCTAAGGTATTTTGGGTGGTTGCTAGGGTGTTCTAAGGTATTTTAGGTGGTTGCTAGGGTGTTGCTAGGGTGTTATAAGGTATTTTGGGTGGTTGCTAGGGTGTTCTGGGTGGTTGCTAGGGTGTTCTAAGGTATTTTGGGTGGTTGCTAGGGTGTTGCTAGGGTGTTCTAAGGTATTTTGGGTGGTTGCTAGGGTGTTCTAAGGTATTTTTGGTGGTTGCTAGGGTGTTCTAAGGTATTTTTGGTGGTTGCTATGGTGTTGCTAGGGTGTTCTAATGTATTTTGGGTGGTTGCTAGGGTGTTCTAAGGTATTTTTGGTGGTTGCTAGGGTGTTCTAAGGTATTTTGGGTGGTTGCTAGGGTGTTGCTAGGGTGTTCTAGGGTATTTTGGGTGGTTGCTAGGGTGTTCTAAGGTATTTTGGGTGGTTGCTAGGGTGTTCTAAGGTATTTTAGGTGGTTGCTAGGGTGTTGCTAGGGTGTTATAAGGTATTTTGGGTGGTTGCTAGGGTGTTCTGGGTGGTTGCTAGGGTGTTCTAAGGTATTTTGGGTGGTTGCTAGGGTGTTGCTAGGGTGTTCTAAGGTATTTTGGGTGGTTGCTAGGGTGTTCTAAGGTATTTTTGGTGGTTGCTAGGGTGTTCTAAGGTATTTTTGGTGGTTGCTAGGGTGTTGCTAGGGTGTTCTAGGGTATTTTGGGTGGTTGCTAGGGTGTTCTAAGGCATTTTAGGTGGTTGCTAGGGTGTTCTAAGGTATTTTAGGTGGTTGCTAGGGTGTTCTGGGTGGTTGCTAGGGTGTTGTTAGGGTGTTCTAAGGTATTTTAGGTGGTTGCTATGGTGTTGCTAGGGTGTTCTAAGGTATTTTGGGTGGTTGCTAGGGTGTTCTAAGGTATTTTGGTTGGTTGCTATGGTGTTGCTAGGGTGTTTAAGGTATTTTGGGTGGTTGCTATGGTGTTGCTAGGGTGTTTAAGGTATTTTGGGTGGTTGCTAGGGTGTTCTAAGGTATTTTAGGTGGTTGCTATGGTGTTGCTAGGGTGTTCTAAGGTATTTTGAGCGGTTGCTAGGGTTTTCTGGGTGGTTGCTAGGGTGTTCTAAGCTATTTTTGGTGGTTGCTAGGGTGTTCTGGGTGGTTGCTAGGGTGTTCTAAGGTATTTTGGGTGGTTGCTAGGGTGTTGCTAGGGTGTTCTAAGGTATTTTGGGTGGTTGCTAGGGTGTTCTAAGGTATTTTAGGAGGTTGCTAAGGTGTTGCTAGGGTGTTCTAAGGTATTTTGAGCGGTTGCTAGGGTGTTCTGGGTGGTTTCTAGGGTGTTCTAAGGTATTTTTGGTGGTTGCTAGGGTGTTCTGGGTGGTTGCTAGGGTGTTCTAAGGTATTTTGGGTGGTTGCTAGGGTGTTGCTAGGGTGTTCTAAGGTATTTTGGGTGGTTGCTAGGGTGTTCTAAGGTATTTTGGTGGTTGCTAGGGTGTTCTAAGGTATTTTTGGTGGTTGCTAGGGTGTTGCTAGGGTGTTCTAGGGTATTTTGGGTGGTTGCTAGGGTGTTCTAAGGTATTTTAGGTGGTTGCTAGGGTGTTCTAAGGTATTTTAGGTGGTTGCTAGGGTGTTCTGGGTGGTTGCTAGGGTGTTGTTAGGATGTTCTAAGGTATTTTAGGTGGTTGCTATGGTGTTGCTAGGGTGTTCTAAGGTATTTTGGGTGGTTGCTAGGGTGTTGCTAGGGTGTTCTAAGGTATTTTGGGTGGTTGCTATGGTGTTGCTAGGATGTTCTAAGGTATTTCGGTTGGTTTCTAGGGTGTTCTGGGTGGTTGCTATGCAGTTGCTAGGGTGTTCTGGGTGTTTGCTATGGTGAACTATTTATGAGTTTAAAAGTTCATAAGTGTATGAATTCATGAGAGTTCATAAGTGTATGAATGAATGAATTTATAAGTTCATGAGTTTATAAGTGTATGAATTTATGAGTTTAGAGTTTATAAGTTTAAATGAGTAAGAGTTCAGAGTTTATTAATTTATGAGTTTGAGTTCATAAGTGTATGATTTCATGAGTTTATAAGTGTATGAGGTTATAGTTTATAAGTTTAAATGAGAAAGAGTTCAGAGTTTATTAATTTATGAGTTCATAAGTGTATGAATTCATGAGTTTATAAGTGTACGAGTTTATGAGTTTAAAGTTTAAATTAGTTTAAATTAGTTTAAATTAGTTTGAAGTTTAAAGTTTAATTTAGTTTGAAGTTTAATTTAGTTTAAAGTAGATAGATAGATGGATAAGTGTCAGAGATAGATGAGTTTATGAGTTTGAATGAGTCTCATTGGCTCATATAGTATATAGAATGGCAGTTTGATTCAGTCTAGGGTTTCAAGGGATTTACATTTGAATTTTTGACAGTTGGGGAGTTTGAAAATCTGAAGATTCCGCAATGTAAAGTCAATGGGAGTTTTTTCCGAGTTTGATCGTAGTTTTTAGGAAAACCGTAAGTCCGATCAGTTAGAAAAGATATAGCACACTAAGTCAGAACAGTCTGAGTGTCCGTGCCGAGTTTGGAGTATGTAGAGTTAAAGCTCTAGGAGGAGTTAGAGTCACAAATTTTAGTCTCAGAAAAAGAATAATAATAATAATAAGTTTAAATAGGATTTCAGTAAGTTGGCTTTCACAAGCCAACTTAATAAGTTTAAATAGGATTTCAGTAAGTTGGCTCTCCAAGCCAACTTAACTAGAATGTACATTTCCAGAAGAAAATGTGAAGTGGTGCTTGCAGTGGCAAAACTCGCCGCTCGGTTGCTAGCGTGCGGTTAGCTAGTTTTTACCAAGATGCTAGCATGATTAGCATGATTAGCATGTTGCTAGCATCATGCTAGCATGATTAGCATGTTGCTAGCATCATGCTAGCATTATAAGCATGTTACTAGCATGTTTTAGTTAGATTCTCCCATTATGCTAGCATGTTGCTAGCATGATGCTAGCAAAAATAAGAATGTTGCAAACATGTTTTAGTTAGATGCTAGCATTATTTGCATCATGCTAGCATGATTAGCATATTGCTAGCATCATGCTAGCATGATTAGCATATTGCTAGCATCATGCTAGCATGATTAGCATATTGCTAGCATCATGCTAGCATGTTTAGCATGTTGCTAGCATGATGCTAGCATGTTTAGCATGTTGTTAGCATGTTGCTAGCATCTTGCTAGCATGATGCTAGCATGTTTAGCATGTTGCTAGCATGTTGCTAGCATGATGCTAGCATGATTAGCATGTTGCTAGCATGATGCTAGCATGTTTAGCATGTTGCTAGCATGTTGCTAGCATGATGCTAGCATGATTAGCATGTTGCTAGCATGATGCTAGCATGATTAGCATGTTGCTAGCATATTGCTAGCATGTTGCTAGCATGATTAGCATGTTGCTAGCATGATGCTAGCATGATGCTAGCATGATTACCATGTTGCTAGCATGATGCTAGCATGATTAGCATGTTGCTAGCATGATGCTAGCATGATGCTAGCATGATTAGCATGTTTCTAGCATATTTGTAGCATGATTAGCATGTTGCTACCATGTTACTAGCATGATTAGCATGTTGCTAGCATGATGCTAGCATGATTAGCCTGTTGCTAGCATGTTTGTAGCTAGTTGCTAGCATGATTAGCATGTTTCTGGTGGTTGCTAGGGCGTTGTTAGGCAGTTGCTAGGGTGTTGCTAGGGTAATCTGGGTGGTTGCTATGGTGTTACTAGGTGGTTGGTAGTTGTCAAAGATGGTTACTGTTGAGTTTGTAGCATTTTATTGGCATGATTTAGCACTTAGCTAATCAATATTAGCATGTAGCTATTCACTGCTAGCATGTGTAGGATGTAGCAAGTCCTGTTTGCTAGCATGAGTCAAAAGAGCCAACCCCCATCTCTATACGATGTTCTGATACAGAGATATAGGTCTTGCAAAACGGTTGCTAGGGTACTCTGTTTGGTTGCTAGGGAGTGGCTTGGCAGCTGCCAATCATGAAGCTCCAAAGTGAATGTGAATGTATAAACCAACCCCCATCTCTATACGATGTTTTAAAGCAGACATATAGGTCTTGCAAAATGGTTGCTAGGGTACTCTGTTTGGTTGCTAGGGAGTGGCTTGGCAGCTGCCAATCATGAAGCTCCAAAGGCTGCTTGTCAGTATAAATGATATAAACCAACTCCCATGCCTCTGTGACATTCAGAATGGAAGATATCCCTGTTTGGATTTTGGTTGCTAAGGTGCTCGACAATGGTTGCTAGGGCATGGCCAGTAAGTGTTGAGGTGATTCAGGATTGGCTGTTTGCTGGCCCGAGTGAAACGAGCCCACCCTCATGTTTCTATGACACTTATATCCTGAGATATCCCTTTGATCTGTTTCAATGGAAGTCTATGGAACTTGTTGCTAAGGAGCTCTAAATGGTTGCTAGGGCGTGGCTTGATAGCTTCACAATGATCCTGAGAGACTGATTGGCCGTCTGAGTAAAATGAGCCCGCCCCTTTGTCTCTATGACACTGTGATCCAGAGTTATGTTCAATACAAAATCCCTATGCAATTTACCATAGTAGGAAAAACACATGCATTTCATGGGCCGTCCTACACCATAGTAAGTCAATGGGGCAACTTTGGGCCCCTCCTGCCCCTCAGGGGTGCAACTTTTACCCCATTGTGTGGTATGTTCTTACAGAGCCTGTCAGCCTCTTCAAATGTGGCAAATTTCACGTTTCTGCGACATCCTCGTTCCGAGCTACGACTCGTCAAAGTTTTTCGCAATGTTAAGTCTATGGGATTTTTTTGGGCCGTTTTTCGCCCCTGGGGCGACCATCGTACCCCCGATCTCTTAGAAAAGTCATAGCACACCATTCCCGAACAGGCCGCACGTTTTGACACCTCATTCATGGGTCTGTGGCAAAAACTGCGGGAGGAGTAGCGCGTCAAAAAGTGGCCAGAAGAATAATAATAACTAGAATGTACATTTCCAGAAGAAAATGTGAAGTGGTGCTTGCAGTGGCAAAACTCGCCGCTCGGTTGCTAGCGTGCGGTTAGCTAGTTTTTACCAAGATGCTAGCATGATTAGCATGATTAGCATGTTGCTAGCATCATGCTAGCATGATTAGCATGTTGCTAGCATCATGCTAGCATTATAAGCATGTTACTAGCATGTTTTAGTTAGATTCTCCCATTATGCTAGCATGTTGCTAGCATGATGCTAGCAAAAATAAGAATGTTGCAAACATGTTTTAGTTAGATGCTAGCATTATTTGCATCATGCTAGCATGATTAGCATATTGCTAGCATCATGCTAGCATGATTAGCATATTGCTAGCATCATGCTAGCATGTTTAGCATGTTGCTAGCATGATGCTAGCATGTTTAGCATTTGTTGCTAGCATGTTGCTAGCATCTTGCTAGCATGATGCTAGCATGTTTAGCATGTTGCTAGCATGATGCTAGCATGATTAGCATGTTGCTAGCATGATGCTAGCATGTTTAGCATGTTGCTAGCATGTTGCTAGCATGATGCTAGCATGATTAGCATGTTGCTAGCATGATGCTAGCATGATTAGCATGTTGCTAGCATATTGCTAGCATGTTGCTAGCATGATTAGCATGTTGCTAGCATGATGCTAGCATGATGCTAGCATGATTACCATGTTGCTAGCATGATGCTAGCATGCTTAGCATGTTGCTAGCATGATGCTAGCATGATTAGCATGTTTCTAGCATATTTGTAGCATGATTAGCATGTTGCTACCATGTTACTAGCATGATTAGCATGTTGCTAGCATGATGCTAGCATGATTAGCCTGTTGCTAGCATGTTTGTAGCTAGTTGCTAGCATGATTAGCATGTTTCTAGCATCATGCTAGCATGATTAGCATGTTGCTAGCATTATGCTAGCATGATTAGCATGTTGCTAGCATGATGCTAGCATGTTTAGCATGTTGCTAGCATGGTTGCTAAGGTATTACTAGGTGGTTGCTAGGGTGTTGCTAGGCGGTTGCTAGGGTGTTCTGGGTGGTTGCTAGGGCGTTGCTAGGCAGTTGCTAGGGTATCCTGGGTGGTTGCTAAGCGGTTGCTAGGGTAATTTGTGTGGTTGCTAGGGCATTCCTAGGGTGTTCAGGGTGGTTGCTAGGGTGTTGCTAGGTTGTTGCTAAGGTATTCTGGTTGGTTGCTAGGGTGTTCTGGGTTGTTGCTAGGCGGTTGCTAGGGTGTTCTGGGTGGTTGCTAGGGCGTTGCTAGGCAGTTGCTAGGGTATCCTGGGTGGTTGCTAGGCGGTTGCTAGGGTAATTTGGGTGGTTGCTAGGGCGTTGCTAGGGTGTTCTGGGTGGTTGCTAGGGTGTTGCTAGGCAGTTGCTAGGGTATCCTGGGTGGTTGCTAGGCGGTTGCTAGGGTGTTCTGGGTGGTTGCTAGGGCGTTGCTAGGCAGTTGCTAGGGTGTTCTGGGTGGTTGCTAGGGTAATCTGTGTGGTTGCTATGGTGTTACTAGGTGGTTGGTAGTTGTCAAAGATGGTTACTGTTGAGTTTGTAGCATTTTATTGGCATGATTTAGCACTTAGCTAATCAATATTAGCATGTAGCTATTCACTGCTAGCATGTGTAGCATGTAGCAAGTCCTGTTTGCTAGCATGAGTCAAAATAGCCAACCCCCATCTCTATACGATGTTCTGATGCAGAGATATCGGTCTTGCAAAACGGTTGCTAGGGTACACTGTTTGGTTGCTAGGGAGTGGCTTGGCAGCTGCCAATCATGAAGCTCCAAAGTCAATGTGAATGTATAAACCAACCCCCATCTCTATACGATGTTCTGATGCAGAGATGTAGGTCTTGCAAAATGGTTGCTAGGGTACTCTGTTTGGTTGCTAGGGAGTGGCTTGGCAGCTGCCAATCATGAAACTCCAAAGGCTGCTTGTCAGTATGAATGATATAAACCAACTCCCATGCCTCTGTGACATTCAGAATGGACGATATTCCTCTTTGGATTTTGGTTGCTAAGGTGCTCGACAATGGTTGCTAGGGCGTGGCTAGGAAGTGTTGAGGTGACTCATGATTGGCTGTTTGCTGCCCCGAGTCAAACGAGACCACCCTCATGTTTCTATGACAATTGAGTCCAGAGATATCCCTTCGATCTCTTTCAATGGAAGTCTATGGGAGTTGTTGCTAAGGTGCTCTAAATGGTTGCTAGGGCGTGGCTTAATAGCTTCACAATGATCCTGAGAGACTGATTGGTTGTCTGAGTAAAATGAGCCCACCCTCTTGTCTCTATGACACTGTGATCCAGAGTTATGTTCAATACAAAAGCGGTTTCTATGGTGTAGGACGGCCCATTTCATGGGCCGTCCTACACCATAGTAAGTCAATGGGGCAACTTTGGGCCCCTCCTGCCCCTCAGGGGTGCAACTTTTACCCCATTGTGTGGTATGTTCTTACAGAGCCTGTCAGCCTCTTCAAATGTGGAAAATTTCACGTTTCTGCGACATCCTCGTTCCGAGCTACGGCTCGTCAAAGTTTTTCGCAATGTTAAGTCTATGGGATTTTTTTGGGCCGTTTTTCGCCCCTGGGGCGACCATCGTACCCCCGATCTCTTAGAAAAGTCATAGCACACCATTCCCGAACAGGCCGCACGTTTTGACACCTCATTCATGGGTCTGTGACAAAAACTGCGGGAGGAGTAGCGCGTCAAAAAGTGGCCAGAAGAATAATAAGAAGAAGAAGAAGAAGAATAATAAGTATGTGAGATAACAATAGTGTTGCTTCGCCATAGGCAAGCACCACTAATAAGAAGAATAATAAGTATGTGAGATAACAATAGTGTTGCTTCGCCATAGGCAAGCACCACTAACTAGAATGTACATTTCCAGAAGAAAATGTGAAGTGGTGCTTGCAGTGGCAAAACTCGCCGCTCGGTTGCTAGCGTGCGGTTAGCTAGTTTTTACCAAGATGCTAGCATGATTAGCATGATTAGCATGTTGCTAGCATCATGCTAGCATGATTAGCATGTTGCTAGCATCATGCTAGCATTATAAGCATGTTACTAGCATGTTTTAGTTAGATTCTCCCATTATGCTAGCATGTTGCTAGCATGATGCTAGCAAAAATAAGAATGTTGCAAACATGTTTTAGTTAGATGCTAGCATTATTTGCATCATGCTAGCATGATTAGCATATTGCTAGCATCATGCTAGCATGATTAGCATATTGCTAGCATCATGCTAGCATGATTAGCATATTGCTAGCATCATGCTAGCATGTTTAGCATGTTGCTAGCATGATGCTAGCATGTTTAGCATGTTGCTAGCATGTTGCTAGCATCTTGCTAGCATGATGCTAGCATGTTTAGCATGTTGCTAGCATGTTGCTAGCATGATGCTAGCATGATTAGCATGTTGCTAGCATGATGCTAGCATGATTAGCATGTTGCTAGCATATTGCTAGCATGTTGCTAGCATGATTAGCATGTTGCTAGCATGATGCTAGCATGATGCTAGCATGATGCTAGCATGATTACCATGTTGCTAGCATGATGCTAGCATGATTAGCATGTTGCTAGCATGATGCTAGCATGATTAGCATGTTTCTAGCATATTTGTAGCATGATTAGCATGTTGCTACCATGTTACTAGCATGATTAGCATGTTGCTAGCATGATGCTAGCATGATTAGCCTGTTGCTAGCATGTTTGTAGCTAGTTGCTAGCATGATTAGCATGTTTCTAGCATCATGCTAGCATGATTAGCATGTTGCTAGCATTATGCTAGCATGATTAGCATGTTGCTAGCATGATGCTAGCATGTTTAGCATGTTGCTAGCATGGTTGCTAAGGTATTACTAGGTGGTTGCTAGGGTGTTGCTAGGCGGTTGCTAGGGTGTTCTGGGTGGTTGCTAGGGCGTTGCTAGGCAGTTGCTAGGGTATCCTGGGTGGTTGCTAAGCGGTTGCTAGGGTAATTTGTGTGGTTGCTAGGGCATTCCTAGGGTGTTCAGGGTGGTTGCTAAGGTATTCTGGTTGGTTGCTAGGGTGTTCTGGGTGGTTGCTAGGCGGTTGCTAGGGTGTTCTGGGTGGTTGCTAGGGCGTTGCTAGGCAGTTGCTAGGGTATCCTGGGTGGTTGCTAGGCGGTTGCTAGGGTAATTTGGGTGGTTGCTAGGGCGTTGCTAGGGTGTTCTGGGTGGTTGCTAGGGTGTTGCTAGGCAGTTGCTAGGGTATCCTGGGTGGTTGCTAGGCGGTTGCTAGGGTGTTCTGGGTGGTTGCTAGGGCGTTGCTAGGCAGTTGCTAGGGTGTTCTGGGTGGTTGCTAGGGTAATCTGTGTGGTTGCTATGGTGTTACTAGGTGGTTGGTAGTTGTCAAAGATGGTTACTGTTGAGTTTGTAGCATTTTATTGGCATGATTTAGCACTTAGCTAATCAATATTAGCATGTAGCTATTCACTGCTAGCATGTGTAGCATGTAGCAAGTCCTGTTTGCTAGCATGAGTCAAAATAGCCAACCCCCATCTCTATACGATGTTCTGATGCAGAGATATCGGTCTTGCAAAACGGTTGCTAGGGTACACTGTTTGGTTGCTAGGGAGTGGCTTGGCAGCTGCCAATCATGAAGCTCCAAAGTCAATGTGAATGATATAAACCACCCCCCATCTCTATACGATGTTCTGATGCAGAGATGTAGGTCTTGCAAAATGGTTGCTAGGGTACTCTGTTTGGTTGCTAGGGAGTGGCTTGGCAGCTGCCAATCATGAAACTCCAAAGGCTGCTTGTCAGTATGAATGATATAAACCAACTCCCATGCCTCTGTGACATTCAGAATGGACGATATTCCTCTTTGGATTTTTGTTGCTAAGGTGCTCGACAATGGTTGCTAGGGCGTGGCCAGTAAGTGTTGAGGTGATTCAGGATTGGCTGTTTGCTGCCCCGAGTCAAACGAGCCCACCCTCATGTTTCTATGACAATTCAGTCCAGAGATATCCCTTCGATCTCTTTCAATGGAAGTCTATGGGAGTTGTTGCTAAGGTGCTCTAAATGGTTGCTAGGGCGTGGCTTAATAGCTTCACAATGATCCTGAGAGACTGATTGGTTGTCTGAGTAAAATGAGCCCACCCTCTTGTCTCTATGACACTGTGATCCAGAGTTATGTTCAATACAAAAGCGGTTTCTATGGTGTAGGACGGCCCATTTCATGGGCCGTCCTACACCATAGTAAGTCAATGGGGCAACTTTGGGCCCCTCCTGCCCCTCAGGGGTGCAACTTTTACCCCATTGTGTGGTATGTTCTTACAGAGCCTGTCAGCCTCTTCAAATGTGGCAAATTTCACGTTTCTGCGACATCCTCGTTCCGAGCTACGGCTCGTCAAAGTTTTTCGCAATGTTAAGTCTATGGGATTTTTTTGGGCCGTTTTTCGCCCCTGGGGCGACCATCGTACCCCCGATCTCTTAGAAAAGTCATAGCACACCATTCCCGAACAGGCCGCACGTTTTGACACCTCATTCATGGGTCTGTGACAAAAACTGCGGGAGGAGTAGCGCGTCAAAAAGTGGCCAGAAGAATAATAATAACTAGAATGTACATTTCCAGAAGAAAATGTGAAGTGGTGCTTGCAGTGGCAAAACTCGCCGCTCGGTTGCTAGGTTGTTGTACATGATTGCATACGAGCCAACAACCATGTCTGTACGATATTGTGGAGCTGAGATATGGCTTATTCATGTGTTTGTATGGTTACTAGGGTACCCTATATGGTTGCTATGGTGTGCCTATAGAGTTTATAAGATGATATTTAAAGACTAGTTGATAGTCTGAGTCAAAAAAGGCAAACTCCATGTTTCTACTATTTTCTGGAGCTGAAATATGCCTTGGAAATGTAGTTTTATGGTTGCTAGGGTGCTCTAAGTGGTTGCTAGGGCACGGCTATGAAGTTATTATATCACTACTTATTGGCTGCTTGATAGGCCGAGTCAAAAGAGCCCAACCCCAAGTGTCTATGACATTCTGGTCAAAAGATATGATTTCACAAATTTTGTGCCAATGTTAAGTCTATGGGACTTTTTTCAGCTAATTTATCGCCCGCCGGACGAACATCGTATAACCGATCGCTTAGAAAAGACATAGCACACCTCTCCTCAATGAACCGGTCGATTTGATACCTCATTCATGGGTCTACGAGAAAACGTGCGGGAGGAGTAGCGTGCCGAAGTTTTATCTAGGTGAATAGTAATCACAATACTAGAATGTACATTTCCAGAAGAAAATGTGAAGTGGTGCTTGCAGTGGCAAAACTCGCCGCTCGGTTGCTAGGGTGTTGTTGGAGTTTGCTATGATGATGCAAGGCAGTTGCTAGGGTGTTCTGGGTGGTTGCTAGGTGGTTGGTAGGGTGTTCTGAGTGGTTGCTAGGGTGTTGCTAGGTGGTTGCTAGGGTATTCTGGGTGGTTGCTAGGGTGTTGCTAGGCGGTTGCTAGGGTGTTCTGGGTGGTTGCTAGGGTGTTGCTAGGTGGTTGCTAGGGTGTTCTGAGTGGTTGCTAGGGTGTTCTGGGTGGTTGCTAGGGTATTCTGGGTGGTTGCTAGGGTATTCTGGGTGGTTGCTAGGGTGTTGCTAGGCGGTTGCTAGGGTGTTCTGGGTGGTTGCTAGGGTGTTGCTAGGCGGTTGCTAGGGTATTCTGGGTGGTTGCTAGGGTGTTGCTAGGTGGTTGCTAGGGTGTTCTGTGCGGTTGCTAGGCGGTTGCTAGGGTATTCTGGGTGGTTGCTATGGTGTTGCTAGGCGGTTGCTAGGGTGTTTTGAGTGGTTGCTAGGCGGTTGCTAGGGTGTTCTGGGTGGTTGCTAGGGTGTTGCTAGGCGGTTGCTAGGGTGTTCTGGGTGGTTGCTAGGGCGTTGCTAGGGTGTTCTGGGTGGTTGCTAGGGTGTTCTGGGTGGTTGCTAGGGTGTTGCTAGGTGGTTGCTAGGGTGTTTTGAGTGGTTGCTAGGCGGTTGCTAGGGTGTTCTGGGTGGTTGCTAGGGTGTTGCTAGGCGGTTGCTAGGGTGTTCTGGGTGGTTGCTAGGGCGTTGCTAGGCAGTTGCTAGGGTGTTCTGGGTGGTTGCTAGGGTGTTGCTAGGGTAATTTGGGTGGTTGCTATGGTGTTACTAGGTGGTTGGTAGTTGTCAAAGATGGTTACTGTTGAGTTTGTAGCATTTTATTGGCATGATTTAGCACTTAGCTAATCAATATTAGCATGTAGCTATTCACTGCTAGTATGTGTAGCATGTAGCAAGTCCTGTTTGCTAGCATGAGTCAAAAGACCCAACCCCCATCTCTATACGATGTTCTGATGCAGAGATATTGGTCTTGCAAAACGGTTGCTAGGGTACTCTGTTTGGTTGCTAGGGAGTGGCTTGGCAGCTGCCAATCATGAAGCTCCAAAGTCAATGTGAATGTATAAACCAACCCCCATCTCTATACGATGTTCTGATGCAGAGATATTGGTCTTGCAAAATGGTTGCTAGGGTACTCTGTTTGGTTGCTAGGGAGTGGCTTGGCAGTTGCCAATCATGAAACTCCAAAGGCTTCTTGTCACTATGAATGATATAAACCAACTCCCACGCCTTTGTGACATTCAGAATGGAAGATATCCCTCATTGGATTTTGGTTGCTAAGGTGCTCGACAATGGTTGCTAGGGCGTGGCTAGGAAGTGTTGAGGTGATTCATGATTGGCTGTTTGCTGCCCCGAGTCAAACGAGACCACCCTCATGTTTCTATGACAATTCAGTCCAGAGATATCCCTTCGATCTCTTTCAATGGAAGTCTATGGGAGTTGTTGCTAAGGTGCTCTAAATGGTTGCTAGGGCGTGGCTTGATAGCTTCACAATGATCCTGAGAGACTGATTGGTTGTCTGAGTAAAATGAGCCCGCCCCCTTGTCTCTATGACACTGTGATCCAGAGTTATGTTCAATATAAAAGCGGTTTCTATGGTGTAGGACGGCCCATTTCATGGGCCGTCCTACACCATAGTAAGTCAATGGGGAAACTTTGGGCAGCTCCTGCCCCCCAGGGGTGCAACTTTTACCCCATTGTGTGGTATGTTCTTACAGAGTCTGTCAGCCTCTTCAAATGTGGCAAATTTCACGTTTCTGCGAAATTCACACTCTGAGCTATGACTCGTCAAAGTTTTTCGCAATGTTAAGTCTATGGGATTTTTTTGGGCCGTTTTTCGCCCCTGGGGCGACCATCGTACCCCCGATCTCTTAGAAAAGTCATAGCACACCATTCCCGAACAGGCCGCACGTTTTGACACCTCATTCATGGGTCTGTGACAAAAACTGCGGGAGGAGTAGCGCGTCAAAAAGTGGCCAGAAGAATAATAATAAGAAGAATAATAATAAGTATGTGAGATAACAATAGTGTTGCTTCGCCATAGGCAAGCACCACTAACTAGAATGTACATTTCCAGAAGAAAATGTGAAGTGGTGCTTGCAGTGGCAAAACTCGCCGCTCGGTTGCTAGGGTGCGGTGACCTAGTTTTTACCAAGATGCTAGCATGATTAGCATGTTGCTAGTATCATGCTAACATGATTAGCATGTTGTTAGCATTATGCTAGCATTATTAGCATGTTGCTAGCATGATTAGCATGTTGCTAGCATCATGCTAGCATGATTAGCATGATGCTAGCATGATTAGCATATTGCTAGCATGTTGCTAGCATTATGCTAGCATGATTAGCATGTTGTTAGCATGTTGCTAGCATGATGCTGGCATGATTAGCATGTTGACACTTCTATATGACCTTCTGGTCTATATAAGTCTATATGTTTGCTAGCATGTTGCTAGCATGATGCTAGCATGATTAACATGTTGCTAGCATGTTGCTAGCATGATGCTAGCATGATTAGCATGTTGCTAGCATATTGCTACCATGATTAGCATGTTGCTAGCATGATGCTAGCATGATTAGCATGTTGCTAGCATGATGCTAGCATGATTAGCATGTTGCTAGCATGATGCTAGCACGTTTAGCATGTTGTTAGCATGTTGCTAGCATAATGCTAGCATATTGCTAGCATGTTGCTAGCATGTTGCTAGCATGATTAGCATGTTGCTAGCATGATTAGCATGTTGCTAGCATGATTAGCATGTTGCTAGCATGATGCTAGCATGATTAGCATGTTGCTAGCATATTGCTAGCATGATTAGCATGTTGTTAGCATGTTACTAGCATGATTAGCATGTTGTTAGCATGTTGCTAGCATAATGCTAGCATGTTTAGCATTTTGCTAGCATGATGCTAGCATGATGCTAGCATGATTAGCATGTTGCTAACATGATGCTAGCATGATTAGCATGTTGCTAGCATGTTGCTAGCATGTTGCTAGCATGTTGCTAGCATGATTAGCATGATGCTAGCATGATTAGCATGTTGCTAGCATGATGCTAGCATGATTAGCATGTTGCTAGCATATTGCTAGCATGATTAGCATGTTGTTAGCATGTTACTAGCATGATTAGCATGTTGCTAGCATGTTGCTAGCATGATTAGCATGTTGCTAGCATGAAGCTAGCATGATTAGCCTGTTGCTAGCATGTTTGTAGCTAGTTGCTAGCATGATTAGCATGTTTCTAGCATCATGCTAGCATGATTAGCATGTTGCTATCATGTTACTAGCATGATTAGCATGTTGCTAGCTTGATGCTAGCATGATTGGCCTGTTGCATAGCATGTTTGTAGCTAGTTGCTAGCATGATTAGCATGTTTCTAGCATCATGCTAGCATCATTGCTAGGTGGTTGCTAGGGTAATCTGGGTGGTTGCTAGGGTGTTGCTAGGTGGTTGCTAGGGTATTCTGGGTGGTTGCCAGGGTGTTGCTAGGCGGTTGCTAGGGTGTTCTGGGTGGTTGCTAGGGTGTTGCTAGGCGGTTGCTATGGTATTCTGGGTGGTTGCTATGGTGTTGCTAGGCGGTTGCTAGGGTGTTTTGGGTGGTTGCTAGGGTGTTTTAGGTGGTTGCTATGGTATTCTGGATGGTTGCTATGGTGTTACTAGGTGGTTGGTAGTGTTCACATTTGGTTACTATAGAGTTTTTATAATGTTCATGGCTTGATTTAGCACTTAGCTAATCAATATTAGCATGTAGCTATTCACAGCTAGCATGTTTAGCATGTTGAAAGTCCTGTGTGCCAGCATGAGTCAAAATACCCAACCCCCATCTCTATACGATGTTCTGATGCAGAGATATCGGTCTTGCAAAACGGTTGCTAGGGTACACTGTTTGGTTGCTAGGGAGTGGCTTGGCAGCTGCCAATCATGAAGCTCCAAAGTCAATGTGAATGTATAAACCAACCCCCATCTCTATACGATGTTCTGATGCAGAGATGTAGGTCTTGCAAAATGGTTGCTAGGGTACTCTGTTTGGTTGCTAGGGAGTGGCTTGGCAGCTGCCAATCATGAAACTCCAAAGGCTGCTTGTCAGTATGAATGATATAAACCAACTCCCATGCCTCTGTGACATTCAGAATGGACAATATTCCTCTTTGGATTTTGGTTGCTAAGGTGCTCGACAATGGTTGCTAGGGCGTGGCTAGGAAGTGTTGAGGTGACTCATGATTGGCTGTTTGCTGCCCCGAGTCAAACGAGACCACCCTCATGTTTCTATGACAATTGAGTCCAGAGATATCCCTTCGATCTCTTTCAATGGAAGTCTATGGGAGTTGTTGCTAAGGTGCTCTAAATGGTTGCTAGGGCGTGGCTTAATAGCTTCACAATGATCCTGAGAGACTGATTGGTTGTCTGAGTAAAATGAGCCCGCCCTCTTGTCTCTATGACACTGTGATCCAGAGTTATGTTCAATACAAAAGCGGTTTCTATGGTGTAGGACGGCCCATTTCATGGGCCGTCCTACACCATAGTAAGTCAATGGGGCAACTTTGGGCCCCTCCTGCCCCTCAGGGGTGCAACTTTTACCCCATTGTGTGGTATGTTCTTACAGAGCCTGTCAGCCTCTTCAAATGTGGCAAATTTCACGTTTCTGCGACATCCTCGTTCCGAGCTACGGCTCGTCAAAGTTTTTCGCAATGTTAAGTCTATGGGATTTTTTTGGGCCGTTTTTCGCCCCTGGGGCGACCATCGTACCCCCGATCTCTTAGAAAAGTCATAGCACACCATTCCCGAACAGGCCGCACGTTTTGACACCTCATTCATGGGTCTGTGACAAAAACTGCGGGAGGAGTAGCGCGTCAAAAAGTGGCCAGAAGAATAATAATAACTAGAATGTACATTTCCAGAAGAAAATGTGAAGTGGTGCTTGCAGTGGCAAAACTCGCCGCTCGGTTGCTAGCGTGCGGTTAGCTAGTTTTTACCAAGATGCTAGCATGATTAGCATGTTGCTTTTATCATGCTAGCATGATTAGCATGTTGTTAGCATTATGCTAGCATTATTAGCATGTTGCTAGCATGATTAGCATGTTGCTAGCATGATGTTACCATGATTAGCATTTTGCTAGCATGTTGCTAGCATGATTAGCATGTTTCTAGCATGTTGCTAGCATGATGCTAGCATGATTAGCATGTTGCTAGCATGATGATTAGCATGTTGCTAGCATGATGCTAGCATGATTAGCATTTTGCTAGCATGTTGCTAGCATGATTAGCATGTTGCTAGCATGATGCTAGCATGATTAGCATGTTGCTAGCATGATGATTAGCATGTTGCTAGCATGATGCTAGCATGATTAGCATTTTGCTAGCATGTTGCTAGCATGATTAGCATGTTGCTAGCATGATTAGCATGTTGCTAGCATGATGCTATCATGATTAGCATGTTGTTAGCATCATGCTAGCATGATGTTACCATGATTAGCATTTTGCTAGCATGTTGCTAGCATGATGCTAGCATGATTAGCATGTTTCTAGCATGTTGCTAGCATGATGCTAGCATGATTAGCATGTTGTTAGCATCATGCTACCAACATACTAGCATGATTAGCATGTTTACTAGCATGATGTTAGCATGATTAGCATTTTGCTAGCATGTTGCTAGCATGATGCTAACATGATTAGCATGTTTATAGCATGTTGCTAGCATGATTAGCATGTTGCTAGCATGATGCTAGCATGATTAGCATGTCGCTAGCATGTTGCTAGCATGATTAGCATGTTGCTAGCATGATGCTAGCATGATTAGCATGTTGTTAGCATCATGCTAGCATGATTAGCATGTTGTTAGCATCATGCTACCAACATGCTAGCATAATTAGCATGTTGCTAGCATGATGCTAGCAAAAATAAGCATGTTGCAAACATGTTTTAGGTAGATGCTAGCATGATTAGCATATTGCTAGCATGATGCTAGCATGTTTAGCATGTTGCTAGCATGATGCTAGCATGGTTGCTAAGGTGTTACTAGGTGGTTGCTAGGGTATTATGGGTGGTTGCTAGGGCGTTGCTAGGCGGTTGCTAGGCGGTTGCTAGGGTTTTTGGCTGGTTGCTATGGTGTTGCTAGGCGGTTGCTAGGGTGTTCTGGGTGGTTGCTAGGGTGTTGCTAGGCGGTTGCTAGGGTGTTCTGAGTGGTTGCTAGGGTGTTGCTAGGCGGTTGCTAGGGTATTCTGGGCTGTTGCTAGGGTGTTGCTAGGCAGTTGCTAGGGTGTTCTGGGTGGTTGCTAGGGTGTTGCTAGGCGGTTGCTAGGGTGTTCTGAGTGGTTGCTATGGTGTTGCTAGGGTATTCTTGGTGGTTGCTAGGGTGTTGTTAGGTGGTTGCTAGGGTATTCTGGGTGGTTTCTATGGTGTTGCTAGGCGGTTGCTAGGGTGTTTTGGGTGGTTGCTAGGGTGTTTTAGGTGGTTGCTATGGTATTCTGGATGGTTGCTATGGTGTTACTAGGTGGTTGGTAGTGTTCACATTTGGTTACTATAGAGTTTTTATAATGTTCATGGCATTATTTAGCACTTAGCTAATCAATATTAGCATGTAGCTATTCACAGCTAGCATGTTTAGCATGTTGAAAGTCCTGTGTGCTAGCATGAGTCAAAAGACCCAACCCCCATCTCTATACGATGTTCTGATGCAGAGATGTAGGTCTTGCAAATTGGTTGCTAGGGTACTCTGTTTGGTTGCTAGGGAGTGGCTTGGCAGCTGCCAATGATGAAACTCCAAAGGCTGCTTGTCAGTATGAATGATATAAACCACCCCCCATCTCTATACGATGTTCTGATGCAGAGATGTAGGTCTTGCAAAATGGTTGCTAGGGTACTCTGTTTGGTTGCTAGGGAGTGGCTTGGCAGCTGCCAATGATGAAACTCCAAAGGCTGATTGTCAGTATGAATGATATAAACCACCCCCCATCTCTATACGATGTTCTGATATAGAGATGTAGGTCTTGCAAAATGTTTGCTAGGGTACTCTGTTTGGTTGCTAGGGAGTGGCTTGGCAGCTGCCAATCATGAAACTCCAAAGGCTGCTTGTCAGTATGAATGATATAAACCAACTCCCATGCCTCTGTGACATTCAGAATGGACGATATTCCTCTTTGGATTTTTGTTGCTAAGGTGCTCGACAATGGTTGCTAGGGCGTGGCCAGTAAGTGTTGAGGTGATTCAGGATTGGCTGTTTGCTGCCCCGAGTCAAACGAGCCCACCCTCATGTTTCTATGACAATTCAGTCCAGAGATATCCCTTCGATCTCTTTCAATGGAAGTCTATGGGAGTTGTTGCTAAGGTGCTCTAAATGGTTGCTAGGGCGTGGCTTGATAGCTTCACAATGATCCTGAGAGACTGATTGGTTGTCTGAGTAAAATGAGCCCGCCCTCTTGTCTCTATGACACTGTGATCCAGAGTTATGTTCAATACAAAAGCGGTTTCTATGGTGTAGGACGGCCCATTTCATGGGCCGTCCTACACCATAGTAAGTCAATGGGGCAACTTTGGGCCCCTCCTGCCCCTCAGGGGTGCAACTTTTACCCCATTGTGTGGTATGTTCTTACAGAGCCTGTCAGCCTCTTCAAATGTGGCAAATTTCACGTTTCTGCGACATCCTCGTTCCGAGCTACGACTCGTCAAAGTTTTTCGCAATGTTAAGTCTATGGGATTTTTTTGGGCCGTTTTTCGCCCCTGGGGCGACCATCGTACCCCCGATCTCTTAGAAAAGTCATAGCACACCATTCCCGAACAGGCCGCACGTTTTGACACCTCATTCATGGGTCTGTGACAAAAACTGCGGGAGGAGTAGCGCGTCAAAAAGTGGCCAGAAGAATAATAATAAGAAGAAGAATAATAAGTATGTGAGATAACAATAGTGTTGCTTCGCCATAGGCAAGCACCACTAACTAGAATGTACATTTCCAGAAGAAAATGTGAAGTGGTGCTTGCAGTGGCAAAACTCGCCGCTCGGTTGCTAGCGTGTGGTTCTGTGTGGTTGCTATGGTGTTGCTATACGGTTGCTAGGGTATTCTGGGTGGTTGCTAAGGTGTTTTGGGTGGTTGCTAGGCGGTTGCTAGGGTGTTCTGGGTGGATGCTAGGGTGTTGCTAGGGTGTTTTGGGTGGTTGCTAGGGTGTTCTGGGTGGTTCATAGGCGGTTGCTAGGGTGTTCTGGGTGGTTGCTAGGCGGTTGCTAGGGTGTTCTGAGTGGTTGCTAGGGTGTTGCTAGGCGGTTGCTAGGGTGTTCTGGGTGGTTGCTAGGGTGTTGCTAGGCGGTTGCTAGGGTGTTCTGAGTGGTTGCTAGGGTGTTGCTAAGTGGTTGCTAGGGTATTCTGGGTGGTTGCTAGGGTGTTGCTGGGTGGTTGCTAGGGTGTTCTGAGTGGTTGCTAGGGTGTTGCTAGGGTGTTCTGGGTGGTTGCTAAGATGTTTTGGGTGGTTGCTAGGCGGTTGCTAGGGTGTTCTGGGTGGTTGCTAGGGGGTTGCTAGGGGGTTGCTAGGGTGTTGCTAGGGTGTTTTGGGTTGTTGCTAGGGTGTTGCTAGGCGGTTGCTATGGTCTTCTGGATGGTTGCTAGGGTGTTGCTAGGTGGTTGCTAGGGCGTTCTGGGTGGTTGCTAGGGTGTTGCTAGGCAGTTGCTAGGGTGTTCTAGGTTGTTGCTAGGGTGTTGCTAGGTGGTTGCTAGGGTATTCTGGGTGGTTGCTAGGGTGTTGCTAGGCGGTTGCTAGGGTGTTCTTGGTGGTTGCTAGGGTGTTGCTAGGCGGTTGCTAGGGTGTTCTGAGTGGTTGCTAGGGTGTTGCTAGGTGGTTGCTAGGGTATTCTGGGTGGTTGCTAGGGTGTTGCTAGGCGGTTGCTAGGGTATTCTGGGTGGTTGCTATGGTGTTGCTAGGCGGTTGCTAGGGTGTTTTGGGTGGTTGCCATGGTATTCTGGATGGTTGCTATGGTGTTACTAGGTGGTTGGTAGTGTTCACATTTGGTTACTATAGAGTTTTTATAATGTTCATGGCATGATGTAGCACTTAGCTAATCAATATTAGCATGTAGCTATTCACAGCTAGCATGTTTAGCATGTTGAAAGTCCTGTGTGCTAGCATGAGTCAAAAGACCCAACCCCCATCTCTATACGATGTTCTGATGCAGAGATGTAGGTCTTGCAAAATGGTTGCTAGGGTACTCTGTTTGGTTGCTAGGGAGTGGCTTGGCAGCTGCCAATGATGAAACTCCAAAGGCTGCTTGTCAGTATGAATGATATAAACCAACCCCCATCTCTATACAATGTTCTGATATAGAGATGTAGGTCTTGCAAAATGGTTGCTAGGGTACTCTGTTTGGTTGCTAGGGAGTGGCTTGGCAGCTGCCAATCATGAAACTCCAAAGGCTGCTTGTCAGTATGAATGATATAAACCAACTCCCATGCCTCTGTGACATTCAGAATGGACGATATTCCTCTTTGGATTTTGGTTGCTAAGGTGCTCGACAATGGTTGCTAGGGCGTGGCTAGCAAGTGTTGAGGTGATTCATGATTGGCTGTTTGCTGGCCCGAGTCAAACGAGACCACCCTCATGTTTCTATGACAATTCAGTCCAGAGATATCCCTTCGATCTCTTTCAATGGAAGTCTATGGGAGTTGTTGCTAAGGTGCTCTAAATGGTTGCTAGGGCGTGGCTTGATAGCTTCACAATGATCCTGAGAGACTGATTGGTTGTCTGAGTAAAATGAGCCCGCCCCCTTGTCTCTATGACACTGTGATCCAGAGTTATGTTCAATATAAAAGCGGTTTCTATGGTGTAGGACGGCCCATTTCATGGGCCGTCCTACACCATAGTAAGTCAATGGGGCAACTTTGGGCCCCTCCTGCGCCCCAGGGGTGCAACTTTTACCCCATTGTGTGGTGTGTTCTTACAGAGCCTGTCAGCCTCTTCAAATGTGGTAAATTACACGTTTCTGCGACATCCTCGTTCCGAGCTACGACTCGTCAAAGTTTGACGCAATGTTAAGTCTATGGGATTTTTCGGCCGGTTTTTCGCCCCTGGGGCGAACATCGTACCCCCGATCCCTTATAAAAGTCATAGCACACCATTCCCGAACAGGCCGCACGTTTTGACACCTCATTCGTGGGTCTGTGACAAAAACTGCGGGAGGAGTAGCGCGTCAAAATGTGGCCGGAAGAATAAGAATAATAAGAACTAGAATGTACATTTCCAGAAGAAAATGTGAAGTGGTGCTTGCAGTGGCAAAACTCGCCGCTCGGTTGCTAGCGTGCGGTTAGCTAGTTTTTACCAAGATGCTAGCATGATTAGCATGTTGCTAGCATGATGCTAGCATGATTAGCATGTTGCTAGCATGATGCTAGCAAAAATAAGCATGTTGCAAACATGTTTTAGATAGATGCTAGCATGATTAGCATATTGCTAGCATCATGCTAGCATGTTTAGCATGTTGCTAGCATGTTGCTAGCATGGTTGCTAAGGTGTTACTAGGTGGTTGCTAGGGTATTATGGGTGGTTGCTAGGGCGTTGCTAGGCGGTTGCTAGGGTGGTCTGGGTGGTTGCTATGGTGTTGCTATGCGGTTGCTAGGGTATTCTGGGTGGTTGCTAGGCGGTTGCTAGGGTGTTCTGGGTGGTTGCTAGGGTGTTGCTAGGGGGTTGCTAGGGTGTTCTGGTTGGTTGCTAGGGTGTTGCTAGGCGGTTGCTAGGGTGTTCTGAGTGGTTGCTAGGGTGTTGCTAGGTGGTTGCTAGGGTATTCTGGGTGGTTGCTAGGGTGTTGCTAGGTGGTTGCTAGGGTATTCTGGGTGGTTGCCAGGGTGTTGCTAGGCGGTTGCTAGGGTATTCTGGGTGGTTGCTATGGTGTTGCTTGGCGGTTGCTAGGGTGTTTTGGGTGGTTGCTAGGGTGTTTTAGGTGGTTGCTATGGTATTCTGGATGGTTGCTATGGAGTTACTAGGTGGTTGGTAGTGTTCACATTTGGTTACTATAGAGTTTTTATAATGTTCATGGCATGATTTAGCACTTAGCTAATCAATATTAGCATGTAGGTATTCACAGCTAGCATGTTTAGCATGTTGAAAGTCCTGTGTGCCAGCATGAGTCAAAAGACCCAACCCCCATCTCTATACGATGTTCTGATGCAGAGATATTGGTCTTGCAAAATGGTTGCTAGGGTAATCTGTTTGGTTGCTAGGGAGTGGCTTGGCAGCTGCCAATCATGAAGCTCCAAAGTCAATGTGAATGTATAAACCAACCCCCATCTCTATACGATGTTTTGATGCAGAGATATAGGTCTTGCAAAATGGTTGCTAGGGTACTCTGTTTGGTTGCTAGGGAGTGGCTTGGCAGCTGCCTATCATGAAACTCCAAAGGCTGCTTGTCAGTATGAATGATATAAACCAACTCCCACGCCTTTGGGACATTCAGAATGGAAGATATCCCTTTTTGTATTTTGGTTGCTAAGGTGCTCGACAATGGTTGCTAGGGCGTGGCCAGTAAGTGTTGAGGTGATTCAGGATTGGCTGTTTGCTGGCCCGAGTCAAACGAGCCCACCCTCATGTTTCTACACTTATATCCTGAGATATCCCTTTGATCTCTTTCAATGGAAGTCTATGGAACTTGTTGCTAAGGAGCTCTAAATGGTTGCTAGGGCGTGGCTTGATAGCTTCACAATGATCCTGAGAGACTGATTGGTTGTCTGAGTAAAATGAGCCCGCCCTCTTGTCTCTATGACACTGTGATCCAGAGTTATGTTCAATACAAAAGCGGTTTCTATGGTGTAGGACGGCCCATTTCATGGGCCGTCCTACACCATAGTAAGTCAATGGGGCAACTTTGGGCCCCTCCTGCCCCTCAGGGGTGCAACTTTTACCCCATTGTGTGGTATGTTCTTACAGAGCCTGTCAGCCTCTTCAAATGTGGCAAATTTCACGTTTCTGCGACATCCTCGTTCCGAGCTACGACTCGTCAAAGTTTTTCGCAATGTTAAGTCTATGGGATTTTTTTGGGCCGTTTTTCGCCCCTGGGGCGACCATCGTACCCCCGATCTCTTAGAAAAGTCATAGCACACCATTCCCGAACAGGCCGCACGTTTTGACACCTCATTCATGGGTCTGTGACAAAAACTGCGGGAGGAGTAGCGCGTCAAAAAGTGGCCAGAAGAATAATAATAACTAGAATGTACATTTCCAGAAGAAAATGTGAAGTGGTGCTTGCAGTGGCAAAACTCGCCGCTCGGTTGCTAGGGTGCGGTTAGCTAGTTTTTACCAAGCTGCTAGCATGATTAGGATGTTGCTAGTATCATGCTAGCATGATTAGCATGTTGTTAGCATTATGCTAGCATTATTAGCATGTTGCTAGCATGATTAGCATGTTGCTAACATGATGCTAGCATGATGCTAGCATGATTAGCATGATGCTAGCATGATTAGCATGTTGCTAGCATGTTGCTAGCATGATGCTAGCATGATTAGCATGTTGCTAGCATCATGCTAGCATGATTAGCATGTTGTTAGCATCATGCTAGCATGATTAGCATGTTGTTAGCATCATGCTACCAACATGCTAGCATGATTAGCATGTTGCTAGCATGATGCTAGCATGATTAGCATGTTGCTAGCATGATGCTAGCAAAAATAAGCATGTTGCAAACATGTTTTAGCTAGATGCTAGCATGATTAGCATATTGCTAGCATCATGCTAGCATGTTTAGCATGTTGCTAGCATGGTTGCTAAGGTGTTACTAGGTGGTTGCTAGGGTATTATGGGTGGTTGCTAGGCGGTTGCTAGTGTGTTCTGGGTGGTTGCTATGGTGTTGCTATGCGGTTGCTAGGGTATTCTGGGTGGTTGCTAGGCGGTTGCTAGGGTGTTCTGGGTGGTTGCTAGGGTGTTGCTAGGGGGTTGTTAGGGTGTTCTGGTTGGTTGCTAGGGTGTTGCTAGGCGGTTGCTAGGGTGTTCTGGGTGGTTGCTAGGGTGTTGCTAGGCGGTTCTGGGTGGTTGCTATGTTGTTGCTATGCGGTTGCTAGGGTATTCTGGGTGGTTGCTAAGGTGTTTTGGGTGGTTGCTAGGCGGTTGCTAGGGTGTTCTGGGTGGTTGCTAGGGTGTTCTGAGTGGTTGCTAGGGTGTTGCTAGGTGGTTGCTAGGGTATTCTGGGTGGTTGCTAGGGTGTTGCTAGGTGGTTGCTAGGGTATTCTGGGTGGTTGCTATGGTGTTGCTAGGCGGTTGCTAGGGTGTTTTGGGTGGTTGCTAGGGTGTTTTAGGTGGTTGCTATGGTATTCTGGATGGTTGCTATGGTGTTACTAGGTGGTTGGTAGTGTTCACATTTGGTTACTATAGAGTTTTTATAATGTTCATGGCATGATTTAGCACTTAGCTAATCAATATTAGCATGTAGCTATTCACAGCTAGCATGTTTAGCATGTTGAAAGTCCTGTGTGCCAGCATGAGTCAAAAGACCCAACCCCCATCTCTATACGATGTTCTGATGCAGAGATATTGGTCTTGCAAAATGGTTGCTAGGGTACTCTGTTTGGTTGCTAGGGAGTGGCTTGGCAGCTGCCAATCATGAAGCTCCAAAGTCAATGTGAATGTATAAACCAACCCCCATCTCTATACGATGTTTTGATGCAGAGATATAGGTCTTGCAAAATGGTTGCTAGGGTACTCTGTTTGGTTGCTAGGGAGTGGCTTGGCAGCTGCCAATCATAAAACTCCAAAGGCTGCTTGTCAGTATAAATGATATAAACCAACTCCCACGCCTTTGTGACATTCAGAATGGAAGATATCCCTTTTTGGATTTTGGTTGCTAAGGTGCTCGACAATGGTTGCTAGGGCGTGGCCAGTAAGTGTTGAGGTGATTCAGGATTGGCTGTTTGCTGGCCCGAGTCAAACAAGCCTACCCTCATGTTTCTATGACACTTATATCCTGAGATATCCCTTTGATCTCTTTCAATGGAAGTCTATGGAACTTGTTGCTAAGGAGCTCTAAATGGTTGCTAGGGCGTGGCTTGATAGCTTCACAATGATCCTGAGAGACTGATTGGCCGTCTGAGTAAAATGAGCCCGCCCCCTTGTCTCTACGACACTGTGATCCAGAGTTATGTTCAATATAAAAGCGGTTTCTATGGTGTAGGACGGCCCATTTCATGGGCCGTCCTACACCATAGTAAGTCAATGGGGCAACTTTGGGCAGCTCCTGCCCCACAGGGGTGCAACTTTTACCCCATTGTGTGGTATATTCTTACAGAGCCTGTCAGCCTCTTCAAATGTGGTAAATTACACGTTTCTGCGACATCCTCGTTCCGAGCTACGACTCGTCAAAGTTTGACGCAATGTTAAGTCTATGGGATTTTTCGGCCGGTTTTTCGCCCCTGGGGCGAACATCGTACCCCCGATCCCTTAGAAAAGTCATAGCACACCATTCCCGAACAGGCCGCACGTTTTGACACCTCATTCATGGGTCTGTGACAAAAACTGCGGGAGGAGTAGCGCGTCAAAAAGTGGCCAGAAGAATAATAAGAATAAGAATAATAAGTATGCACAATAACACTAGTGTTGCTTTGCCATAGGCAAGCACCACTAATAACTAGAATGTACATTTCCAGAAGAAAATGTGAAGTGGTGCTTGCAGTGGCAAAACTCGCCGCTCGGTTGCTAGGTTGTTGTACATGATTGCATACGAGCCAACAACCATGTCTGTACGATATTGTGGAGCTGAGATAAGGCTTATTCATGTGTTTGTATGGTTACTAGGGTACCCTATATGGTTGCTATGGTGTGCTTATACAGTTTATAAGATGATATTTAAAGACTAGTTGACAGTCTGAGTCAAAAAAGGCAAACTCCATGTTTCTACTATTTTCTAGAGCGGAGATATGGCTTGAATATGTTGTTTTATGGTTGCTAGGCTGCCCTAAGTGGTTGCTAGGGCGCGAATATGAAGGTAATATGTCACTATTTATTGGCTGCTTGATAGGCCGAGTCAAAAGAGCCCAACCCCAAGTCTCTATGACCTTCTGGTGAAAAGATATGATATAACAAATTTTGTGCCAATGTTAAGTCTATGGGACTTTTTTTGGCCGATTTATCGCCCGCCGGGCGAACATCGTACAACCGATCGCTTAGAAAAGACATAGCACACCTCTCCTCAATGAACCGGTCGATTTGATACCTCATTCATGGGTCTACGAGAAAACGTGCGGGAGAAGTAGCGTGCCGAAGTTTTGTCTAGGTGAATAGTAATCACAACAATAGAATGTACATTTCCAGAAGAAAATGTGAAGTGGTGCTTGCAGTGGCAAAACTCGCCGCTCGGTTGCTAGCGTGCGGTTAGCTAGTTTTCACCAAGATGCTAGCATGATTAGCATGTTGCTAGCATCATGTTAGCATGATTAGCATGTTGTTAGCATTATGCTAGCATTATTAGCATGTTGCTAGCATGATTAGCATGTTGCTAGCATGATGTTAGCATGATTAGCATTTTGCCAGCATGATGCTAGCACGATTAGCATGTTGCTAGCATGATTAGCATGTTGCTAACATGATGCTAGCAAGATTAGCATGTTGCTAGCATGTTGCTAGCATGTTGCTAGCATGATGCTAGCATGATTAGCATGTTGCTAGCATGATTAGCATGTTGCTAGCATATTGCTAGCATGTTGCTAGCATGATTAGCATGTTGCTAGCATGATGCTAGCATGATTAGCATGTTGCTAGCATGATGCTAGCATGTTGCTAGCATGATGCTAGCATGTTTAGCATGTTGCTAGCATGTTGCTAGCATGATGCTAGCATGATTAGCATGTTGTTAGCATCATGCTACCAACACGCTAGCATGATTAGCATGTTGCTAGCATTATGCTAGCATGGTTGCTAAGGTGTTACTAGGTGGTTGCTAGGGTATTATGGGTGGTTGCTAGGGCGTTGTTAGGCGGTTGCTAAGGTGTTCTGGGTGGTTGCTATGGTGTTGCTAGGCGGTTGCTAGGGTGTTCTGGGTGGTTGCTAGGGTGTTGCTAGGCGGTTGCTAGGGTGTTCTGGGTGGTTGCTAGGGTGTTCTGAGTGGTTGCTAGGGTGTTGCTAGGGTGTTGCTAGGCGGTTGCTAGGGTGTTCTGGGTGGTTGCTAAGGTGTTTTGGGTGGTTGCTAGGCGGTTGCTAGGGTGTTCTGGGTGGTTGTTAGGGGGTTGCTAGGGGGTTGCTAGGGTGTTGCTAGGTGGTTGCTAGGGTAGTCTGGGTGGTTGCTAGGGTGTTGCTAGGCGGTTGCTAGGGTGTTCTTGGTGGTTGCTAGGGTGTTCTGAGTGGTTGCTAGGGTGTTGCTAGGTGGTTGCTAGGGTGTTCTGAGTGGTTGCTAGGGTGTTCTGAGTGGTTGCTAGGGTGTTGCTAGGTGGTTGCTAGGGTATTCTGGGTGGTTGCTAGGGTGTTGCTAGGCGGTTGCTAGGGTATTCTGGGTGGTTGCTATGGTGTTGCTAGGCGGTTGCTAGGGTGTTTTGGGTGGTTGCCATGGTATTCTGGATGGTTGCTATGGTGTTACTAGGTGGTTGGTAGTGTTCACATTTGGTTACTATAGAGTTTTTATAATGTTCATGGCATGATTTAGCACTTAGCTAATCAATATTAGCATGTAGCTATTCACAGCTAGCATGTTTAGCATGTTGAAAGTCCTGTGTGCTAGCATGAGTCAAAAGACCCAAACCCCATCTCTATACGATGTTCTGATGCAGAGATGTAGGTCTTGCAAAATGGTTGCTAGGGTACTCTGTTTGGTTGCTAGGGAGTGGCTTGGCAGCTGGCAATAATGAAACTCCAAAGGCTGCTTGTCAGTATGAATTATATAAACCAACCCCCATCTCTATACGATGTTCTGATATAGAGATGTAGGTCTTGCAAAATGGTTGCTAGGGTACTCTGTTTGGTTGCTAGGGAGTGGCTTGGCAGCTGCCAATCATGAAACTCTAAAGGCTGCTTGTCAGTATAAATGATATAAACCAACTCCCATGCCTCTGTGACATTCAGAATGGAAGATATGCCTGTTTGGATTTTGGTTGCTAAGGTGCTCGACAATGGTTGCTAGGGCGTGGCCAGTAAGTGTTGAGGTGATTCAGGATTGGCTGTTTGCTGCCCCGAGTCAAACGAGCCCACCCTCATGTTTCTATGACTCTTATATTCTGAGATATCCCTTTGATCTGTTTCAATGGAAGTCTATGGAACTTGTTGCTAAGGAGCTCTAAATGGTTGCTAGGGCGTGGCTAGATAGCTTCACAATGATCCTGAGAGACTGATTGGCCGTCTGAGTAAAATGAGCCCGCCCCTTTGTCTCTACGACACTGTGATCCAGAGTTATGTTCAATATAAAAGCGGTTTCTATGGTGTAGGACGGCCCATTTCATGGGCCGTCCTACACCATAGTAAGTCAATGGGGCAACTTTGGGCCCCTCCTGCCCCCCACGGGTGCAACTTTTACCCCATTGTGTGGTATGTTCTTACAGAGCCTGTCAGCCTCTTCAAATGTGGTAAATTACACGTTTCTGCGACATCCTCGTTTCGAGCTACGACGCGTCAAAGTTTGACGCAATGTTAAGTCTATGGGATTTTTCGGCCGGTTTTTCGCCCCTGGGGCGAACATCGTACCCCCGATCCCTTATAAAAGTCATAGCACACCATTCCCGAACAGGCCGCACGTTTTGACACCTCATTCATGGGTCTGTGACAAAAACTGCGGGAGGAGTAGCGCGTCAAAAAGTGGCCAGAAGAATAAGAAGAATAAGAATAAGAAGAATAAGAATAATAAGTATGCACAATAACACTAGTGTTGCTTTGCCATAGGCAAGCACCACTAATAAGAAGAATAACTAGAAAAAGTTCGTCGAGACAAACTTTAAGTTGGCTTGTGAAAGTTTGGACCGCAAAGTTTGAAGAAGTTTAAATTAGTTTGAAGTTTAAATTAGTTCAAAGTAGTTTATAGTTTAACTTAGTTTAAAGTTTAAAGTAGTTTAAATTAATTTAAAGTTTAAATTAGTTTGAATTTTAAAGTAGTTTGAAGTTTAAATTAGTTTGAAAGTTAAAGTAGTTTAAAGTTTAAATAAGTTTGAATTTTAAAGTAGTTTGAAGTTTAAATTAGTTTAAAGTAGTTTAAAGTTTTAAATAGTTTAAAGTTCAAAGTAGTTTAAAGGTTAAAGTATAGTTTCAAGTAATTAAATGTTGCTAGGGTGTTTCTAGTGGGTTGCTAAGGTGTTGTGGGTGGTTGCTAGGTGGTTTCTAAGGTATTTTGAGTGGTTGCTAGGGTGTTCTGGGTGGTTGCTAGGGTGTTCTAGGGTATTTTAGGTGGTTGCTATGGTGTTGCTAGGGTGTTTTAAGGTATTTTGGGTGGTTGCTAGGGTGTTGTTAGGGTGTTCTAAGGTATTTTGGGTGGTTGCTATGGTGTTGCTAGGGTGTTCTGAGGTATTTCGGGTGGTTGCTAGGGTGTTGCTAGGGTGTTCTAAGGTATTTTTGGTGGTTGCTAGGGTGTTGCTAGGGTGTTCTAAGGTATTTTGGGTGGTTGCTATGGTGTTGCTAGGGTGTTCTAAGTTATTTTGGGTGGTTGCTAGGGTGTTCTAAGGTATTTTGGGTGGTTGCTAGGGTGTTGCTAGGGTGTTATAAGGCATTTTGGGTGGTTGCTAGGGTGTTCTAAGGCATTTTGGGTGGTTGCTAGGGTGTTGCTAGGGTGTTCTAAGGTATTTTTGGTGGTTGCTAGGGTGTTGCTAGGGTGTTCTAAGGTATTTTGGGTGGTTGCTATGGTGTTGCTAGGGTGTTCTAAGTTATTTTGGGTGGTTGCTAGGGTGTTCTAAGGCATTTTGGGTGGTTGCTAGGGTGTTGCTAGGGTGTTCTAAGGTATTTTGGGTGGTTGCTAGGGTGTTGCTAGGGTGTTCTAAGGTATTTTTGGTGGTTGCTAGGGTGTTCTGGGTGGTTGCTAGGGTGTTCTAAGGTATTTTGGGTGGTTGCTAGGGTGTTCTGGGTGGTTGCTATGGTGTTGCTATGGTGTTCTAAGGTATTTTGGGTGGTTGCTAGGGTGTTGCTAGGATGTTCTGATGTATTTCGGGTGGTTGCTAGGGTGTTGCTAGGGTGTTCTAAGGTATTTTGGGTGGTTGCTATGGTGTTGCTAGGGTGTTCTAAGGTATTTTGGGTGGTTGCTAGGGTGTTGCTAGGGTGTTATAAGGCATTTTGGGTGGTTGCTAGGGTGTTCTAAGGTATTTTGGGTGGTTGCTAGGGTGTTCTGGGTGGTTGCTAGGGTGTTTCTAAGTTATATTATGTGGTTGCTAGGGTGTTCTAAGGTATTGTGGGTGGTTGCTATGGTGTTGCTAGGGTGTTCTAAGGTATTTCAGTTGGTTTCTAGGGTGTTCTGGGTGGTTGCTATGCAGTTGCTAGAGTGTTCTGGGTGTTTGCTATGGTGAACTATTTATGAGTTTAAAAGTTCATAAGTGTATGAATTCATGAGAGTTCATACGTGTATGAATTAATGCATTTATAAGTTCATGAGTTTATAAGTGTATGAATTTATGAGTTTAGAGTTTATAAGTTTAAATGAGTAAGAGTTCAGAGTTTATTAATTTATGAGTTTGAGTTCATAAGTGTATGAATTCATGAGTTTATAAGTGTATGAGTTTATAAGTGTACGAGTTTATGAGTTTAAAGTTTAAATTAGTTTGAAGTTTAAAGTTTAAATAAGTTTGAAGTTTAAAGTTTAAATAAGTTTGAAGTTTAAATTAGTTTGAAGTTTAAAGTTTAATTTAGTTTGAAGTTTAATTTAGTTTAAAGTAGATAGATAGATGGATAAGTGTCATAGATAGATGAGTTTATTAGTTTGAATGAGTCTCATTGGCTCATATAGTGTATAGAATGGCAGTTTGATTCAGTCTAGGGTTTCAAGGGATTTACATTTGAATTTTTGACAGTTGGGGAGTTTGAAAATCTGAAGATTCCGCAATGTAAAGTCAATGGGAGTTTTTTCCGACTTTGATCGTCATTTTTAGGAAAACCGTAAGTCCGATCAGTTAGAAAAGATATAGCATACCGAGTCAGAACAGTTTGAGTGTCCGTGCCGAGTTTGGAGTATGTGGAGTTAAAGCTCTAGGAGGAGTAGCAGTTGTAAATTTTGAGTAAGAAGAATAATAATAATATTAAGTTTAAGTACAACATCAGTAAGTTGGCTCTCACAAGCCAACTTAATAAGTATGTGAGATAACAATAGTGTTGCTTCGCCATAGGCAAGCACCACTAATAATAAGTATGCACAATAACACTAGTGTTGCTTTGCCATAGGCAAGCACCACTAATAAGAAGAATAATAAGTATGTGAGATAACAATAGTGTTGCTTCGCCATAGGCAAGCACCACTAATAAGAATAAGAATAAGAATAATAAGTATGTGAGATAACAATAGTGTTGCTTCGCCATAGGCAAGCACCACTAATAATAAGTATGTGAGATAACAATAGTGTTGCTTCGCCATAGGCAAGCACCACTAATAAGAATAATAAGTATGTGAGATAACAATAGTGTTGCTTCGCCATAGGCAAGCACCACTAATAAGAATAATAAGTATGTGAGATAACAATAGTGTTGCTTCGCCATAGGCAAGCACCACTAATAAGAAGAATAAGAATAATAAGTATGTGAGATAACAATAGTGTTGCTTTGCCATAGGCAAGCACCACTAATAAGTATGTGAGATAACAATAGTGTTGCTTCGCCATAGGCAAGCACCACTAATAAGAAGAAGAAGAATAATAAGTATGTGAGATAACAATAGTGTTGCTTCGCCATAGGCAAGCACCACTAATAAGTTTAAATAGGATTTCAGTAAGTTGGCTCTCCAAGCCAACTTAATAACCATAATTTAATAATACAGTTTATTTATTTAATAATTGATCAATACTGTAAACCGTGATATTTTCTGAGACGTTATCATACTGTGAAAATCTCATACCATTACAACCATGGGAGAGTCCCCCACCCCACCCTGCTGTTAAAAAGTAGGCTAACTCAGTAACTTTTACTCTGAGTAAATATTAAATGAGCTACTTTTTACTTTTACTTGAGTAGATTTTTAGACCGGTACTTTTACTTGTACTTAAGTAAAATTTCATTGAAGTAGTAGTACTTTTACTTCAGTAGAATATTTTATTACTCTTTCCACCTCTGAATAAGACTGCATGCATACAATAGTCCGTATCCCAATACCCATCTCTGTTTATTTGCGGCTATGGTCTCAGTTTGCACTTCGAATATTGAGAGAGTAGCCTACTGTAATGTCTTTATGGCGTTATATATGTGCCACATTCCTGAGCGAGTAATTGTAAGTTTTGAGCACAGAGAACTGTATTTTGCAAGCACATTGCATTATACTTTGAACAGAAATTAACAATTGCAAAAAAAAAAATCGTTTGAGCAAAGAAAAAACGATTCCGTGCTCAATAAATGTATTTGCTATTATCCACATTAACGTGCAATAATAACCCCTCTCACGCAGTTTACTCAGGTGCTCTCACAAACTTATTATCTGCGCTCTGTCAAGTCCCTCTCTCTCTCTCGCTCAACCTCTTAATTCTGTGCGCGCTCAACTCTTGACACACACACACGCGCGCTCAACTCTTGACACACACGCGCGCTCAACTCTTCACACACGCGCGCTCAACTCTTCACAAACACACGCGCGCTCAACTCTTCACACACACACACACACACACACACACACACACACACACACACACACACACACACACACACACACACACACACACACACACACACACACGCGCGCGCTCAAATCTTGACACACACGCGCGCTCAACTCTTCACACACACGCGCGCTCAACATACAACAGCGTTACAAGTGTGCCACAAAATCAACCAATCGGAAAATTAAAGGTCAATTGTGATTGGCTGTTGGTCTCCAATCACCACGCAGCACAAACAAGACGAAAATTTTATTTTATGGATGATGTCTTCTTAGCCACCATCAAACATGACAGAGTCAAATGGTGAAAACTGCAACAATATGCCACAACGTCAGGTGAGTTAGTAATTTCTAGTTTTATGATGTTATGGTTTTCTATGCCTTTGATGAAACCCTGCTATTATCCGACCGTTTCGTAAAAAATGAAGTTTGCTATAATGTAAGCTAATAACCTACCGGCTAGCGTTAATGACAGCAAGCATGGCTAACTCTTGTAGAATATTACTTGTAACTTATTTATTGTAATTTTAGGGTCATGGTACAGTTGAGTCAGCAGCCAGAAATTTGGTGTCTGTGCTGCTAAGCAGTATGGCCACAAACTGCCCAACACCACGGCCGTCAGAGACAGAGCTCCCTGTCCCTAGAAATGTGCCTGTAACCGTGCAGCAAGAAATGACAAGGTTCGTTATTCACATACAGTAGGCTACTGTAGATATGCTTGTATTCAATTTTCAAATCATGACAAATTTTTTTTAAGTCTTGTTACGTGTTAAATGCAATTTGGTAACGTCCAGTTGGTTTAATTACTTGGATTTCTAACTTTATGTCTTAAGGACAACAGACAATGGAGGCTCCGTTTCTGAACTTATAATCGGAACGCAAGAACAACTGTAGAGACAAACACGCCAGCCTCGTTTCTCTCTACCCGGCCTTTTCCGAACTACCGCATTAACCCTATAACTCCCGGTGCAAAATAAAACAGCAATTTCAAAACAATTATAAAGAGTCTGTGTGCTAACTTTGATTATGGTTGCACTTACACTTATTGTTTGCACTTGCACTTATTGTTTGCACTTAATAAGACTTCAAGGAGTTCAGTTAGGAGGTCACACTAAGCCTCAATCAGAAGTTCTGAAAGCTCTTAAATGTACAGTAAGGTCTGAAGAGACTAATGTGAAATCATACAGGAGAAAAGCCAGTCAATAAAAACCTTTTACAGTGCTTGTATATTGTTTTCTTTCAATGCATTTGATAATTCATACTCATAAAGTAGACCTGAAATGACATGCATTAGAAAATTATTAGTTAAACATAACGCTAGAGAAAAGCCAGTCAATAAAAACCTTTTACAGTGCTTGTATATTGTTTTCTTTCAATGCATTTGATAATTCATACTCATAAAGTAGACCTGAAATGACATGCATTAGAAAATTATTAGTTAAACATTGCAAAATGCACCTGCATACTATTTTTCCAGTCATGAATTTTGTCATTGAGGATTTCTGAAAAATTGTGCAAAAATCTCGTCTCGTTCTTGTGAACCCAGTCTCGTGAGATAAGCATCTCGTCACACCCTTAATCATTAATATTTCCCCTTTGATCTAACTCGTTACAAGCCTATGGAAAAATCCTATAGGAACCAGTGTTATATGCAGTGGTTGGCCTACAAAGGGACGTCATACCTTCACCACTCTATTACCCATTAGAGTGTCAGTTTTAAGTCAATGGGGACAGAGGACGAGAGACATGGACTCCCACTGTAACTTTACCTGGGGGTGTTGCCTTTTGGACACAGTTACTTTATAAAAAAAAGAGTGACTTTTACACTTTTTACTGTCACATTTTGTAATATTTGCATTGTTTTATTTTTTGTAACATCGATTATTTTCTCATCCAGTTTATTTTAGGTTCCAGTTTATAACTCCCTTGCTTCCTAGGAGGAAATGACCCTGCCTTTGACTATTGTTAGTTTGTTGAGCTAGGTTTTGATGTGCCACACATTACGTAAAAATCCTAGAATGTTTTCCTGAAAAACTTTAATTTCTTTTCGACTGAAGAAAGAAAGACAAACATCTTAGATGACATAATGGGGGTGAGTAAATTATCAGGCAATTTTAATTCTGAAGTGAACTACTCAAAGTGCATCCTGTCACGGTTTAAACTGCCCTGTCAATCATCTTGTCACAGTTGACATCCTCCACAATCAATTTCATTTAATTTCCTACCATTTCGGAGAGAAATGTAGTAGCACGTTGATCTGCCAGTCGTGGATCTTTAGTGCAGAGAACTCTCCTTGTGTGTTTGTAATTTGCATAATGATCCATTTAAAAGTTAAATGACCAAACGTATATCTTTACAAAAGTTCACATTGCTGTTGCAGATGAATTATAAATGTGGATAACATCGAATAACTAAGCAATCAATTACACTTCAAATAACTTTTTACAAAGATGGTTTCTGTCATTTTAGGCATTGTTCGTTCTTGAAATAAGATTGATATTAGTTAGTTATTTGATGCCATAAAAACAGGGGATACTTAAATGATTAAATTAACCTTTTTTCTACTGGTCTTTGTATAAAAAAGGTTATAAAAATATCCAATAATTATCGATACCAAATGATTTGAAACATTATGTCATGATACATTTTTTAGCTATATCGCCCAGCCATATGCAAAGGTATGAAAAGAAAAATAAATGCAGCTGATTACACATATGGCATAAGTTCGTTTAGCATGTTCAGCAACATTACTTCAGCCCCAGGTACAGTATGTGACAGCAACACTGCCAACTCAAGAAGTTTAACAAGTGCAAACATAATCCATTCATCTCTTTCTGTGAGTATTATGCTCTTTCTTTTTAACCTGCCCAAAATATTTAATTATCTTTAGACTCTACTAGTTTTGGTATACAAAGATGCTGCCCTCTTTTGTCAGAGAACAATAAATGAATGAATTCCAGTTAGGCATCAAGGTTATAATGCACCTGTAGAAATACAACACTAAAACAATTGGTGCAGAAATGCTTATACACTGAAAACTGCAAACGGACTACTAGATGAGCTAAAGGGGTGGCAATACGATATAAACTTCTCCAACGCAAAGTTAAAACATACTTACAATAAAACCCTTGTCTGAAAAGCTACAGAACAAATAGATAAGATAACGATACTCGGTTACTAACGTAACCTCGGTTCTCTCTAGAGAGGGAACGAGTATTGCGTAAGTTTAGCTTACGCTACGGGAAAGATTCATCTTCTCGAGATATTGAAGCCAAAAAATTATCCTTAATTTTGTATTCATTGTTAACGCAGTGCAGCAGCTAGCAGACCTAGAGCAGGCCATCTCGCGTGCTCATTGGCTGCCCTGCTGGCATCTGCTGCAGCCTACCAGTGAGCCCCGCGTGACGTCACGCCCAATGAAGGGCGCTCGCGTCTTCATAGCGTCACAGCCCGCCAGAATGGGCGTGGCTTAGCGTATAAAAGAAGGGGCTGTAGGCTGACTTCCCTGGTTTTTCGACAACTGAAGCGAAGTCGCTTGTGGCGCGAGCACGGCCGGTTACGCAATACTCGTTCCCTCTCTAGAGAGAACCGAGGTTACGTTAGTAACCGAGTATCGTTCTCTTACGAGAGGTTCTCTCGTATTGCGCAAGTTTAGCTTACGCTACGGGAACACTTTGTCAACGCCGTGCGCGCCAAGCATCCACCATGAGACCCCGAACTTTCAGGGGAACCCTGTAAGGTGGAGAATAAGGTGGCCAGCCACGTGGGCCATCACTTGTACATACGCACACATAGGGAATACAGAGCAGCGCGCCGGTCTGGTTAGGCACATGGCACATACCCTACTTAGTGCAGCTCAACCAGGAGAGCTGAGTCATGTAAGAGTGATCTGAGCAGGAGGTCTGGGCAGAATACACCTCTCTTTTAACTGACAACAGTTTAGCCTGCAAGGCAGGAACTTCTAGGTTATAAAACCTGACAGAGGTAGACGGGGAGCTCCAGCCCGCCGCTACACATATGTCATGGATAGAAATTCCACTGGACCATGCCCACGAAGAGGCCACGCCTCTCGTGGAATGAGCCCTGATGCCCAGAGGGCATTGCAGACCTTTTGACGCGTAAGCGGCTGCTATAGCGTCCACTATCCATCTGGACAGGCTCTGTTTCAAGGAGGCGAGACCCTTGGTGCGCCCACCGAACGAAACAAACAGCTGTTCCGAACGCCTGAATAAGGCGGAGCGCGTAATGTAAAACCTCAGCACTCTGACAGGGCAGAGGAGGTTCACATCACTTTCGCTGTCAGATGCTGGCAGAGCTGACAACGAGATAACTTGCGCTCTGAACGGAGTGCCCATCACTTTAGGAACGTAGCCATGTCTAGGTCTGAGGATGACTTTAGAGTCATACGGCCCGAACTCAAGACACGATGCGCTGACAGACAGCGCATGCAGGTCCCCCACACGTTTTACTGACGACAGTGCAGTCAGAAAGACGGTTTTCAGTGATAGATATTTCAACCCCACGGAGTTTAGTGGTTCGAAGGGAAAAGCTTTCAGGGCCTCTAGGACCAGTGAAAGATCCCACATGGGAACCGACGGGGGGCGCGGCGGGTTCATCCTCCTAGCTCCTCTAAGGAAGCGGATGACCAACTCATGTCTTCCTAATGACTGGCCGTGCGTTGATTCTGCGAACGCTGCCACGGCCGCCACGTATACTTTGAGTGTGGATGGGGACCTTCCCTTATCCAACAGCTCTTGTAGGAAGGAGAGCAGATGCGCCACCCCGCATGTCCGCGGGTCCAGACCTCTGTCGGTGCACCATCCAGAGAACACCGACCATTTAGACGCGTAGAGCCTTCTCGTGGAAGGGGCTCTAGACTGCGCGATCGTGTTCATTACTCCTTCTGGCAGGGCAACGAGTACCCGTTGATCAACCATGCGTGCAGAGACCAGCGCTCTGGATGGGGATGCCAGATCGTGCCGCGAGCCTGAGAGAGGAGATCTGCCCTCACCGGAATCGGCCACGGAGCTGTATGTGACAGCCGTGCTAGCTCCGGGAACCAAATCTGATTCTCCCAACGCGGGGCTATGAGGAGCACCGAGTGGCGCGTTTCCCTGATTCTCTTGATCACCTGTGGTAACAGAGAGACCGGAGGGAAAGCATATAGCCGGAGGCTGGGCCAAACCTGGGCCAGCGCGTCCTCGTCCTTGGAGAAGAACGTCGGGCATTGAGCGTTGTCTTTTGACGCAAATAGGTCGACTTCCGCCCTGCCGAATAGGCGCCACAGTTTCTGGACCGTTTGGGGGCCCAGGGACCATTCCCCTGGGGGAACGTTGTCCCTGGACAGTTTGTCTGGGCCGTCGTTCAAATTGCCAGGCACATGCGCCGCCCTCAGCGAGCGCAGGTGCATCTGAGACCAAATAAGGAGGCGTTCCGTCAGATTGCAGAGATTTCTGGATCTGACACCGCCCTGACGGTTTACATAGGATACCACAGACATGTTGTCCGAGCGGACAAGAACATGTTGGTCCTGTATGAACGGGAGGAAGCGCTTCAGCGCATTCTCGACCACTATCATCTCCAGACAGTTTATGTGAAAACACCTCTCTTGGTCTGACCACTGGCCGAAGACCGGTCTGCCCTCGAACAGCGCGCCCCAACCCCAGTTGGACGCGTCTGTCGAAGTGACTTTCCGATAAGAGATGGTTCCCATTATCACTCCCAGCTGGTACCAGTCGGCCACTAACCAGGGCTGCAGAGCCGCTATGCAGGTCTGAGTCACTCTGATTTTCTGACCGCCAGAAACCCAAGCTTGGCGGGCGGGCGAGCATTCAACCAGCGTTGGAGCGGGCGCATGCGCAGTAGGCCCAGCTGGAGCACCGCTGCAGCTGATGCCATACAGCCCAGCATCCTTTAAAATGTTTTCAAAGGGAGAAAGCTGTCCTTCTGGAAAGACGCGGCTAGGTGGCGAACACGGAGCGCGCGCTGTGCCGATAGACGAGCCAACATGGTCACCGAGTCCAGTTCTATTCCTAAAAAGGAAATTGACTGGCTGGGTAGTAATGAGCTCTTGGTCCAGTTGACCGTGAGACCCAAGCTGTCCAGGTGACTGAGAAGCACTGTTCTGTGAGATAGCAGCTCTGTCTCTGACTGTGCCAAAATCAGCCAATCGTCCAGATAGTTCATTATTCGCAGCCCCTGACTTCTCAGGGGGGCGAGCGCCGCGTCCATGCACTTCGTAAATGCACGGGGTGCTAGAGACAGGCCGAACGGCAGGACGGTGTATTGATATACCTGACCGTCGAAGGCGAATCTCAAAAATTGCCTGTGACGGGGTATTATCTGAATCTGAAAATAGGCATCCTTCAGATCTAGAGAAATAAACCAGTCCCTCGGGCGAACGTGCGCGAGGTTTTTCCTGGTCGTAAGCATTTTGAACAGTCTTTTCACAAGCACTTTGTTCAAATGTCTCAGATCTAGGATAGGTCTGAAGGCTCCGTCCTTCTTGGGTACGAGAAAATAACGGCTGCAAAAGCCTGACTCGCTCAGAGAAGGCGGCACCTTTTCTATAGCCCCTTTGCACAGCAGCTTTGCTATTTCTAAGTAGGTGTGCTACTTCCGCATTCACTATCGTCGCGGTCCGGGCTCGAAAGCGCTGGGGACGGCGAGTGAATTGAAGTGTATAGCCCTGCTTATTGTGCTCAGAACCCATTCTGAAATCCCTGGGATAGTTTCCCACGCAGCTATGTGAGCCGCTAGGGGGCGAATGGCCTACGGGTTCAGATCGCCACCATTTGCGGGCTTGTGAAACTGAGCCGGAGCCGAAAGCGCGGCGCGCGCGCTCTCGGTTCTGGGCAATGGCTTCTCGCTGAAAGCCGAGACCGTCTGATTTATGTGAGGTGTCCCAATCATAAGGGATGGGGAGCATTTTATTCTCACTTTTTGACGCGCAAGCAGCGCTTTGGGTGGAAAAGCTTTCTGTAAGCGTGAGCGCGTGTGCGCGGGCACGAGACTTACAAGTGTATTTGACGCCCCGATCATAACGGATGGGGAGCGTCTTATCAATGCCCTGCGTTTTGTGATAACATTTAAACGCGCGGGCGGCGCCCGGGGGGAGGTGTGTGTCAGTAAGCGTGAACGCTCTCCGGCGGGCACGAGACTTACATTCATAACCTGTTTTATTGACCGTGTAACAGAGCGGGCAGATAGTGGGCACAGACCTGTGGACACATTCCTTATATTCAACACTCGAGCGGCCTTTCTGCGCTTTATGAGAGTGTGCTCTGTGAGTGACACGAGATTTGATGTGCTTGTGTGTAGGGGTGAACACTGGGGCGTGGGCACTTTCACTACACTTAAAACACCAACGGCGTGAGCCGGACCAGACATTATACTCTTTTGAGATTTTCTCTGGGTCGCCGTGAAAACGGCGTATGTGTGCAGGCGAGAGGGCAAATGAGCCGGCTCGTTGGCTGCTAAATGGACCACTGCAGTAGCCTGATTGAAGGGGACTGACAGGGAAATAAACTTGAATACGGCGGCTCACTGAGGAGAGCCGCATAAATTTTATCTGCTGCGGGAGCCGGAATCGAACACGGGTCTCCGGGGCAAAAGCTTAAGGTTTAGCCCCTGAGCCACAGGGGAAACAACATAAGCTTTAGTTGGCGCGATCCGATAAAAGAGAGAGCGTCATCACAGTTTCCGTGTGCGTGTCGGCATTGTCTGCAGGCGTGCGTGTTATAACAGGCTCTCTACTGCAGTATAGACATTACCAGCCGCTCGAACTAGGAGGAGCTGGAAAATGTTTGAAAAAAAAAAAAAAAAGAGGGGGTTTGTCAGGCCTCGGCGGGACAAAAAACCACACTCTCTCCTTCTTTCGCCGGTGACGCATGCGCTCGCTCTCTGTACGTAAGAAAGCTGGTCGCGAGCTCAGAGAGGAGAGCTGCATAATTTTTTTCAGCTGCGAGAGCCGGGAATCGAACACGGGTGTCTGGCGCGAAAGCTTAGGGTTTAGCCATTAGCCACAGGGGAAACATCATAAGCTTTAGTTGGCGCGAGCACATAAGAGAGAGAGCGTCATCACAGTTTTCGTGTGCGTGTCGGCATTGTCTGCAGGCGTGCGTGTTATAACAGGCTCTCTACTGCAGTATAGACATTACCAGCCGCTCGAACTAGGAGGAGCTGGAAAATGTTTGAGAAAAAGAGGGGGTTTGTCAGGCCTCGGCGGGACAAAAAACCACACTCTCTCCTTTCTTCGCCGGTGACGCATGCGCTCGGGGGCGCGCGCTCGCTTTCTGTACGTAAGAAAGCTGGTCGCGAGCTCATAGAGGAGAGCTGCATAAATTTTTCTGCTGCGAGAGCCGGACCGAGATCGAACACGGGTCTCTGGCGCAAAAGCTTTGAGTTTAGCCACTGAGCCATGGGGGAAACTACGAAAGCTTAAGTAGCGCGAGCAGATAAGAGCGCGCGCGGCAGCTTCCTTGTAACATAAAGGAAGCTAGCCGCGGTTAGAACAGCAGTCCATAGCGTGTCCCTCGACCTCATCCTCAGACGCGACGGCAGTGAGGCTCGTGAGCGGCAGCTGCGCGTCGGTGAAGGGAGGCGGGGAAGGTGAAAAGCGAGGCTCGAGGGAGGCTTTCCGGCGAGCGCGTCGCTGTGGCTACAGGCTCCGGCTGCCTTTGGGAACGGCGCTTATCACTGCGCGGTCCCACAAAGGGCGGAGTGACTGCTTCTATGGTGGGCGCGGTAGCTTCCTTGTAACGTAAAGGAAGCTAGCCGCGGTTAGAACAGCAGTCCCTTGTGTCGTGTCCCTCAACCTCATCCTCAGACGCGATGGCAGTGAGGCTCGTGAGCGGCAGCTGCGCGTCGGTGAAGAGAGGCGGGGAAGGCGAGAGCGAGGCTCGAGGGAGATTCTCCGGCGAGCGCGTCGCAGTGGCCACGGGTTCCGGCTGTCTCCGGGGCCCTACACGAGCCGCAGGAAATGCGAGGCATCTTTAAAAAGACACTCGCGCTCTTTTAGGAGTAAGCTAGAAGAGAATACAACAGAGTAAAAAGGATACGTCGCCGGATAGCGTAGCTCGCACGGATGGCTGAAGGTGGCGAAGACGGCCGGCTTCCTCAGCGCTGTCCTAAGCTGGCTGTTCGCTGTTCGACGGCGGCGGTGGCTTCTCTCTGATCCTCGCTGAGAGCTCGCTAAAGAGTCGAAAAATCAGGGAAGTCAGCCTACAGCCCCTTCTTTTATACGCTAAGCCACGCCCATTCTGGCGGGCTGTGACGCTATGAAGGCGCGAGCGCCCTTCATTGGGCGTGACGTCACGCGGGGCTCACTGGTAGGCTGCAGTAGATGCCAGCAGGGCAGCCAATGAGCACGCGAGATGGCCTGCTCTAGGTCTGCTAGCTGCTGCACTGCGTTGACAATGAATACAAAATTAAGGATAATTTTTTGGCTTCAATATCTCGAGAAGATGAATCTTTCCCGTAGCGTAAGCTAAACTTACGCAATACGAGAGAACCTCTCGTAAGAGAACCAGCTTCCTCAACAAGACCACTGTTAGTTTTAAAATCAAAGACACATGATATTTTCTACTTTAAATCTTCCTTAATGTTTCCAAAAATGTTTCTTTTTTTCAAAACATATTGACAATCAGACCTTTCAGGAAGATAATATTCACACCTCTGCTGTCCAATAATTACTATGCCTAAAATTTCAGCCCTTCCCCTTTGTATATGATTTGCTGGCTTTTGCTTCCTGCTACACCTTTCTGGTATATTAAAAGGAGAGGCAGTTTTATACCTCACTGACACAGGTCTCCTCTCCTGGCAGGTTATAATCTTAAAGAAATGAACATGGCATTTAACAATCAGAGGATTTTGAAAATTATCTCCATTCTTTCTGTGAGTACAACCTTGTTCGTCATCTTTATAAACCATCCAGAACAATGGACAAATTGTTCTCATAAAGAAGAGCCGGTCTTGAATCACTTACTAAAGCAGGATGCTGGAGAACTACAGGCTTGTTCTGCTATTATCCAAGGAGACATGGACGGAGTGGACAAGGGCATTTTCAGGAATCTCATGACCTCAAAAAAAAGAACATCCCTGCTATCAGAGTCATTCTATCTCAACGCAACCAAGGATTGTCCATCCTACATCCGAGAGAGAGGGTTTCTGACGCTTTCTCTCAGTAAAGAGGAGAGAGATTTCCCCATTGCTTACTCCATGGTGATCCATGAGAAGATTGAGATGTTTGAAAGGCTCTTAAGAGCCATTTACACTCCTGACAATGTGTACTGTGTTCATGTGGACCAGAGCTCTCCTGAGATCTTTAAAGAAGCAGTTAGGGCCATTGCGTCCTGTCTGACCAACGTGTTTTTGGCCAGCAAACTGGAGAATGTGATCTACGCCTCCTGGTCTCGAGTTCAAGCGGACATCAACTGCATGCAGGATCTGCTCAAGTCACCCGTCCAGTGGAGGTATCTGCTCAACACCTGTGGCACTGATTTCCCCATTAAAACCAATGCTGAAATGGTTCAGACTCTAAAACAACTGAACGGAATGAACAGTTTGGAGTCCGAGGCTGTAGAGTCTAAAAAGGTGCGCTGGGAGTATCATCACAGTGTTGCGAACGGTGTGATTCGGACCAATATTAGAAAGTCACCCCCGCCAATTCGGAGCCCTATGTTCTCGGGAAATGCTTACTTTGTGGTTTCAAGAGAGTTTGTGGATCACATCTTTAAAAGCAAAGAGACTCAAGATTTCATGGAATGGGAGAAAGATACATACAGTCCAGATGAGCACATGTGGGCTACGTTACAGCGGATGCCTTCAGTACCAGGATCAAACCCTCCAAACAGAAAGTACGAGCAATCGGACATGAACGCAATTGCTCGTCTAGTGAAGTGGAGCTACCATGAAGGAGATCTAAAGAGTGGGGCTCCCTACCCACCATGCACTGGGACGCACAGACGGGGGGTGTGTATTTATGGAGCTGGGGACTTGAAATGGATTGTGAAGCAACACCATCTTTTGGCAAACAAGTTTGATCCAGAAGTAGATGATGTAGCTATAAAATGTATGGAGGCATTTTTAAGGTACAAAGCTATTTATGGTAGATCATTACTAACAGTTGAAAAATCTGACATAATTTTATGATGTTTTCAAAAACATCATAAAATTAATTTAAAAATGTTTGTAAATATTGGAGAAATGGATGTTGATATGTAAATGTATAAATGTTTAATATAACACGTTCTATGCTGGTCATATTACAATGCAAACTGTCAAATAAAAATGAATTAAATTAATAGTTTGGCTTTATAAAATATTTGTACTTTTTTTCTACAGACGCTTACTTTGTGTTACACATAATATTTAATATAAACCAACATTTGATTATAATGAATTTAAATAAGAAAAATAAAAATGAATTAGAGTACAAAAAAGAAAAGGTCTCACAATAAAAGGTAATGGGTCGATGATGCACAATGTACAAGACCAAATACAAACATATATATTTATAATAAACCAACTACTTGCTTGATATTGTGCTGAATTTACATTTATTCTATGCAAATGAATCTTGTAATCTCGTTTGTTTATGGCCTATTTATGAAAGCTGTTATGAAGGGCTGCCATATTCTTAAGAAACTTGATAAACATGGAAATGAACTTATGCAGTAGGTTATCCTAACAAATCCTGAAACAAGGAAAGAATAAGCAGGAAAATTTCCAATGTTTAGATCAAACATAGAAGCGGAACCAAGAACATGCAAAATGTTTGATAAAATCTCTTCCTATTCAGACCACAGAACAACTCATTTGAACAGAATACCAATGTCTACCCATGAATGAGCAACGAACTGAAAAAAATTCAGTTGAAATTCCACTTGGTATTATAGCAGGTTTACAGACTGTCTAGATAATTATACACTCTTAGAAGAAGTTATTGTAGCACTCAAGTTCACACTCTTTGTATTAGGGCTACAAAATTTATCAAAATAACATTGAATAAATAATATCTGTGTTCTTTGGGTTTTTTTTTAGGGTGTTTGTAGTTCGAATCGAGTCCTCATCCAACGAACAATAGGTTGTGGGCAATATTAGCCATTGAGTGTGCCGGGAAAAAAAGACCATCTGGGTGTCTTTGGAATACTCATTTCAACATACTAACCATTATTTTTATTTATATTTAAACAAAATAAGAAAAAATCTTCATCCTGTTCAAAAGTTTTCACACTCCAGCTAGGGTTTAGCCTGGATGCCAGCCGAACTTAGCCCCGCCCACAACATTTGAGGGTTGAATCAATTGGACCAATCAATTTGTCAGGGTGGACTTTATATGATGATGGACAGATGATCAAAAGTTACGTAATCAACGTCACCAAAGAGTGCTTGGGTTGAATTCGTTTACAACAAAGAATGGCTGCCGCTGGAGAATTTAGATGTGTAGATTCAGCCATCGCGTCTGTTATAGAGGATGTCGACAGCGCATTCATTTTAAAAGAGGAACAGAGAACCGCGATCAAGGCATTTGTCGATCCAATTGAGTGCAGAGCATTTTCTTTCCTGGTTCGTTTGAAACACGCCACATAATCACAGCCCAATGGAGCAGTATCAGACTCACATTCTGACTAGAATCTAAGTATGACGACGTCAGGCTTGCTAGGGTTAGTAAAATGTAATTCTGTCATTAATTACTCCCCCTCATGTCGTTCCAAACCGGTAACATCTTCATTTATCTTTCGAACACAAAAGAAGATATTTTTTATGAAATCTGATAGCTTTCTGATCCCCCATAGACTGCAATGCAATTACCACTTTTAAGGCCCAGAAAGGAAGACATCGTTAAAATAGTCCATGTGACTCCAGAGGTTCAAGCTTAATTTTTTGAAGCGACGAGAATAACAGCAATCATTTTAGACATTTTTCACTTTTAGATTAACTACAACTACACTTTGGACATAATCAATGTCCAGTAAACCAAAATGATACCATTTGTTTTAACTACGCCATTACTGGCACCATTTCATCGTTCACTGACATCATTTAAAGTTAATATTGAGTAAAATACAGGGTTGAATGATTGTTTTTCAAAAAGTTAGATGCCACAATATGTTTTGGCGCCAAGGTAACAAATTAGATAAATTTGTTAACTTAATGTAAAGACGGCATATATAGACTGCTAAATGTGCAAAATAATTGTTACAAAAAAGATTGTAATATCATAAAAGTTCATTGAATTACTTGTGTTGGGGCTCACAACCTCTCGACTGTCAGAACAGCGCCATGCACACCTGGCCTGAGATGTAGCTCATATGGCCATGGCTAGTAGGGCTGTGCTCGAAATATAGATACAACAATGTATCGATTCGTCACACACTCCTTGCCGATATTAATATCAATACAGCTGCTTCTGTATCAATTCCACAACACGAGCACAGACAGTGTTTTAAAAAAATTGAAAAGCGTCAAGGTTTCTGAAACTAACAAACATATAAATAATAGAGCTGTGAAATGTATTGAATAGTTTCGATTTCGCCTTCCAATGATCATGAAAAACGATAGTCAAGATAAAACAATTATCGTGCGGCATTCTGTTCCTTTAAAGGGGTCATGAAGTGCATTTTTAAAACATTTTATAATGTTCTCTGAGGTCCACTTATAATTACATCAAAAAAACATAATTTAGAAGTAAGGCTATTTTCTATCCTGTTTTTATCCCCCTCTTTGAAACATTCTTGTTTTGAGGCGTGCCACATTAGAGACTTGGAAGTAAACACCCACTGCTGTGATTGGGTAACAGTTTTTAACTATGTATTTGTGAGGTACTCATTACATTCTATAAGTATTTAAAGACCCCCTATGGTGAAAATCAAGTTTTTAATGTTGTTTACATGTCTATGTGGAGATTTTAATATGCTTAAAGCTATACTGTGTAATTTTTAAGTTGATTCTTAGCAGAAAAAATTGTTCTTTCAAAATTATATGTGTATATTGTTCTTTCTCATTCATGTGTAATTACTTCCACCAACTAATCAAGTATTCCCGTAAGCGTAGAATCTGCCATTCAGAAAACATACGCGCGAGTCGCTCGAATGGCGGCAGCCAGGTTGTGCCTCCATCTTGAAAATACATTAGCCAAAGAGGGACATACCTGGAAATTCAAGCTTCGCCTTTCGCGCTTTTACAGTCAGTGGCACCATGACGAATGCGAGGGGGAGATTACTCGCGACTGCCAGCAGATTTGAAAGCCTGTTGAAGAAGGAGGATCACGCCTATTCTCGAGGACATGTAACAGAGTTGCCAAGGAAGCGAAAGAGAGAACTAAAACAACAACACGAGTCACGACAGGCATATCAACAAGACCAAAGTCAATAATGGAGTGGCTTTTCCAAGATGGAAACAGCTCATGAGGTCATGGGGAGCAAGGATTTTAAAAGGAGCAAGGATTTGAAAAGTAGCCTGCTTTCTTCAGGTAAACATTGCCTTACACTATTAAAGCTCCAGTCCGTAACTTTTTTGGGTTAAAAATTATCCAAAAAAAATTGAGCAAGTACATAACCAGCCAGTGTTCAAAACTATCTGCTTGCCTTAGCTCGATTCAAAACGGTAAGCTTGTAATAATGTTTTTAATTCCAGTGGTACTGGTGGATTTCCGCGGGAGATTTGAGCATGTCTTTGCGTCATTACGTCACATCTGTACACATAAAGGAGTCTCGGCTGGTAGGCTATATTGCGTGTGAGGATGCTGGAGGTGGAGATTTATAGCCTTTTCTCACAGCACTTGATTTAATTAAACTTATCAATTTGATGGTGGATCCAGAAAGGTTCAAACGACAATCACCAGTGACAACTATAGACTCACCCGTTGTAAAATACAAAAGACTTTGGACTGAGAGTTTGGAAAAAGAGACTGCAACCGGACCCATGCGAAAACAAGGATAAATATCTGAAGGGCTTTAAATGTAGTCACGCAATGCTGATGTTGTTAACATTAACAATTTGAGAACAAAGTATAATTCGCATGGTTTGATGTGATATGATAATCGATCGTTAGATTTAATCAGTGCGATTTACTGCAATGCTTTTTTTTCAGTTAGTTGGTCAGAAGAACAGAAGTGGCTGTTACTTACTTGTTCAGATGACATTTTTGGTTGAAAATTATTATGTTGGTCATACTTCCAAAAAGTAGAATCTGTGATTCCGAATAGTATCCACACCGGTGTGGCGACTGACAGCCGCACACTCTCCTCAAACATTGGATTCATCCGCACTATGCCGTGTCGAGGTGCAACTCACGTAAAGTTGATAATTCCGCGAATGACTGCAATTGCAGATTTCGAACAGAGATGGCGACAAAGAGGAAAAAACTGCGGACTGCAGCTTTAATCTCGTACAATATATAATAATAATAATACATAATAATTCATTACATTTATATAGCGCTTTTCTCTGCACTCAAAGCGCTTTACATAAAAGCGGGATCTCCTCAACCACCACCAATGTGCAGCATCCACCTGGATGATGCGACGGCAGCCATAGTGCGCCATAACACCCTCCACACACCAGCTTACTGGTGGAGAGGAGACAGAGTGATGAAGCCAATTGGTATATGGACAGAGGCCACTGGGCAAATTAGGCCAGCATGCCGGGGTTACACCCCTACTCTTTCGAAAGACATTCTGGGATTTTTTTGTGACAGACAAAGCAATAATAATGACACAAAGTAAAAACATTGTTACTGTGTGTGTTTCAAAATTACTGTCGGATTCAGTCTGCACTGGATTATCTTTTATTTTCAGTCTATGGAAAGCCTGTTGAACGGAGTCTAGTTTAAAAGTGAATCTGCAGTAAAATAAAAGCAAACAACTGAACAGTGTCTTACTGATACAATCTTGAACTTTGTTAAAAAATAAAGTTCATCCATGCTTTCTTAATGTTAGGATCACAAGGAAGGTAATGCAAATAAGGCAATGTTGTTTCACAACTTGGCACTGCATTTTGTAATCCTCAGAGGTATCTATCATATTGTTGCTCGAGTAATTCTGTGTTTGCGTCTCTCTCTCGTATTGGACTAACGAGGAAGCTTTGAGTTCTGAAACTAATCAGTGACGCCCGCCAGTTTGTCATTGTTGCCAAAAACGACATTGGAAGATCAGAGCCTGACCTGTGCCTTGGATAAGCTTTTTTATCCAAAAAAGGATTACTTTTACTCATATGCTGTGGAAAAGATGGAGCGGCACAGTAAAAATTCCTTCTGGTCTGTTCGAGTCCCCACCGATATTTAGTTTTTTGGATGATCAGATCTACATTAATACAAGATACAAAGTTATGAAGAGATTGAAATGATGTAAAGGGTTATCTGCCTAATGAAATTGGGGGGTAAAATAACTTTCTGCAGTTTGAGTTTTGTGAATTTTCTCGTCAATGTTTAATGAATAATGAATGTTGAACTCATAAATAGTTTATTTTATTGTTATTTATTGTCTAAACTAATTTTGTGCCAAAACAGCACATTTTTTGTGTACGGTTTTAGGTGCTTATTTAAACAGCAGGCGACGACAGGCAGCACATGATGTGTTATTATGACACATTTACACATTTATGTGTTAATCTTCCTGACACATTCACTGTTGAGGACAGTTCAGCACATTCTTTCTAAGAGTGTAAAATAAGCTAAAATAAGTGTCAAATTATAAGTGGGTAAACCTGATAGTGATTGTTCATGATTGTCAAATCCATGATTGTAGATGCCTTTAGGCATCTTTTTCTAATGACAGCAATTAAAAAAGTAACCGCGTGGTCTTACAGGTTTTTCAGCATATTCATTCATACATTTTCAATATCATAGTAGGCTAGATGTTTTACCAGTGGCCAGTTTTGTGTTGAGAGATCTTAAAAGCATGAAATGGACCTCTATGCTGCCTGTCATGTCAAGACTTGTTAATTATGGGATAAGCCAATCTTTTTTTTTTTTTTTATAATTATTGCATCTGCAGGATAATTGATCACAGCCCAATTGATAGTCTCAAAGTTGTGTTGTGGGGTTCTGTGTTGTTAACCGAGCAAACACGATATGCTAACCATGTACGGAAGTGTTTACAAAGCTTGTTTGAAAATCTGATATTATGGTGCCCCCTGCTGGAGACTCGTTAAAATAGACTATTTGAATTAACTAGAACCGTATGAGAATCTAGTGCCATGTAGATTACACTCTTCTACAGAATGGCTTTATGTTACTTTTTACCATGTGGACTCAAAGCAGCTAGTCTAACATCTTTCAACAGCAATAGCCCAACCCGAGACTGCCATTGCTGGTAAGTCAGATGTCTGAATAAAATAATGACAGAATGTTGATTTTACTTTCTTTCATTCTTTCTTTCTTTAGTGAAACACAAAAAAAGTTAGGCAGCTTTACAAGCGCACTGTGATTTAAACGCAAAGCACCATTAAAAAAATGGATCACAAAAGTAGTCTCAATAGCTGCAAATGGTGTTTAATGTTCCAAGTCTTCTGAAGCCAAATGAATGATTTGTGAGAGGGATAGCCTTGCGTCGATAATTGTGTCGCATATCGTTGCCTCTACTGATATCATGCCATGGACAAATGGCGCCTTTCGTTTTCGCAGTGACCAATGATCGCAATTAATTAGCTACCGCGTGTTATATTTCATTCAGTTTAATGACACGTGCTGTGTTCGAAATTGCCTCCTAGGCTATACCCTAATTCACTATTTCCATTTGAAAGAGTTGATGAGTGAGTGAATTCGGACACTGAGTGCGCCGGAAGGGCTGTTGATTTGGCATAGTTTGTGCTGTTTTTAAAATAATAATTTCTGGCTGCTAAACTGGCAGCTCGTATAGTAGCCTGAAAATATTATCTAAAACTCTGCCATGATGGAAACTACCTAATTAATCAATTTTAATAACAAATTTAATTAAAAAGGAATTTAGGCTACCTGAATGATATTATGCTGGACCAGCGCAGTTTGGAAAATGGATGGATGATTTGATTCAGCTGCAGGCGCAATCTCCCGGCGAAACGCGGGAATTCATTCAGTTTGCGACTCTCACAGTGCATTATGGGTATTCTCGAGTCTAGCCGTTGAGCGTACGGTTGTACACTCGTTATTGCAGTGCATTGCGGGATTGAATGAGTGCACTCGCTATGGTTTCGGACACCATAACAAATGTCTGTCCCCTATTTAACGATAAGGGGTAATTTTGGACATAGCCATGGAGTTACTGTGTCCAAAATCGGGCACTCATATTCTTGGTTACTCTTTCCTATCCGGTTGTTAAGTCGTGACGTAACCACTCTCCGATAATACTGTTTCCGGGTCCAAAGGCCGGGTCCTCTCTACCTACCTACCGCTTTCGCCCGAGTTTTAACGTGTTCCCGTGTTGTTTAAATAGATCGGAGTTAAAAAACAAGTGACATTCAACTGTCATTCTACCGCTTTCCCTGTGACGAGAAAGATAAGAGAAAATGGCTGCAGTTGATAAGGTAAGTTACAAATCTTAAACGAATGAAGAAACTTTGGCGCCAGTGGGTGCTATCCCTTAATCCCTAGTAACACCCACTGGCACTGAAGCGAAAAAAGCCCTTAAGAAAAGGGTTTATTTAGTCTAGGATCTGGAGTGGACGAGCGGAGCGCTTGGGCCCGGAAGAGGCTAAACGTCACGCGTGACGTCAGACTTAACAACCGAATAGTAGGCTATATGGGATGTACTAGCCTATATAGGAAGAAGGGAATGGCTTAGCAAATTTGAGCACGGACATAATTGATGGGCTACAGGGGTATGTGTATATTTAAATCAAATAATGATAATTATAATAATTTTACTTTGTAACCATAAAAACGCACTTTGTCAGATTGGTTGTTTCTTGTTTAATGTGTTCTCTCAAATTTAAATTGAGCAAATAATGATAGGCTATAAAAAATAACATCTTACAAACATGGGGCAAAACCTAAAAATAACCTGCAGGAAACATTCTGGGAAGGTTCTCTTAAGGTTATACAATAAATAACCTGCAGGGAACGTTCTGAGAAGGTTTTCTTAAGGTTATAAAAATAAAACCTAAAAACAACCTGCAGGGAACATTCTGGGAAGGTTCTCTTTAGGTTATAAAATAAATAGCTTGCATGGAATGTTTAAAGGCTCTCTTTAGGTTATAGAATAAATAACCTGCTGGGAACATTCTGGGATGCTTCTCTTGGTTGCAAAAAAGAACCTACAGAGAACGTTCGACATTCTTATTTGGTTCCCAAAAAAATAACCAAATGGGAAACGTATGGGAACGTTAGGGGGATGTTCTGTGTTTGCTGGTGTAACAGACGTAGGCCAGTAAGAGGCGCTGACCTCAAGAGGCGCTAGCGAGTAGGACCGGTCTTTAGCGTTCTTGTTAGCGTGCCCGCCTCCCACGCCAGAGACCCCGGTTTGAATTTAAATAGTTTTTTGTAGCTTGTGTGTGTCTGTACAAAAATATACTTCAAGTTCACATCTTCAGTGAATCAATCGCTTGAATCATTATTCTTTATCTTCATTTATACAATTAACCTGCATTTGACTGTATACAGACAACATCTTATATGCATGTTTTTGCCTCTAAATATAGTTAAGATCCAAGGAAATGTCACTTAATTGTCCCCATAGAAATGAATCCATGGCTGGTAACCAGGGCTTCCTCCATGGATGAGCGGTCCCTACCTTGCCTACCGTTTCCACCTGCCTTAGTTATTGCCGCATCTCTGTGGTATATGAACCTGAGAAGCTGTTTCATGCCTTAGTGGCACAGTGGCAGTAGTTTCTGGAAGGTCTGGTTTAAAATGATATAGAACTGAAATGGCATTTAACAAACATAGGACTCTAAAAAGAATTTCCATTTTTTCACTGAGTACAACACTTTCTCTCTATCTGCTGAACTATATAACGAAGAATTATCCTTCTAATGGGAAACTGGACTTGAATCACTTACTAAAGCAGAATGTTGGAGAACTACAGGCTTGTTCTGCTATTATCCAAGGAGACATGGACAGAGTGGACAAGGACATTTTCAGGAATCTCCTGGCCTCTAAAAAAAAGAAATCCCTGCTACCCGAGTCATTCTATCTCAACGCAACCAAGGATTGTCCATCCTACATCCGAGACAGAGGGTTTCTGGCGCTTTCTCTCAGTAAAGAGGAGAGAGATTTCCCCATTGCTTACTCCATGGTGATCCATGAGAAGATTGAGATGTTTGAAAGGCTCTTAAGAGCCATTTACACTCCTGACAATGTGTACTGTGTTCATGTGGACCAGAGGTCTCCTGAGATCTTTAAAGAAGCAGTTAGGGCCATTGCGTCCTGTCTGACCAACGTGTTTTTGGCCAGCAAACTGGAGAATGTGATCTACGCCTCCTGGTCTCGAGTTCAAGCGGACATCAACTGCATGCAGGATCTGCTCAAGTCACCCGTCCAGTGGAGGTATCTGCTCAACACCTGTGGCACTGATTTCCCCATTAAAACCAATGCTGAAATGGTTCAGACTCTAAAACAACTGAACGGAATGAACAGTTTGGAGTCCGAGGCTGTAGAGTCTAAAAAGGTGCGCTGGGAGTTTCATCACAATGTTACGAACGGTGTGATTCGGACCGATGTTAGAAAGTCACCCCCGCCAATTCAGAGCCCTATGTTCTCGGGAAATGCTTATATTGTGGTTTCAAGAGAGTTTGTGGATCACATCTTTAAAAGCAAAGAGACTCAAGATTTCATGGAATGGGAGAAAGACACATACAGTCCAGATGAGCACATGTGGGCTACGTTACAGCGGATGCCTTCAGTACCAGGATCAAACCCTCCAAACAGAAAGTACGAGCAATCGGACATGAACGCAATTGCTCGTCTAGTGAAATGGAGCTCGCTTGAAGGAGATCTAAAGAGTGGGGCTCCCTACCCACCATGCACTGGGACGCACAGACGGGGGGTGTGTATTTATGGAGCTGGGGACTTGAAATGGATTGTGAAGCAACACCATCTTTTGGCAAACAAGTTTGATCCAGAAGTAGATGATGTAGCGATAAAATGTATGGAGGCTTTTTTAAGGTACAAAGCTATTTATGGTCGATCATTACTAACAGTTGAAAAATCTGGCATTATTTTATGATGGCAGTAGTGATGTTCAAAAACTGTCCATCCATTTTTCAAAATATTTTCAATATGATTTTCTATTTATTTAATTGGATAGAAATGATGTAAGAAAATATCATGAACTTTTATTATTTAGTTTTTTAACTTTTTTTAAGTTATTGACAGGATACAAATGTATCTATATCTACACTACTACCACTAATGTATTATATATTTTTTTATATTATATAAAATTGTCTAAATGTGTCATTCTATCCATAAAAGCGTGTGTGTGTGTGTGTATATATATATATATATAAAACACCATTTACAGATGTAAAAATTTGTGCAAAAAAAAAGTGTAAAAACATCTCTGGGTTGAATCTCTGACATTATAAATCCGTAAGCCCATAGCGGAACATGTCCTTTAAGACATTATCGTTAAAGTCCACCCCATGGCAGAGCTCACAAAATTCACAATTTTTTTTTAATATATATATATATATATATATATATATAAATAAGCCTATAGCCTATGTTACATGATCATATATTCTGACACATAGACAGCATAGAAACCATAAAATAATTAGACCAACATTTACTTGCATCAAGCAACTCTGTTGGTATTTTTATAATTAGTATTAATATAATTGTTACATTTATTGTATTGCCACACTTTAATATGTGAATTATATTATCAGAAAACTGAACATTTAGCGTTATCAGGCTTTTATTTGTGCTTAATGGATAAAACAACGACGCTGCACACTCAGCTGCTCATTAACATGGCTGCTATAAATTTGACCTGCCACAAGTGCTGTTTTCGACACTCTTGATGCTTCGAATCTTTTCCCGAAACATTCAGGGGAATGCCTCAGTGCTTCATGAGGCTTCATTTGCCCATCCCGAACCCAAATGCAACTTTACTTCAAAACATCAAACATAAAACAAGGGCATGGCAAGACATGAAACTCAGAACAAGAACCTGGACAAACATTCAATAGTAGACAAAGACACAGGGCAAACATGAGGGCTTAAATACACAGACTAATTACAAGACAAGGAACACCTGTGAACAATGATCAGACATTAACAAATGACAAGACAATGGCACGATCACATGACAATCAGGGAATCAAATGACAGACAAGAACAAGGAACAAGACACAAAACCCACAACGTGACAGAGAGAGAGAGAGAGAGAGAGAGAGAGAGAGAGAGAGAGAGAGAGAGAGAGAGAGAGAGAGAGAGAGAGAGAGAGAGAGATTTATTGTTTTATATTGAGTGAACTATTCCTTTAGAATTTAATGGACTACATATTTACAACTTTTATACAACAAATCTAGTAAACATTGTGGAATATATTTTAGTACATTTACATTGTGCCAGGAACCGATTACAAGGAAATAATTTTCAGCTGAAGCTAACCAACCTGATACCAAACATAGTTATGCAAATATGACCATTACAATACACTACACGTGTCACCAAATTTTGCATGGTGTTTCCTTAGGGTCTATAGTGTAATTTTGGCTTAGGAGCCCTCGGAAAAAACCCTTGTAACATGTCATATTAGAAGTATATCATTATCAATGAACTATGCTTAAAAACACAGTGATTTTCAAGTTCCTGCACAAGATAAAGTGTCAAAGTATTAGCAATATGATCTTTATTGGCCCTGTAATTGATAATTATGAGTCTTTACAGTTGCATTTGCAAAGAGGTGAGCAGTCTACACTTGCTTTGCCACATTTGCAGGTGGAACAATCCCCCTTACAGCAACATTTGATAAGTTCTCTGCAGGCTGTGGGGACTTCTGGAAGTGTCATCCAAACTGATTCCCAAGACCCTGATTCATTGGTCCATCCATGGTCCCTTGGAGAAGGAATACCTTGCTGTGAGAGTGTGCTGGTCGCCCAGATTCCAGTCTGATAAACTGCCCGTCTGATGTGCTGCAGCAGAGTATCTTGGGTGGGTGGCAGTTTTTCCATTGTCCTACTCCCATGGCAGAAGAGTTCTTTCCTCTTTTGGACAATGGAGCTTAAAGGACTGGACTTGGCATACAAGATCAGTCAAGCTTTTGGAACTGCCATGAAGCAGCATCTAATATTTTGAATAGATTTCTGGTAAGGGAAGCAAATACTTCAGTGGCTTCATCATAGGCTTGCCAGCCAGGCCTGCCAAACTGACTTCTTACCCTTCCCAGTGAAAGCAGATGTTGTATAGCACCCGAATAGGCATGGAACATCAACAGTGCTTGAGACTTGTCCTTACCCAGACTTTTACATACAGACTTTTACAAATCTGTATTTTTTGCCCATGCCAAAAGCCACCCAGATGTCAGACAAAGGTTGAATCACAAGTAAATCATGGAATAAACCTGCAAGAATCACAATGACATCAGTGTCCACAGTACGCACATGGACAGTTTTTACTCCTTGCTCCAGGGCATGCTGTATATGAATCACAATCCGGGTGTTTGCCTCTTCATGATTGCAACTGCTCAGGGTGCTGCTGGAACCAAAGGAAGATACAGCTTACCCTGATGTGATATACAGATAATTGTCTGGGGCCCAGTTGAACTCTTCAGTCTTAGATGTCAGAAAGGGAAAAAGCTCTTTCTTATTCATTGGATCATGTAGGAAATCCATCCAATTGCCTGGCAGCTTTGTTTGGCCAGACACTTTCCTGTGTACGCATTGACCTCTCTTGACACGTGGACTCCAAACTGTCTGAGATTTATGTATCCCATACAATATCCAACCTCTGTGTATCCTGTAGCTGCCTCTGCAGGTAAGGGATGAACACATTACTTGCATATTCATTAAATGTGTTTACTGTATTAGTAGACAGACTGTGGACAATGACCGCTCCATCCAAGATTTTGCAGTCAAAGCATGTGATTGCCCAGGGTGTTCAAGGCATTGAAGTAAGTCAGACTTTGTAATAATTAAAACATGGGTAAAAAAAACAACAACAAAAAAACAGCACAAAGTCAAATTTAAATATAAGCACCCTCAAGCAAAAGTTTAATAAACAAATGTAATAATATCATATATAATATCTAGTACTCGGACTGTACCTTGCCAGTGGTGTAGTAGCTTGCGTGCAAGGGCTGTACTGGTGGGACTGGGAGCAATAGCTTCCAGCAGGTTCAGCCATACCCGGGAGGCTTTGTGGTTAGAGGCTTGAAAAAAAAACAGTCCACCCACTCTCAGGTTGTGGGTTGGCCGTGTAAAAATTCAATCTTGTTATGGAAACCGAATTAGATGCCACATAGAGGTGGTAGCCACCAAGGGAGTGTCTGGCCGTGTGAAGGAAGTTTTGGATGATGCTGTGAGAATTGTAAAGTTTGTTAAAGCAAGGCCTGTGGATGTTCAAGGACGAACAAGGATGTTCGATGGCTGTCCAGGGGAAAGGTATACTTACTGTTTGAATTGAGGATCGATTAAATTGAGCTTTTTTTCTATCCACTTAGCGATTGTTTTGAGAATGACTACTCTTCTTGTTGCCAGGATGATTGTTTTGTACATCTTAGGACCTTTATTACAAACAAAGCAAATGATAGAAAGATCATATATTTTGTATATATAAAACAACTAGGTTAAAATAGGATTTTTGAGCATAATACATTTTTAAAAGTTAGGCATGAAATAACATAAGACTCGACTCGGACTCGTGACAAAAGACTCCTGACTTGACTCAGACTTCAGATGAAAGACTTGTGAACAAAATTTCGGAAGTGACATATACATATATGAGTGATTCACTCTTCCGAAATTGCAATTGACATAGTGATAATTAGCTTTTCCTTTCCCTGAAAAACGTTTGAAGAGCCCCACCATAAGTAGTTTTTATTTTTTAATTTATTTCTTTAAGCATCTTAGAGATGATGTCACTGCTCTGCACAACCCGATTAAAACAAGTTTAACATGTTCCTGGATCAACTTTGTCAGAGAGGAATTTACCATGATTTAATGATCTGGCATGCATCATTTTATTTCAGCTGTATTAAGTGACATACCAAAATAGGGCCCATGCAACGGTTTCTAAAACAAACACAGGCAAGGTCACGCAATCTCAGTAGTAATGTAATAACCATCTATTATGTTATGCATTGTATTGCATTCTTCTTAGAATCTACGCAAAGCCAGTGACAAAAGTAAGCAAAAGGAAGACAATGCATGAATTTATTTCATGATTCTTGATATCTTTTTTCAGATAATTTGCTATAGCTAAAATTCCCTGCATTTAGGGTACATTTACACGGCGATGTACTAAAAACAGAAAAGTTTTTCCTTTGCTTTTTTCACGTACAGACAACTACATAGTCAAAACTACCCCCCTTTCACAAGAATCTCAGAAAACGACTAAAAACGCTGTATTATGCTGCCATGCTAGTAGTTGGCGATGCCACTTTGTAAAGAAACAAACATTACGCACCTAGACTGAACACGTAATATGCGTCTTTGTTGTTTACATGGCGACAAAAACGTTATCATTTTCCAAATTTGTTTTCAGTTTTTAGTTGAAAATGGTGTTGTGTAAAAGGCCCCTTAGACCTTCAAAGATTAAACGGCTCAGGAACATGTCAAAGTGAATGGGTCGAAGCTACACGCTAAAATGAACGCTTCAATAAAGTGAAGTCCAAGTAAGGCAACCTATACTTGGAATTTGTCCTCTGCATTTAACCCATCCAAGTTAGTGCACAAACATTAGGAGCAGTGAGTAGTGAACACACACACCTGGTGCAGTGGGCAGCCATTCACTGCAGCGCCCGGGAAGTGATTGGGGGTTAGTTGCCTTCCTCAAAGGCCTCACCTCAGTCTTTCCTGACATTATTGAGAATCGAACCCACGACCTTCAGGTTACAAGTCAGACTCTCTAACCATTAGCCCACAATTGCCCCTAATACAACATCATCATGCACCCATTCAGAAAGAGATTGCGTTGGAAAGACATATTATATTCCTTTTTATTTAGTTTACTTTGACGTGTCCAGTATAGGCAGCCTCCGTGTCCTTTAGCATCATGTCAAAAAATGCGCCCAGTGCAGATACGTTGGACGGGTTTATTACAAGTGAGACGCGTTCGTTTTCTCTTGAGTGTTAGACTCAATTACTTACTCATGAGTCATATGGCACATAGCAACACAGCTAAAAAGTATTCCAAATGGACCTTTTATTGAAAGATGCCTACTTTTACCTGAGAAATGCTTTTAAAAGCACCTGTAAGAGCTGTGATTGGTATGTTTGAGTTGGGGGAGGTGACAAGTAAATATTGTTTAAAAAAGGCAGTATATTAAACAGACAACAATGAAACACATTATGCAAAAGCAAAAGCATAATGGAATGTCTGTTGCCTTTGATGTCACAGCTCAATTCATAAGTTAATTTGATGTGACCCTAACAGTACATTATGCATATTCTCTAGTCATTGAGTGTATGAGTTGGACACTGCTTATTGCAGTACATTATGAGATTGAATGAGTGCACTTTATCATTTCCACTGTGGTTTCAGACTTCACTACGAAATGTGTCACAAATATCTAAACAGATGTGGGTAGAGTATCCAAAACCTGTACAAGTAAAAGTACAAGTACTTATAGAACTATTTACTCAAAGTAAAAGTAAAAGTAATAATCTTAACAGTTACTTGAGTAAGAGTAAAAAGTATCCAATGAAAAAACTACAAGTAGTTAGTTACTAGTTACTTTGGATCATATAGGCCTATATATATATATATATATATATCACTGATTCTTGAGAGTCGGGACAAAATACGTTTTAAAAAACTTTAAAAAAAATACACACTATTTCAATTAGAGTTGTATGTTTCTGCAGAGAAAGGTCTTAGCTATTTAACCATGTAAAGGAACAGGTTCTAAATAAAAACACATTTTTAACAAATAAGCATGTTTCCCTTCAGAACTGGATTTGTGTCAACTCCGTCAAACACACTAAAAAGTATACAATTTTAATTCTTCCAATCCAAAAAGAAACTAAATTTCTGAAGTATATTGTAATAGTGTTTAGTTACTCTGATATGTAAAAAAAATACAATATATAAACTTAAGTTGTGATTTCACACTATTCTGAAAACTCAGATTTCTAAATATTTGCATTTCCAAACTTTGATTTTAATTTCAATATTGTAAAAACAAATTCCTTAAATAAATAAAACATAAGATGATGTAGATCAGATGGTCCTTTATTACAAAAACAACATAAACTGAAGGAAGAATTTTTTCCCCCAAAAAAATTACAAAAACAAAAACATACATCCAACGCTGTTGATGAAGATCTGACGGTGTTGATGAAAAACTGACGGTGTTGATGAAAAACTGACGGTGTTGATGAAGATCTGACGGTGTTGATGAAGATATGACGGTGTTGACAAAAAATATGTGTGCATTGTGATTATTGAACAGATGTGCTCTTTAAACTACTACTAAAACTACTCCTTGTTATTAGAGTATTGAACTTACTGTAAAGCAAACTATAAGCGCATACACCGTTTCCAACTATTATAAATTACACCGTTTCCAACTTTCACAAAAAAAAAACAATAAGGGAAACCAGGGGCCCTCCTCCCCCTTTGTTTTCATCTACCTCCCCTATACCACTTCCTGCTCTACTTTTTCTCATCCACCTCTTCTCCTCTTCCTTTCCTCCTTTGTAAGTAGCCATTTACTTTAAAGTGGCGTGTGTGTGTGTGTGTGTGTGTGCGCGTATGTGTGTGTTTGGGTGTGTTGGATGTGTGATTGCCCTGCACTGCCTACTTTATACTGGGTGTGATCTTAAATTGACATTCCTTGACAACAATACTGCACCACACAATCTGTAGCTTAGAATCAGGTTCAATTAGCTTACTTAAGATTTCATTTTTGTCTAACCTGTGCTTATGCCTTGAGCAGCAGGCGTCGGACATGCGTATGGTTAAATAATGTAATGCATGCTATGTATGTGCATTTATGTGTAAATAAAACCCTGAAATAACAGTTTAACCCTTCACTATATTCACAAATAATATTATATTCGCACATTAAGAGGTTATTGGTGGATTTGTCAACTCCGTCAGCTTACAGGTCAACTCAGTCAGACATAGAACCTGACGGAGTTGACGTCTGACGGAGTTGACGTAAGGGCATGTATTTTCCCGCCAAAACATGTATTGTACACTGCAGCTAGGTAGTTTTTCCTCAGTTGCTAGCTGTCCCAATAACCTCACTAAAATGCTTAAATTCAATCCACTATGGTTTAAAAAAAGTATCTTAACAGAAAGATGGTATTGACATGGTCCAGCTGTGACCATAGGAATATTGACATTGTTTGTCTAAAATATTAAAAAATGTAAACCTTTCCAGAGCATGTGTGGTAGTGCTGCATTCACCACAGACAGGGAGATGAAAAGGGGTCATCAAGGATATAGCTGACCATGCTATTTCCTGATTTAAAGAGCTTTATGAAAAAATCTGACGGGGTTGACAGAAACTGAGGACACAACTTTAATAGGCAAATATTTATGGAAAATATTGTTTGATGTTCACTTCATGCATTGTTTTTTATATTTATACCCCTTATTTTTTATTTGATATATATGTTTTCACAATTGTAGAGCTTTTTTAAAGTTTTTTGGGATGGTTAATATTGTAACCTCTTGCTGAGGACAAGTGCAATAACATGGACCATCTAACCACAGACCATACATTTTAACAACTTTTCCCCAAAAAGATAAAAAAGTTTATTCTAAAAATCAGATAGGTATATACAATTCCTCTAGATTTAACTTTGTAAGTTTGTCATACATGATGAATTTCTTCATTTTTGCTATAAATTAGACTTTTCTTTGTGGGACATGTTTTGTCCCGACTCTCAAGAATCAATGATATATATATATATATATACAGCATATATATATATAACATGATATTATTTAAATATTTTTTAATTTAAATGACTATTATTATCATTGTTCTGCCCATTGTCATGGTATATAATCGCCATCTAGCGGACATTTGCAGTATTGCAGTTGTTATTTTTCCTGTACATGCGCACTTGCAATGTTGATTTATTAGTTCGGCAGCAGTTCAACGTGCAGCATACTGTAGAGTTAATTCGACGCTCAAACAGTCTTTGCCCTGGATGAAGATATGCCTGTAAGTTTATTTACTATTTTAAGCGATGTTTAAAAGTGTTATGAGGTAACATAATCTTTCCTCTTGAAGAATAGTTTGTGATCGATATGAAAATGTAAATAAGTTTTCTATCACATGTATACGCACGTGCAGATTGTGATGTACGCGTTTATATGTATTTCAAACAGATTAATGTACAAATTGTAATTTCATTTCTTGTTTATTGTATTTCAGTTTTACAAATAAGAAAAAGGATCACAGAAGTAAACATTCTGGAAGGATAAACTGCTTCATGTGTGTTTGTTAGCTAGCTGTCTAGTTTCTTCAAAGTGACGCAGTTGCGAGGACAGCATAGTAAAAAGGCATCAACGCATCGGAAAAGATTAACAAGAGCTGTATTTACCATCATATGCTGCACAATTCTGAGATCAAAAAGTGAAAGACTGCACTTTGCATGGAGTCAAGATGGATCCAGATAAGGATGCTGAAAAGGCCCAGCAAGCTTCTGAGAAGCGATCTCAAGTATCTGGCTCCAGATATTCTTCACGCTCGAGTAGATCAGCTGCCAGTTCAGCAGCTATTCGTGCTCGAGCAAAAGCCGAAGCGGCACGCGCAGAAGTGTCTTATGCTGAAAAAGAGGCAAAAATGATGAAAGAGCAAGCAGAATTGGAAGCGGAAACAGTGAGACGCAAAGCAGAATTAGAAGCTAATTTGCATGTGCTACAAAAGCAAAGGGCAGCGGTTGCAGCCTCGGCCGAAGCAGCAGTGTATGAAGCCGCAGTCGAACCGGAGGATCCACTTCAAGACTTCTCAGAATTAGTAATTCAAGATTCAGCACAAAGAACCAGTGAGTATGTGGAGAATCATTCACTGACTGAAGATAATTTGGAGCAGGTTCACATGCAATCTACGTCTCATGCATCACTACAGTTTCCAGATTCTACATGTCCACAGTTTACTTCAAGAGCTCCTAGGTTTATTTCTCTCCCACAAAGTAACATAGTCGATGTCTCAACACCAAAAGTAAGCATAGGAGACAGCGGAGGCTACAGTGCTCCACAGCATCCCACATGCTATACAAAGTCTCATGAATCCTCTTGCAGAGACTATCCAATGAGACCTTTAGAGACTACTGACCTAACGAAACATCTGATACGACGAGAATTAGTAAGTACTGGGTTACTGACATTCGATGATTGCCCAGAAAATTATTGGGCATGGAAGACATCATTTCGGAGTGTGATAAGAGAACTCAATTTAACTGCCAGTGAGGAGTTAGACCTGCTCGTAAAGTGGCTCGGGCCAGAATCATCACAACAAGTCAAAAGAATCAGGTCAGTATATGTCCATAATGCAACACTGGGTGTTCAGGTGGCGTGGCAGAGAATAGAAGAATGCTATGGTAGCACTGAGGTTATTGAGGATGCTCTGTTAAAAAAACTGGAGAATTTTCCTAAAATCTCTATTAAAGACAATGTAAAGTTGCGAGAGCTAGGAGACCTCTTGTTAGAAATGGATGCAGCAAAGTCAGTAGGCCACTTACCAGGGCTGACGTATCTGGACACTGCTCGTGGAGTTAAACCAATCATTGAAAAGCTGCCATACAGTTTACAAGAAAAGTGGATTGCACAAGGCTTCAAGTACAAGGAAGATTACCGTGTTTCCTTTCCACCATTCAGTTTTTTCACCAGATTCATTGTTAATCAAGCGAAGATCAAGAATGATCCAAGTTTTTCATTCTCAACGAGCAGTAGTCAAACTTATGCAAAAACAGAGTCGTCTGCAGCGAAGTACAGCGACCGATCATCTGTGTCAGTCAGAAAGACAGAGGTGTCAACAGTGCATACACCCTTTCAAAGGAAAAACCCTGATAAGAAATCAATTGAACCAGACAGTCAATGTCCTATCCACAATAAACCTCATCCATTGGCAAAGTGTCGTGAGTTCAGAAATAGACACATAGATGATCGCAAAAAGTACCTGAAAGAAAACGACATTTGTTTTAGATGTTGTTTGTCTACTCAGCATGTAGCCAAAGACTGTATAGTCAACATAAAGTGCAAAGAATGCAACAGTGACAGGCACACTACAGCGCTGCATCCAGGTCCAGCTCCTTGGGTTACAGAGCGGCCTGTGGGAGAGAGCCAGCATGGCGGGGAGAAAGAAGAAGCTACTTCAGCAAACATAGTATCCAAGTGTACAGAAATCTGTGGTAGCATGACAAAGCCCAGATCGTGTTCTAAAATCTGCTTGGTGACAGTATATCCTTGTAACAGACCTGAAGATGTTGTGAGGATGTATGCAGTACTGGATGATCAAAGTAATCGATCATTAGCCAAAACAAAGTTTTTTGATGTTTTCGGCATCACAGGAGAATCATTCTCATATACCCTAAAAACATGCTCGGGATCTATGGAGAATAAAGGGCGCAAAGCATCTGGCTTCACAATTCAATCCATCGATGGGAAAACTCAGGTAGAACTTCCCTCACTCATTGAATGTGATATGATCCCTGATGACCGATCTGAAATTCCAACACCTGATGTCACGCGGTACTTCCCACATCTGAAATCTGTTGCAGATAAGATTCCAGAACATGATCCTGATGCTCCAATCCTTCTGCTGTTGGGAAGAGATATCTTAAGTGTTCATAAAGCACGTGAGCAAATCAATGGACCTCTTAACATGCCTTACGCCCAGAGACTAGATTTAGGTTGGGTTATTGTCGGAGACGTCTGCTTAGGGGGAGCTCATAAGCCAACGGATGTGAACGCATTCAAAACGAATGTGCTATCAAATGGACGACCATCTCTGTTCAACCCCTGCACAAACTACATGAAGGTAAAAGAGACTTTCAGTGCTCCAAAGCAACATGATAGTACACATTCACTGTGTTATCTAGGCACTCCCACATGCAAAACAGAGAGTTTAGATGATAATGTGTTCGTCAGAACTCCTAATGATGACAAACCTGCTATGTCCATTGAAGACAGTGAATTCCTTCAAATAATGGAAAAAGAAATGTATATTGATGAAACAAACCACTGGGTTGCTCCACTACCGTTTCGTTCGCCCCATCGTCGACTACCGAATAACAGAGAGCTGGCGCAAAAACGTCTCCTTTCTTTGCAACGTTCCTTTCAGAAAAATGCTGAAATGAAGAATCATTTTGTTAATTTCATGCAAAAGATCTTCGACAATGATCAAGCAGAACCAGCACCTCCATTAAACCAAGATGAGGAGTGTTGGTATTTACCAACCTTTGGTGTTTACCATCCCCAAAAGCCTGGGCAAATCAGAGTGGTCTTTGATTCAAGTGCCCAATATCAAGGCGTCTCATTGAATGACGTACTGCTCAGTGGACCTGATCTGAATAATACACTTTTAGGTGTGTTACTGCGTTTTCGCAAAGAACAAGTTGCGATTACAGCTGATATACAACAGATGTTTTATTCTTTTGTAGTTAGAGAGGACCACCGAAACTACTTAAGGTTTTTATGGTACCAAGATAATGATACCACCAAAGACATCGTGGAGTTCAGAATGAAAGTACATGTTTTCGGAAACAGTCCATCTCCAGCAATAGCGATCTACGGTCTAAAACGAACAGCTGATCAAGGTGAGAAAGAGTATGGAGAAGATTCAAAACAGTTTGTCTTGAGAAACTTCTATGTGGATGATGGACTCACCTCAGTGTCTTCTGAAGCTGAAGCAGTCAGTCTCTTGCAGAGAACTAGAGAGATGCTAGCAGAATCAAACCTCAGACTACATAAATTAGCATCGAACAGAAGTTCAGTTATGGAGGCATTTCCTGCAAACGACAGAGCTAACGATCTAAAGGATCTAGTTCTAGGTGTTGACCCTTTACCTCTCCAGCGCAGTCTAGGAGTAAGCTGGAATCTACAGTCTGACAGTTTCACGTTTCAAGTGTCTAAGGAAGTGAAGCCATTCACACGAAGAGGAATCTTAGCTACTGTGAACAGTCTGTATGATCCGCTAGGATTTGCAGCCCCCATAACCATACAAGGGAAGGCATTAGTGCGAGAACTTTCTGTGGACCAATGTGATTGGGACACACCACTCTCAGCAAACAGAGAAGTTCAGTGGAGAGTGTGGACTGATGATTTATTTAATCTAGAAGCACTTAGTGTTCCCAGGCCTTACGTATCAGTGCCACTGACTTCAACTGTTCAGAAAGAGGTATGTGTGTTTTCTGATGCTTCTACCATAGCAATAGCTGCTGTAGCATACCTCAAAATTGTAGATGATAATGGCCAGTGTCATGTAGGCTTTATTATGGGCAAATCAAAGCTGGCTCCAAAACCTGCCCATACAGTGCCACGTTTGGAGTTATGTGCAGCCGTTTTGGCAGTTGAACTTGGAGAATTGATAACCAGTGAAATGGACATTGATCTGCATTCAGTGAAATACTACACTGATAGCAAAATAGTACTGGGATACATTAACAATGCCTCTCGAAGATTCCATGTTTATGTGTCTAACAGGGTTGTACGTATCCGAAAATCTACCAACTCAGAGCAGTGGCATCACATTGCTACCACTCAAAACCCAGCGGACAACGCTACAAGACCAGTTTCAGTGGCTGAACTACAGAACACAAATTGGCTCACAGGTCCAGCGTTTCTGTGTCAAACTCATGTAAGTGAACAAGCTGAACATGAAGTTTTCAATCTAATCGATCCAGAATCTGACAAAGAAATCAGGCCTGAAATAACAGCCTTGGCCACAAAGGTGAATAAATGTCAGCTGGGATCCCACAGATTTAGTAGATTTTCCAGTTGGAAATCTCTTGTGAGAGGAGTGGCTATTCTTACTCACATTGTTAAAACTTACTCCAGTAGCGCACAAAAGGACTGTAAAGGTTGGCACTGCTGCAAAATGGATCGCACAGTGAATTTTGCACATGCAGAAACAACAATAATCAAATGTATTCAACAAGAGATCTTCCAGGAAGAGTTTAAGTCTTTGTACAATGGCGAAAAGATCTCTAGTCAAAGTACTATTAGGAATCTGAATCCCATTCTTGATGAAGATGGATTGATTAGAGTGGGAGGACGCTTGTCAAATGCAGACATTACAGAAGGTGAGAAACATCCTCTGATCATTCCAGCTAATCATCACATAAGCACTCTCTTGATCAAACACTACCATGAAAAGGTAGTACACCAAGGTCGTCACTTTACCGAAGGTGCACTGCGTACAGCTGGCTTATGGATCATCAGAGCTAAAAAACTTGTCTCTAAGATCATCAAAGAGTGTGTCATCTGTAAAAAGCTCAGAGGACTGCTGCAAGTGCAGAAAATGTCAGATCTCCCCAAAGACAGACTAAACGTAGCCCCTCCGTTCACATATGTGGGACTTGATGTTTTTGGCCCTTGGCATGTGGTGTCACGCCGCACTCGGGGCGGCAGTGCCGAAAGTAAGAGGTGGGCAGTCATGTTCACTTGTTTATGTACAAGAGCAGTCCACCTAGAGATACTTGAATCAATGTCTTCTTCAAGCTTTATAAATGCTCTGAGAAGATTTCTGTGTCTGCGTGGGCCTGTCAGGCAATTCAGGTCGGACAGAGGGACAAACTTCGTAGGAGCTTGTAAGGAACTCAAAATCAATTCGGATGATCCTGAGATTCAGAACTACCTTCTGGATCAAGGATGTACCTGGACATTCAATTCACCTCATTCATCTCACATGGGAGGAGTGTGGGAACGGATGATAGGAATAGCCAGGCGCATTCTAGACGCAATGCTGTCAGCAAACACTCGACTTACAAATGAGGTTCTTACCACATTGATGGGTGAAGTAACAGCTATAATGAATGCACGTCCCTTGGTTCCTATTTCAACAGACTGTGAGAAAACAGAGATTCTTACCCCAGCGATGTTATTAACTCAAAAGGCTTGCGCAGCTGGAGAGTTCAGCATTAAGGATATGTACAAGTGTCAATGGAAGCAAGTTCAGAATCTTGCAGATACATTCTGGAAACGTTGGAAACATGAATACTTGTCTACACTTCAGGCTCGTAGGAAGTGGACAGATGAAAAACCAAATGTCCAAGAAGGAGATGTTGTATTGTTGAAGGACTCTCAAGTAAAACGCAACGAGTGGCCAATGGGACTTGTTACAAAGGTCATTCCAAGTACTGATGGAAAAGTTCGCAAAATTGAAGTGAAAATAATTAAAGAAGGGACTGCTAGAGTATATCTTAGACCAATCTCAAGTGTAATTGTTCTTCTGTCATGTGAAAAATAACTTGATAAATTGGTAAACGTACAAAATGTGATTGTACAAACAAAAATAATAATGGTATAACAGTTTATACCAGGCGAGGAGTGTTCTGCCCATTGTCATGTTATATAATCGCCATCTAGCGGACATTTGCAGTATTGCAGTTGTTATTTTTCCTGTACATGCGCACTTGCAATGTTGATTTATTAGTTCGGCAGCAGTTCAACGTGCAGCATACTGTAGAGTTAATTCGACGCTCAAACAGTCTTTGCCCTGGATGAAGATATGCCTGTAAGTTTATTTACTATTTTAAGCGATGTTTAAAAGTGTTATGAGGTAACATAATCTTTCCTCTTGAAGAATAGTTTGTGATCGATATGAAAATGTAAATAAGTTTTCTATCACATGTATACGCACGTGCAGATTGTGATGTACGCGTTTATATGTATTTCAAACAGATTAATGTACAAATTGTAATTTCATTTCTTGTTTATTGTATTTCAGTTTTACAAATAAGAAAAAGGATCACAGAAGTAAACATTCTGGAAGGATAAACTGCTTCATGTGTGTTTGTTAGCTAGCTGTCTAGTTTCTTCAAAGTGACGCAGTTGCGAGGACAGCATAATCATAATTAGGCTATTTTGCAACAAAAACAGAAGAGACAAGCATTATTTCTGCCACCTGTAGCCCGAAAACCATTGCCTGCCCTTTGGTTTGTATAATAGTAACTTATACAACTACATTTGGATTATTAGACAATGTCGAAATAAAGACTCTGCAGAGGTTTGCATTCAAAGGCATGTAGGAACCATTGACAAAGAGAAAGAGTTAAAACTCTTCGCGCTCATGACCGCTACATCTGAACACAAACAACGATCAACTGCACATCGACGGATCTTCTTCTGTCTGTTCTCCAAAATGTAATCAAATGTATATTTCTGCAAGCATGTTTAAACTGGTTAACTGTGTCTAAGGCAGGCAAAGGCATTTTTCAAGTCGAGTTCGCACGCCAGCGCACTACACACACATTACCGCGGGACGGCGGGTGTTCATTTCATAAACTGTGGACAATGGTAGCTTATTTAATGTAGCCTATAAATTAATGTATATGTCCAAAAAAATGGATAATGTCATACTTTGTAGTGGTGCTATCGTGGCGTAATAATCTGCTTGATTGTAAAATGTGCTATTACCTGAATGAAATGAAATCGAATGTAGGCCTATCGTCCTGTGAAATCATTCACTCACAGACAGCATACCATAGACAGTAAAAGAAATGGACACAGCGACCCCGTTGATTTCAACGGAGAGAGTTGAAGCCCAACATGGGCACTCACTTCCTGATAGCCAAGCGCACTGCGCAGGCTCAAACTGAGCTTGACGACGTAGTTGTCACGTGAGCAACCGTTCTGACCTTCTAGTAGCTGTGCCGGGAAGAAATATTTTGTCCCGTTGCTTTTATGAACTCTCTATCTATGGGCTTCTCCCTTGACTTTATGCCTCCATGTCCACCCGATTGCCTCATAGACAGTAAACGATTGCCTACGAGCTTCTACTTCTGTCTATACGGTAATTTCTCTACTGTGCGACAGAGCGTCCCGTGGTTATGACGCAATCGTTAGCCTATTTTTACAAGAATGGCTTCTACGGGGCCATAACGTAAGATACAAGGTAATGGAGCATTTTATACATTGTTGTGTTTCTTAAGAAATAAATAATGGACAAATGAAGTCTTTGGACGCCTCAGATGTAAAGTTATTCGCTGTCAAAGTGACGCCAAAATGAATGGGAGTCAATGGGATGCTAACAGCAGGTGATAGCTAGCTACAATGGCGGCCCCCGGAGGCAGCTTCAACTTCCGGCTGATGGATTACCCCCTTGCAGCATACGAAGATGTTTCAACTAATAAAGATCTTCATCGCTGGCAAAAATATGATGCATGCAGATTTGCTTTCACTTGACTGTATTGTAGGTCCACGGCCACTTCATCCAACTCTCTTGGTGTTCTTAAATCTTCCTGTTACGACTCCGAGTCGAGTGTGAATTGAAAGCGCTTCAGACGATTCAGTGCGTGCAGGAAACTGAACAGATCATTTAAACTGATTCGCGAACCGATTTAGACAGATCTGCCAACTTGTTTGATGAAGTCTTTGAACAGAATCGACTCAAAAGAGTGATTCATTTGTGAATTGAGAATCGCTCATATCGCTCAATAAACTACGCATTTAACAACTTGTAGCCTAACGTTTATTGCATTGAAACAAAGTAACGAGAGGAACGTCGCCCAATGTAACGAAGCAGACCTACAGTTTTTTCATTAGAAATGTAGGCTACTCGAGTTAAAGTACCCACATTTAAATCTACTCTTAAAAGTACAATTTCTCCAAAAAAAATAAAAAAAATACTCAAGTAAATGTAACGAAATAAATGTACCGTTACACACCTCTGCATCGAAATGTGTCTCATAAGGCCGTTTTGCATGTTCAGCAACATTCCTTCAGCCACTGGAATGTGACAACAACACTGACAACTCATTATGTTTAACAAGTTCAAACATAATCCATTAATCTCTTTCTGTGAGCATCATGCTCTTTCATGGCTGCCGTCGCCCGTCGGTGTATGAATGAGTGAGTGAATGGGTGAATGTGAGGCAAATTGTAAAGCGCTTTGGTGGCCATTGGGTCTGTGAAAGCGCTATATAAATGCAGTCCATTTACCATTTACCATTTAATTTAACCTGCCCAAAATATTCATTAGTTTTAGACTGACAAAAGTGGACAGCATCTTTGTACAGTAAAAGTAGTATAGAGAACAACACCAAATAATTAACTCAAGTGTGGCACCAAGATTATAATGCCTCTGTAGAACTATATATATATATATATAAAAAAATGGGTGCAGAGATGCTTATAACTGCAAACAGATTACTAGATGAGCTAGGAGAGGCAAAATGCTTTACAAACACAAAGTTAACACATACTTGTCAGAAAAGCGACAGATCTGGTAACCAAAAGATAAGATAATCAGCTTCCTCAAAGATGCCACCCTTAGTTTAAAATCAGACACATGACACTTGTTACTTTAAATATTCCTTAATGTTTCAAAATTGTATTTTGTTTTCAAAATATCTTGGTGTGCAAAGTTTACTTTTTGACAATGCTCTTACTGACTGTAAGATCAGACGATCACACCTTCTAGTCACACCTCTGCTATGTAACAATTTCTATACCTTTTTTGCAGAGGCTAGACCTTCCCCTTTGTAAATGATTTGCTGGCTTTTGCTTCCTGCTACACCTTTCTGGTATTTTAAAAAGAGGGGTTGTTTTATACCTCACTGACACAGGTCTCCTCTCCTGGCAGGTTATAATCTTAAAGAAATGACCATGGCATTTAACAATCAGAGGATTTTGAAAATGATCTCCATTCTTTCTGTGAGTACAACCTTGTTCGTCATCTTTATAAACCATCCAGAACAATGGACAAATTGTTCTCATAAAGAAGAGCCGGTCTTGAATCACTTACTAAAGCAGGATGCTGGAGAACTACAGGCTTGTTCTGCTATTATCCAAGGAGACATGGACGGAGTGGACAAGGGCATTTTCAGGAATCTCATGACCTCAAAAAAAAGAACATCCCTGCTATCAGAGTCATTCTATCTCAACGCAACCAAGGATTGTCCATCCTACATCCGAGAGAGAGGGTTTCTGACGCTTTCTCTCAGTAAAGAGGAGAGAGATTTCCCCATTGCTTACTCCATGGTGATCCATGAGAAGATTGAGATGTTTGAAAGGCTCTTAAGAGCCATTTACACTCCTGACAATGTGTACTGTGTTCATGTGGACCAGAGGTCTCCTGAGATCTTTAAAGAAGCAGTTAGGGCCATTGCGTCCTGTCTGACCAACGTGTTTTTGGCCAGCAAACTGGAGAATGTGATCTACGCCTCCTGGTCTCGAGTTCAAGCGGACATCAACTGCATGCAGGATCTGCTCAAGTCACCCGTCCAGTGGAGGTATCTGCTCAACACCTGTGGCACTGATTTCCCCATTAAAACCAATGCTGAAATGGTTCAGACTCTAAAACAACTGAACGGAATGAACAGTTTGGAGTCCGAGGCTGTAGAGTCTAAAAAGGTGCGCTGGGAGTTTCATCACAATGTTACGAACGGTGTGATTCGGACCGATGTTAGAAAGTCACCCCCGCCAATTCAGAGCCCTATGTTCTCGGGAAATGCTTATATTGTGGTTTCAAGAGAGTTTGTGGATCACATCTTTAAAAGCAAAGAGACTCAAGATTTCATGGAATGGGAGAAAGACACATACAGTCCAGATGAGCACATGTGGGCTACGTTACAGCGGATGCCTTCAGTACCAGGATCAAACCCTCCAAACAGAAAGTACGAGCAATCGGACATGAACGCAATTGCTCGTCTAGTGAAATGGAGCTCCCTTGAAGGAGATCTAAAGAGTGGGGCTCCCTACCCACCATGCACTGGGACGCACAGACGGGGGGTGTGTATTTATGGAGCTGGGGACTTGAAATGGATTGTGAAGCAACACCATCTTTTGGCAAACAAGTTTGATCCAGAAGTAGATGATGTAGCGATAAAATGTATGGAGGCTTTTTTAAGGTACAAAGCTATTTATGGTCGATCATTACTAACAGTTGCAAAATCTGACATAATTTTATGATGGCAGTAGTGATGTTCAAAAACTGTCCATCCATTTTTCAAAATATTGTCAGTATGATTTATTATTTATTTAATTGGATAGAAATGATGAAAGAAAATATCAAGAACGTTTATTATTTAGTTTTTAAAATCTTTTTAAGTTGACAGGATACAAATTGATCTATACTACTACCACTAATATTATATTTTTTAGAATATATAAAATTGTCAATTTTTTTTGTCATTCTATCCATAAAAGCATGTATACATATATTATTTACATTTTTTTTACAACTTTTTAAATCTATAATTGGTGTGTTTTATATATATATATAAAACACCATTTACAGATCTAAAAAATTTGTAAAAAAAAAAAAAAGTAAACATATATATATATACATGCTTTTATGGATAGAATGACACAAATTTAGACAATTTTATATAATATTTAATACATTAGTGGTAGTAGTGTAAAGTAGTGTAGTGGTGGTAGTAAAAAATGTAAACATCTCTGGGTTGAATCTTTGACATTATAAAGTCAGTACTGTGGAATATGAAGGATTTCATTTTTTGTTCTAAAGGAGCTCATAATAGCAGTACAGTAAAAAAAAAACCCATTTCATCATGTGCTGTTCTCTGTAAAGGAAATGCTAACACAATATTGAATAACTATTGCAGTGTTGTATATTCACGATGACAATGTGATTTTTGTGTGGAAGTTTACTTGCAAAAAAACGTAACATACAAGAACCCCACCCTCCCAAACCATTAATGAAGGTGAATTGGAAAAATGTTACTGGTTCAATACATTTTTGATTGATTCCATACTGTCCCTTTTCCACATTTCTCCACATCCTCAAATCAAACAAGACAAAGCAGTAAACAATATGTGGTATAACTATGAGATGTTCAGTGACCAGATGACAAACAATGCCAGATTGTGGCCCTAAAAAAACATTTCAGTCATAAAAATATATTAATCTTTCTCCTTTATCACCTTTTGATATAAATATAGACATTTAAATGTAATGAAGACATGCATCGACTAGTTCGAAAACAGAGTGCCTTAACTAAGGGCAAGATATAGGAACTAGAACATGTTGACAGTATCTACTTATTGAAATGATACATAAAAGGTTACTAAAATGTTTAACACACAGAAACCAGATATCATCTTACAGGTGTTTGGCACACAAATGCAACAGAGAGAAAAAAGATCACAAAGTAACAGGCAGTCAAAGCTTTAAAGGGATAGTTCACTCAAAAATTAAAAACAATCGGACATAATTTATTCACCCTCATGTCGTTCCAAACCCATATGACTCTTGTGTGGAATACAAAAGGAGATATTTAGCAGAATGTACAAGTTGCTCTATTCCATTCAATGAAAGTGAACGGGGACCCCGGCTATCGAAAAGAGCAGTTTGGACATTCTGCTAAATATCTACTTTTGTGTTCCAGAGGGGGGGAACTGTAATGTGGGTTTGGAATGCCATGAGGGTGAGTAAATGAGAACAATTTGAATTTTGGGTTGAAATATTCCTTTAAAAGGCACTTTTCTGACATCAAGATCTTGCGTTCTCCAGTTAAAAGAAAGCCAATATATTCTTTTATTCATCCAGCTTCTTCAACTCTTCTTCTAACTCACTCGGTCACTGCAGCAGTTGCTATCTCCACTTTTCCATGCATGTCCTTGTCAATACTAAAAAGAAAAAGAAGGAAAACAAGTGATGATAACAGTATAAGGGGAAAAACCATACCAACACTTCAATAGAAGTACCACATAATTCAATAGAGACAACAAAAAGATGGTCTCATGACTTTACAATCAAAGGTTTAGTTTGATCACAAAGACAACTTTTCGATTGAAGTTAAAAACATTGTTATACAAGCAAAAACAAGCATTTAAATCAATTCATGTGCAACTTAAGTCAGTTGATTCTGCACTGTTCATTCATTGTACAAACTGGCTAAAAAAAAAAATTATGAAATTTATGAAGCTTGTAATTTACTTGGTGTGGGTGGTTTTCAAGGTGTTGCCTATGGAAAACAATGTATGTGTACTCCGACTCTTAACTCTCCGTCTTGTCCCTACTTTGAGTTTTACACAATGCATTCTGCGACGTGTACAGTGGGACATGCAGTGAGCAGTGAGAATGTCCATCAGCCAGGCATGCATGTAAACCACCCGTGATTTAACTGTTCAAATCCTTCACCATAAACTATGATTTACTAGTATGGTCACACATACCATACTAACAGTGGCAGAACTGAGAGGACAGAACGTCAGAATCGAAATCTGTGAGACGTTCATTGCAAACACAAGCAAGTTAGTGCATTTGGCCAAAGACCTGAATGGAATTAATAACAGTAATTGGATGACTCAGATTTGGAATATCACTAGCGTCTAATGTTCCATCTACACAACACTTCGGTCCCCCACCCCACTTTATTATTAGTGTTATTTATATATGGCCACTTTATTAGGTACACCTTGCTAGTTCTGGGTTGAACCCCATTTGAAAAAATCTGAGGTTTTGGTCCATATTGACATGAAATCATCATGTAGTTGCTGCAGATTTGCCGGCTGCACATCCATGATCCGAATCTCCTGTTCCTCCACATCCCTAAAGTGCTCTTTTGGATCGAGATCTGGGGACTGTGGAGGCAGTTTCAGTATAATTAACTTATTGTCAAACCATTTTTAGATGATTTGAGCTTTGTGACATGACGTGTTATCCTGCTGGAAGTATCCATCAGAAGATGAAACACTGTGGTCATAAAGGGATGGACATGGTCAGCAACAATACTCAGGTAGACTGTGGTGTTTAAATGATGCTCAGTTGGTACTAAAGGGCACAAAGTGTGCCAAGAAAATATCCAACACACCATTACACCACCAGCAGCCTGAGCCGTTGATACCAGGCAGGATGGATCCATGCTTTCATGTTGTTTACGCCAAATTATGATCCTACTATCCGAATGTCGCAGCAGAAATCGAGACTCATCAGACCAGGCACGTTTTCCCAAACTTCTATTGTCCAGTTTTGGTGAGCCCATGCAAATTGTAGCCTCAGTTTCCTATTCTTATCTGACAGGACTGTCACCGGTGTGTTCTGCTTCAAGGTTCGACATGTTGTGAGTTCAGAGATGCTCTTCTGCAGACCCCGGTTATAACCAGTGGTTATTTGAGTTACTGTTGTCTTTCTATTAGCTGAACCAGTCTAGCTATTCTCCTCTGACATCAACAAGGCATTTTCACCCACAGAACTGACGCTCACTGGATATTTTCTCAGACCAATCTCTGTAAACCCTAGAGATGGCTGTGTGTGAAAATCCCAGTAGATTAGCAGTTTCTGAAATACTCAGACCAGCCCGTCTGGCACCAGCCCGTCTGGCACCAACCAGTTCAACCACATTTAAAGTTACGCAAATCATCTTTCTTCCTCATTCTGATGCTCAGTTTGATCTTCAGCAGATCGTCTTGTCTACATGCCTAAATACATAGATATCTAATTAGCCAATCACATGGCAACAACTCAGTGTTGACAAGCAGTTGAATAGGTGTACCTAATAAAGTGGCCGGTGAGTGTATAGTATATGCATACAAAAATAAGTTGTTTTTAGTATAAAACTAAATGAGTCTACCAAAATGAACTAAAGAAAAAAATTATTCTAATAAATAAACCTTATAAAGATATCAACTGCCTTAGTTGTGTGGTTTTTTTTTTATGTTGATAACCGCAAGGGATCTGAAACTGTAACAACGATAGGACAAAAACTACAGGAAATATAGCTTGCCTCACTGGATTTTATAATGAAAGGTCAATGCTGTAATTTCAGAGCAAGTCAAAACCTTTTGCTTAGGAAATGTGACAAATCGTGCTCAATGTAAAATCAAAAAGTGCAAAACAGCTGCATTACAATCAACATAATTATAGTTAGATGGCACACAGAATAAAAATGAATGACAATCAAGGATGAAAAGAAGCTCAAAAAGCAAATTTTGGGCCAATGACCAAGTATAGGTGGACACTTAATAAAGCCAAACGCTTAATTGTTAGTTTCGTGCAAATTCAGATGAAGTCTACAGAGATCTGGCAGGGATCTCTGGAATGAAAATAAAGATACCTTTTACGTTTTTTCCTATTTTTTTCTTCGTCAAACCTTAGAGGAAAGGCAGGGAGAAGGGGTTAGGGCATAGACAGTTTCTGAAGATACCACAGCCAACAGCAGCTAGTACTTAGCAGCAGATCAGACTTTCAATAAAATAATTACAAAGCCGGAATACTGCTGAGAGAAGAAAACAGTATGGAAGGTAATTTAGGTATTTAGCATTGTTCAGTGAAATGCATGTACTGTACAAAACAGATTTTTCCTATAAAAAAACAGGAAGTAGTGCTCTTAACAGGCAGGAGGAGCATACTAGAGGGATACTTACTCTTTAATACAGTCTGGGATGGAAACATACTCCATCGGGACAAGCTCAGCCAGGTCTGTCAGGCTGAACACATACTTGATTTTCTGGCTAAATTTTGAGCTGTAATTGGAAGTTTTGCATTGAATAAAGCAGCGTTGAGATATCAGGTCATTGCAGAAAATTAATTCATATCCAAACATATCTGAAGATAACTAGAAAAGGACTGACCTTATAAAAGGTTTCGTGAGGGCCAAGAGGGTGCGAATAAACCAGGACGGGTGCACGATTATCAAAGACTTCAAATTCTTCCTTAACCTTTAACAGAACAATGTTGTGTGAACATAACATTTTTATTTTGTTTTCAGGGTTCAGAGATTGTATATTATTAAAAGTTTGAGAAAATGTTCACATATATATATATGAATACATACATATACAGTGCTGGAGTTATTTTGCTCCCTTGGTAAATGTGATCAAAGAGGGCTATAAAACATAAATCTGCATTGTTAATCCTTTTGATATTTTATTTTAAAAATTTGCTAAAATCTAACCTTTCATTGAAGTAAAATAATTGAAAGTGGGGTGGGGGGGGGGATCACATTATGAAGACTCAGAGCTGTTATATTGGAAAAAGGAGGTTGCACAAAGTATTTAATAAAAGGGGTCAAATAATTCTTCCCAACGCATTTTGGAGAAAAAACATTTATTTCATAATGTGATTTCCCCCCCACTTTCAATTATTTTACTACTAGATTTTTGCAATTTTTTTTAATAAAATATCAAAAGGATTAACATTGCAGATTTACTTTTTACAGCCATTTTTGATCATATTTACCAAGTGGGCAGATAATTCTGACCAGCACTGTATATATATATATATATATATATATATATATATACACACACACACACACACACACACTACTAGTCGAAAGTTTTGGAACGGTACGATTTTTAATGTTTTTAAAAGTTTCTTCTGCTCACCAAGGCTGCATTTATTTGATAAAAAAAAAATAAACAGTAATATTGTGAAATATTATTACAATTTTTGTTTAATTCAGAATATTTACAAATTTCTAAGTTAATATATAGTAAAGTGTCATTTATTCCTGTGATCAAAGCAAACTTTCAGCATCATTACTTCTTAAATTGCATTACATTACATTCTTCAGAAATCATTCTAATATGATGATTTGATGCTCAAGAAACATTTCTCATTATTATCAATGTTGAAAACAGTTACACACATTTTTATTTCAGGATTCTTTGATGTATAGAAAGTTCAAAAGAACAGCATTTATCTGAAATAGAAAGCTTTTGCAACATTTGGTGTCAGTAAGAATTTTTTTTTTTTTTTGGGGGGGAAGAAATAAAATAAACCAATCCCTTTATTCATCAAGGATGAATTAAATTGATCAAAAGTTACAGTAAAGACATTTATAATGTTACAAAAGATTCTATTTCAAATAAATGCTGTTCTTAACATAATATTTTTATATTATTCAAAAAATCATTATTATTGAAATGTTTTTACACATTATTGACATTATTTTACAGCTGAACAGGTTTAAACATCTTTCTGGGTGATCCATGTTTGAAACAAAATGAGAGTGAGGATAAAGACAGAAAGTTCATTTTTGGGTGAACTATCCCTTTAAATGACTCAAATGAAATTAAAGTCTGTTAGTAAATACTGTCAAAGAGCTTCAGTTCTCACCTTCGATCTATTTGCTGATAGCACTTCCTGAGCCAGCCCACACTGGGCATCTTTCGGCGCGAGGTGGCTCCGTTCAGGTATACAATCATATAGTTCTCAGCTACAAGCAGTTCTAGAGTTCCTATGACATACCTGAATGATACACAAAACGTTAGTTGCAAAACTACCTGAGGTTTGATGCATCTGGTGAGGAGTCGGACTTGTCTACAACACTTTCAGTGTGTCTAAGAAACAGTTATTCAAGAGACTAAAGGTGCGGTCACATTAGCGAAATTTCGGCAAATTTTTAAGGACAAAAAAAAAGGTACGTTGTCTATTGTATTAATCAATGGTTTGAAAGTCACTTTTAAACAAAGCAGCTTTCTGTTGGTCAACAAGCCAAATCCACATAACCCACTTGAAAATTTTCTAAATCTGCATGGGTAAACATTTCACCCTCACGCGAACTTCCCAAATGCGTAGAATCCCATTGAAATGACGATTTCTGTAGTGAAAATTCGCCAAACAATGGTAAATGTGACTGCACCTTCAAATACGCCTAGACATGTTAATTAGTTCAAAAGAAAGGCTGGTCATTGGTCTCCAAAACAAAAAAAGAGCCTCAGGTGGCACAAGTATGGAGATAAAATCATGATGCATATTGTTGGGGGAAAAAAGGCAATACTGCGAAAGGAAAAGGCTGTATTTAATTGCAAAAAGTATGAATTTGTGACCATAACCCAAGAATTGCAATATTTTCTTTGCAGATGCATATGAAAATGGCAGGACTTATTAAAAATCATAAGATCCAATCTGATTGGCTGATTTCTACATCCATGTCATATTTATTGCATTTAGTCAATCATATTCTAATCAATGGAAATAACATTGATTGTAGTTGATAAATTATTCATGATTTTATTTTTTTTCAGATGAGATTAACACTGTACTATACAGGTTCTTATCAGTCCAAAGGGGAATAAATCTGTTTACGAAGTGACTGGGTTGCATTTCCGAAGAAAAAATTGTTTTACAGTCCTCTAATTACAATTAATGGCAACACATATTTGCCTTAATTTCATCATTATGTTGCAGAGACTACTGGAGTACTATTTTAAAGGGTTCTTGACAAGAATAAGTCAAATGGAACCACTAGAAACAACATCAAGAACTTACTTGAAAAGATTGTCCATGATGTATCTGTAGTTTGGTTGATTGCTCTCAGGCATAAAGCAAACAGCAAACACGATGATGGCATTCAATCCATCACCATAGTAACCTGTGAAAAAGGGGAACCATGTTTGAAAGCGGCCACTGGCAAACGTTTGAACGCTAGTTTGCACTTTTACAGCTATTAAACAACTTGACCAATCCAATCTATCTAAATCAACAGCACAATGTAGAGTCTGTGTAATTGTTCGTTAAATAACAGAATGCAAAAGAGGCATTTAGAATGAAAGCAACAGCTGGTGGTTTGCAAAAAGGAGGAAGTGGAAAAAGAGGAGTGACAGACGGTAACAGGCACTTCTGGCTGAAAAGGTAATCAGGAAAAGTGAGAATGCAGCTAAATGCCATGAAACTGCTCTGAATGTATTCGGTTTCTCATACTGACAGTTTTGAATTTCATGGAATTCACTTCCTGAATGGTACAAACATGCTTGTATGAATAACGCACAGGACACACTGGCATGGAAATGTGTGGTCACTGACCTCCATGGCTGATAACCCTCTTGTAGGGCTCAATGGCCTTCATGTCCACTCTGTGCTCCTGCTCTCCAAAGCGGAAAACTCTCCAGCGACGTCCCTCCTCCCGTTCCTCTGTGTTGGTGTACTCCTGCACCGACTCCACTCCTTTACGCAGCAGGTCTGTGTTTTTGGGTTTTGGGAGATCATCTGACAAGGGAAATAATGAGGTGTTATCTATTTAATACTTGTATGTGGGCTGTTTTCTTTCAGGGTTCAGTTCAGTGACTGTATGTGTGCATTTATGTGATTGGGAATGATGCTCTACCGACTTACAGTTCAAATAAAAATAAAAAAAACAAGTAAAACTTACCTCTTTTTATCTCTCAATTTTTATCTCTCACTTTTTTTATACCTCGCAATTCAGACTTTATAACTCGCGATTGTGAGTTAAAATCTAATTAAGTCGCCAACAAGCTAATATAAGACTACAGGAATCAACTGTAAGCATAACTTATTTGAGCTTTTCAAATCAGTCACTTCAATTTCGATTGGCACACTGTCTTAGAAGGGAGCTGCCTATGTAGACAGCGAGGCAGCTAGCAAGGGTTCGGAACCGAGCTAATGAGAAAAAGAAGTGCGCTTAAAGGTAGGGTAGGTACATTTTTTATGAACACTTTTTGTTATACTGGTTGAAACTCCTCACATCCTGATAGTAATCAATAATAGAAGTGGTCTAAATATCAAAACATGTACATACACTCACCTAAAGGATTATTAGGAACACCATACTAATACTGTGTTTGACCCCCTTTCGCCTTCAGAACTGCCTTAATTCTACGTGGCATTGATTCAACAAGGTGCTGAAAGCATTCTTTAGAAATGTTGGCGCATATTGATAGGATAGCATCTTGCAGTTGATGGAGATTTGTGGGATGCACATCCAGGGCACGAAGCTCCCGTTCCACCACATCCCAAAGATGCTCTATTGGGTTGAGATCTGGTGACTGTGGGGGCCATTTTAGTACAGTGAACTCATTGTCATGTTCAAGAAACCAATTTGAAATGATTCGAGCTTTGTGACATGGTGCATTATCCTGCTGGAAGTAGCCATCAGAGGATGGGTACATGGTGGCCATAAAAGGATGGACATGGTCAGAAACAATGCTCAGGTAGGCCGTGGCATTTAAATGATGCCCAATTGGCACTAAGGGGCCTAAAGTGTGCCAAGAAAACATCCCCCACACAATTACACCACCACCACCAGCCTGCACAGTGGTAACAAGGCATGATGGATCCATGTTCTCATTCTGTTTACGCCAAATTCTGACTCTACCATCTGAATGTCTCAACAGAAATCGAGACTCATCAGACCAGGCAACATTTCTCCAGTCTTCAACTGTCCAATTTTGGTAAGCTCTTGCAAATTGTAGCCTCTTTTTTCCTATTTGTAGTGGAGATGAGTGGTAGCCGGTGGGGTCTTCTGCTGTTGTAGCCCATCCGCCTCAAGGTTGTGCGTGTTGTGGCTTCACAAATGCTTTGCTGCATAGCTCGGTTGTAACGAGTGGTTATTTCAGTCAAAGTTGCTCTTCTATCAGCTTGAATCAGTCGGCCCATTCTCCTCTGACCTAGCATCAACAAGGCATTTTCGCCCACAGGACTGCTGCATACTGGATGTTTTTCCCTTTTCACACCATTCTTTGTAAACCCTAGAAATGGTTGTGCGTGAAAATCCCAGTAACTGAGCAGATTGTGAAATACTCAGACCGGCCCGCCTGGCACCAACAACCATGCCACGCTCAAAATTGCTTAAATCCCCTTTCTTTCCCATTCTGACATTCAGTTTGGAGTTCAGGAAATTGTCTTAACCAGGACCACAGCCCTAAATGCATTGAAGCAACTGCCATGTGATTGGTTGATTAGATAATTGCATTAATGAGAAATTGAACAGGTGTTCCTAATAATCCTTTAGGTGAGTGTATATCATCTGTGGAAGTCTCAGGACCAAACATTTTTTCGTCCAATCATTGCATTCGGTCTGACCGATGTCCTACCTGCCTGTCAACATATGTATTTCCATACCTCCGCACACCTGCTCACGCAGACATCACAGCGTGTTCAATGAGGCTATGTAGAGTTGTAGACAGATGTCAGTCACCGAGCACCACAAACAACAGCCACCTTTTACAGTTCCCCCTGAACCAAAACAACGAGCTTATGCTGCGTTCACGCCATGTTGTAACCGTAATTACGAGAGGTCAACCCGTGAAGTTCCACTCGGAGCGGTTCACGTCCTTAGTCTTGACATGGAAATGCATACATCCAAGTCTATCAACGCTGAAATGAATCTGCAGCAGTCAGGTGGTACAACTAGAGCTCTGTAAGTTGTTTACGTTCATTATTATCATGTGCTTTGAGACATGAGGTAATTTAATGCCATCTCTCATGCTTCCCTGCTGGTGGAATGATCTGCCCAACTCAACCAGAGCCACGGAGTCAGTAGCCACTTTCAAGAAACAGCTGATGACGCATCTTTTTCGGCAGCACTTAATCTCTTCTATTCTATTTAAAAAAATAAATAAAATTATGGACTGCGTTAGATGAAACTGAGAGGGGTCATAGCACTTGCATATTGTTGTCCTACTGTTAGTTTAACTGCTTCTATTGTTCTCATTTGTAAGTCGCTTTGGATAAAAGCGTCTGCAAAATAAATAAATGTAAAAATAAATGTAAATGGCGCTTTGCAGACTTTGCTGTGTGCGTTCTTGTGTTTCGAAGGAGGCGTGGCTTTGGAGATGCTCTGAAGGTAGGGTGGGATCTAATGCTTTCAAAGCTAGCTTGCTATTGCTAGCCGCTCCGAAGTTGCCTACTTTACATTTAACTGTATTTAATATGCACTAGTAGCAGACTTCAAATCTTAATAGTAATATATACAGTATATACACATGTCAAATTGTACCTGCAGATAATATAATATTAATGAACTAAATGGCTGCTAAAGTGTACCTAAAGAGTACACTTTCATAACAGTGTCTTCAAACACTTAAGTACACTTTGTAATAATTACTAATTAAAAGTTTTACTTTAAAGTACATTTGAAATCATGATGTTGCAATAATCTTTTTTTCCCATTTTTTTTTTTTTTTTACACACTAAACCATGTGTAAATAACCTGATTATAATTTTAACTGTAGTGTGTGAACACTTTATCTAAGTGTCGAAAATTGCATTTAATACAAATTTATTAGAATACATTTGAATTCAATTGTAAATAACATGCAATTAAGTGTCTAAAAACATTACATTCAGTTTGCACTAAAGTATATTCTTTAAAAACTTTACTCATTTTCGAAATAAGTACACTTTTTAAAAGTATGCTAAATGTACTTCTTTTTTCAGGAGGGAAAGCTGCGGTGATTTAACAAAAATGATCAGGACACCAAAATGAGGCTGATTAACAAAATCAGATTTGATGAGATTGGAGGGGAAAACCATGCACAAATCAAAATCCAACCATCAAAATTTTCAAACAAAAACAATGGATAACCTCTGATTTGTAGTGTCATTCCACACCATACTAAAAGGGTGATATCTCATAAAGAAAAATAAATCAATGCTGTAGGACTTGATCGGGGAGTAAACATCCAGTCAGGTAACCTTACCACAAACCGCAGGCCTGCGGCCTGTCGCAAACGAATGAGAAGAAACAATCCTTCCAGGAAAGAGAGAAGAGAGCAGCGGGACAGAAAAACAAAACAAGAACACATAACACTGTTTAACTAAGAGTTATTGCACAAAAGCCAGTCCATGAAAAGATCTCTGTACTGTTAGTAAGGAACATTTCTACAGGATCTACATGAGCTTGAATGGCTGCAAAATGACCAATTAATTAGATTAGTCGCTGTTAGGGATTATGTTAAAGGGGTCATGAACTGGATTATTTTATTATTTTATAATGTTTCCTGGGTTGCCCTTATAATGTTAGTATGATTTTTACATCAAAAATTGTCACAATTTACAACCAAAAGGCAGTTTTCCAAGCCTGATTTAAGCCCTCTGATTTGAACGCTCTGTTTGAAGGGGCGTGTCTGTGTGAGACTTCAGTGTAAACGCCCACTGCTGTGATTGGCTGACATCTTTGCATATGAAATAGCTAGTATTACAAGTGAAACTCTCTCGAAATCTTTTACTACGTTTTTACTATTACAGCTATCGAGATTAACGAATCGTGCAAAGTTAGATGTATTCCCATCACATGAAAGGTTGCAGTGATGAGCATTGAACAGATGACAGACGTTCACGTTGATCGCGTGAATGAAGAGATCTTATCATTGCAACACAATTTCTGCACTCTCACGAATGCTTTCACCAAATAACAATGCAAACACGATGTAAATACAGTAAGAGCTTCGTTGTGCAGTGTAACAACAGCGTCATTGATTACATAACGGGAGTTTTGGCAAGTGTCCAGATAAACTCGCGCTGTGTGATTGACAGCTTGGGCGATTGGAAAGGGAGCGTTCTTTGATCGCTTTCTGTTTGATCACAGATTTAATAAGATTATTAAGAAACGACGTGAAGTTGATCGTTTAGTCACTTGATTTACTGATGCATAAACAGTTTTGAACGATTTTGAGAGATAATCTGTCTGAACTTGAATAATTATACGTCAGAAATCACTGATCACAGATCAGCCATTAGAATAAACATGATTACTTACATGTTTGTGGCATTGCTGGCAGATCCATATCGTAAAAGTCTGTTTGCAAAGCCTGCGCCGAAATTTACCTAATAATTCACAGTGAAATGTACCGAATACAAACAAATAATGCACTGCTGAGATATTCACATTGTTGGGAAAAAACCCCACTATCCTAGCATTAGGATCCTTTGGAAGGTAATGGTATTGATCATGTGACGATCTTTTCTTGTTCTCATGTCACTAAGTTTTGAGTTTTGAAACTTACAGGGTTATTTTTATAGTATAAACAGTGCTTTAAGTGGACCAAAAGAGGTGGCGGTACTCTATTATTATTTATTTATTTTTTGCTGACTCCCCTCCTCCCCTGAGGTAACAACAACTATATTGAAGGGGTTTTATATAAACAGCAGTCAACAGACGACCTTATAAAAAATAATAAATCCTTTTTTTTAGTTTGTGGATTTGCTTTATCTAGAAAGAGCTACTGAACATAAATAAAATGTGCAAATTGGTATTGAAAAAATACCCTTAGAAAGAGGTACAGTAGAAAGAGCTACTGAACATAAATAAAATTTACAAAATGTGGATATGAATCCAACTGGAAAAACGTGTGAAAAGATATATTTTGATTAGTCAAATAGCATTTAGTGAAGCTCTATAGCCATCTAGTGGTTAAAGTGATTTTTATTTTATTTTAAAACTGCATTTTCAAAATAATGGCCAAAAATCTTACATTAAACCATGTAAAATTATCCATGTTATCTCCATGAATGAAAGTTAGAAATCTGGGTCTTTTATAAAGTGAATTTGACATAAAATGCTGTTTTTTTTTTGTAAAAAGCCTATTTAAATAAATATTTATTTATTTATAGAAATTTAAAAGATATCATAAATCCTCCAAAAACTGCACAAATGTTGAGTAAAAACATTAATAAACAGAGTAAAATTACATTTGTAAAAAAAAAAAAAAAAAAAAAAAAAAAAATTTTTATTCTGTTACAAAATTGTAAAAAAAAAAAAAAAAAAAAAAAAAATTTTTTTATTCTGTTACAAAATTAAATGTTATTGTCTGGGGAGCATCACAGTCCCGCCCACAGCCCGAGAGAGCTTCGGTGCCGGAAGTAAATTTCCCATTCATTTCTCCCTTTGACGTTTTGGAAAAACCGTATCTAAAGAGTTTTAGAGCATGTCTGAGGATAATCAGCTACGGCTGAACTCATAAGCATACAACATAATTTCGAGTGAAAAAACGAAGAGAAAATCCAAATAAAATCAAAGGTACAAGAGTGTACATATTTTCATTTCCGAGCGAAGGAACTACAGATCCCCTAAACCACCGCGCCTCACTGAAGTCGACTGAAGCCACAACCGCGAAAGAGCCTTTTGAGCGACTTCCAAATCTGACGACGGCCACGCGAACTTTTTCCTCCAGTGAATTTTATATAGTGAATGTGCAGGAAACTCCTTTTCTGATTCTGATTTAATGAAGCTTATATGTAAAACACATTGAGCATCTGGCTTGCTCATAGGCTGTACTGCGGCAACTGCACATCCAATGGCGCGGGCGCCTCTGACGTGCGACCAATGAGCTAGCCCTACGTCATTACACGATCTTACACGGACCTTCGCGGGGTTTAACCAGACCGAGCAGCTAACACCTATATATATCCATAATAAAGGCCTTTATTATGGATATCTATGGCTAACACTGACAGCGGCAAAAGCAACGCATGCGCTTTTCACTTGTAAAACTCAAGGGTGTATGGGTAATGTAGTCTCTGCTCTCGGTGGGACGAATTAGGAGGCGTGCATTGTGAAGGGAGCTCTGAAAAGCGGCAGCGCAGCCAAAGGATTAAAACAGATGTGCAAATGAGCGTACCGGTACGCTAAAAGCACGTTCTGGGCGCACGGAGAAGTGGCGGTACGCTCAAGAGCTATATTTGGAAGTGGCGGTACTGAGTACCGGTGCGTACCGGCCCACTTAAAGCACTGAGTATAAAGAACTCTTAACTGTCATAAGATGAATGAAAATTTGAATTCTCAGTTCATGACCCCTTATGTTAGACTGTTAACATTTACAGGTTTAACCACCATCATACCTTCCCACTCAAACTCGTTGCTGTTGTCTGAAGGAGTGTCTATATCATCCAGGTCCAGTTCTGTACTCTCATCCAGCTCATCAGACAGGACCGAGCCTTCACTGTGGTCTAGGTTTAGGCTGATGTCCGGAGCCAAAAGTTTCTTTTTAGATTTCTTTGCACTGTTTAGTCCGTAAGACTGTGGAGCTGCAATTTTAGTCAAAAGAACAAAAGCTTTCACAATGTTTCCTGACCATAGTAACAAATGAATAATTGTCTCTACATATTACATACACTCACCGGCCACTTTATTAGGTACACCTGTCCAACTGCTCGTTAACACTTAATTTCTAAGCAGCCAATCACATGGCGGCAACTCAGTGCATTTAGGCATGTAGACATGGTCAAGACAATCTCCTGCAGTTCAAACCGAGCATCAGTATGGGGAAGAAAGTTGATTTGAGTGACTTTGAACGTGGCATGATTGTTGGTGCCAGAAGGGCTGGTCTGAGTATTTCAGAAACTGCTAATCTACTGGGATTTTCACGCACAACCATCTCTAGGGTTTACAGAGAATGGTCCGAAAAAGAAAAAATATCCAGTGAGCGGCAGTTCTGTGGGCGGAAATGCCTTGTTGATGCCAGAGGTCAGAGGAGAATGGCCAGACTGGTTCGAGCTGATAGAAGGGCAACAGTGACTGAAATAACCACTCGTTACAACCGAGGTATGCAGCAAAGCATTTGTGAAGCCACAACACGCACAACCTTGAGGCGGATGGGCTACAACAGCAGAAGACTCCACCGGGTACCACTCATCTCCACTACAAATAGGAAAAAGAGGCTACAATTTGCAAGAGCTCACCAAAATTGAACAGTTGAAGACTGGAAAAATGTTGCCTGGTCTGATGAGTCTCGATTTCTGTTGAGACATTCAGATGTTAGAGTCAGAATTTGGCGTAAACAGAATGAGAACATGGAACCATCATGCCTTGTTACCACTGTGCAGGCTGGTGGTGGTGGTGTAATGGTGTGGGGGATGTTTTCCTGGCACACTTTAGGCCCCTTAGTGCCAATTGGGCATCGTTTAAATGCCACGGCCTACCTGAGCATTGTTTCTGACCATGTCCATCCCTTTATGGCCACCATGTACCCATCCTCTGATGGCTACTTCCACCATGTCACAAAGCTCTAATCATTTCAAATTGGTTTCTTGAACATGACAATGAGTTCACTGTACTAAAATGGCCTCCACAGTCACCAGATCTCAACCCAATAGAGCATCTTTGGGATGTGGTGGAACGGGAGATTCGCATCATGGATGTGCAGCCGACAAATCTGCGGCAACTGTGTGATGCCATCATGTCAATATGGACCAAACTCCCTGAGGAATGCTTCCAGCACCTTGTTGAATCTATGCCACGAAGAATTGAGGCAGTTCTGAAGGCAAAAGGGGGTCCAACCCGTTACTAGCATGGGGTACCTAATAAAGTGGCCGGTGAGTGTATATTGGGAGTATATCATTATGGCTTACCAGGTGCTCCTTCACCAGAAGACCCAGTGAAAAGCTCCTCATCAAGCTGAATATCTTCCTCCTCTGGGAGTGGCCTGGAAAACCAAATTTAAAAAACACAACTCAAATTTATTGTAATATAATTTAGATGATACTCTAGGCTTGGGCAGTATGACTGTGTATATATTAGGGCTGTCCAAATTGACAATGAATTATTTTCTGTTCAACGTGTTAAAAACAAATGGGGCCTCGAGTCAGTTCACTAGTGTAATAGCGTAAGCTTCTGTTGTTGTATGTCACACGCATCACGCACATGACCAGCGTCGGCCAATAGTGAGCCTACGTGTGACGTAGCTCTACGGAATCACACTACGTTAACTGACTAGAGGCCCAAAGAGAAGGAAATGAATAGTTGAAATAAAGTCGTTATTTTTGTTTGTTTTGCGCACAAAAAGTATTCTCGTCGCTTGATAAACTTAAGATTGAGCCACTGTAGTCACTTGGACTATTTTAACAATGTCTTTAATAACTTTTCGAGGCCGGCAAGTTCAATCCCTGAAGAAGCCTATGGACTAGTATGGAGGAGTGATCCAGCTCTCAAGATTTCATCAAAAATATCTTAATTCGTGTTCAGAAGATGAACGAAGGTCTTACGGGGTTGGAACAACATGAGGGTGAGTAAATACTGACAGAATTTTCATTTTTGGGTGAACTAACCCTTTAAGGCTAACATATTCATACTAAGAGCTAAAAAACTTAAATTTTGATTTCAGGGGGCCTTTAAGCAGAAAATAATGGCTAGTTGAATTTTTTTATTTTTGCATTTATATTTGGTCACATTACATACATAAGTTAGCTATTTTACAACTACTTTGAATCTGGCTCATCCTATTAGATTTACAAGGTATAACTGTTTTGAGTCTTTATTTTTGCTGTAATGCCAGACTTATTAATTTGTTATGAATAATCTTAATATTGTAGTTTGCATCCAAATAAAACAAATGATCTTTTTTTCCAGCTATGAATTAAACATCATTAAAAAAAGACATTTATTTAGAGTGCAGTTCAAATAAAAAAAAGGAAATCAATTTAGATGAAGTATCTTTCATTTGTAAATTGTATAATCTGCAATAATTATAATGTTTTTTATTTTTAATAATAATTTTATTTATAATATATGATGAATATAATATATTATAACTACATAATAATAATAGTCTGGTTGTTATGCATTATAATAATTTTTGGGTTGAATTTCCAGCACAAGCTAGATTAATTACCACAAGACTTTTTTTATGCTTAAAAAAAATCGTATGCAAAACTCAAGACTGCATTTAACATTTTTAATAACTATTTGAATATATTTTAAAATGTAATTTATTCCTGTGATGGCAAAGCTGAATTTTCAGCATTTTTACTCCAGGCTTAAATGTCACATGATCCTTAAGAAATCATTCTAATATGCTGATTTTGTGCTCAAAAAACATTTCTTAATATTATTATCAATGTTGAAAACAGTTAATATTTTTATTGTTTTATTTTTATTGCTGCTTAATATTTTTGTGGAAACTAATTTACAGGTTTTCAGGACATTTGTATCAATGTGTAAGTCTTTAGTCTTTATACTGTTGCTGAATAAAAGTAATACTTTCTGTCAAAACTCTTACTGACCCCAAACTTTTGAACGGTAATGTATCTTGAATATATACATGGAAAAAACAAATGCCCACGGCTACCACACACACACACACACACACACACACACACATACATAAAAGCCTACCTGGGGAAATCCTCATCTTGCCACTCCTCCTTTAGCTCAACCCCTTCCATTCTCAGCCGAGCCTCTGTGGTCGCCACTGACTCCTGGTGCTCAAAACTGAAGAGAATGATAAGAAAAAAAATGAATCCATTAGCCAACTGTTTTGACTTTAAAACAACTGTAATTCATATTCTGTTATTCACTCACTAAAAAAACCAATACATTCGAGTTGAAAGAGTCCAGAAGTCAAAATCCGATACTGGCTGATAGTCATTCATCCCAGAGCTCAAACTGATGTAGTTACTGAGGAATGGTTGAAAAGGCTTTGCAACTGCCTAATAAGACCACTGCACATTAAGACGCAGTGTATCGCAGCTTACGGCATACAGAAATCCATATGGGCTTCTTTGGTGCGTTAATCTCAAATCCAAAGGCATGTAAACTCTTGAGGACTTCACACACAACAAATTCTGTTACATACGAGATAAGCTCTTTTACAAATGGAAGTGGGCGAAAGAGTTTCACCTTCTTTGGGGATAGATTTGGGTGGTGACTTTGAAAAAGCCTGAAATTCTTGGACTGTGTTCAAAGTTCAATGTTTTGACGTAAAGAACAAACCCGCTCTAATTTCTTGGAAACAGAGCAGGTTCAGATGCCATTCTTACTAGAACTAAAGTCATTTCACAGCGAGATCACTGGTAGGACGGGACGCTCCTCAAGGGGTTATCTTTTTTTTTTAAATTTAATTAACAAACACTAGATCCAATGTTTGATTAGATTTATGATTTAGACTGTAACAGAAGAGCAAAAACCACAGAAAAACAAATACATTCTCATGAGATGTGTTCAGGCTGAAACTTAAACTAAAAACATTAAAAAAAAAACATTTTTGTTACTTGAAATAAAATAAACATTAATTGAAATAAAATATGCAAAAACGTATTTTATTTCAGCTAGATTTAACTTGATTAAATCATTTTAACTTGATCTAGAAAAAAATAATAATAAAACTAAAATAAATTAATAAAAATAAAATATATAGTCTTTTTTTTTTTAAACACTACAAAATGAAAGAATACTAAACACTGGTTTGGAATAATGTACAGCTTAGCGTGCGAAAAATGCAAAAAAAAGTATGCAGTACGCAATTTCAGTTATCCTAAGACAAGAACGGGTATTGTTCAAAATTCATGTATAACTTTGATGAAAGGTTTTTAACCACTTCAAATGTTGACTACTGTAATTTAAAGCCCTTATTTGGGTGATTTTGCAAAAAAAAAGAAAAGAAAAAAAAGTTAAATAAGCATCTAAATTAAACAGAAAAAAGTAAAAAAAATTATATAAAAACTATAGCAGAATTGGTAACAGGGTTGCAAATAACAGGTGTAGCTAGTTTGGGAGCAAATGTTTGTTTGAAGCAGTGTTATTTTAGTATTATTTATATACCATTATGGCATTTAGCTTTTTTCATATTTTTAGTTTCAATCAAATTTTAGTTTGTTTATGTGCTTTTGTCACTTTCGTTCCAACTTATTTTATTTCAGTTGCCAAGACAATTTTGTTTAAGTTTTTCTAACCTGAAGTTCAGGTTTTCTGTGTAATACTTGCATTTTAGTTTATTTTCATTTATAAGAATGAATATGATGAACTACATTTTTAAAGCATTTATACATCTAGGTTTGATAATAAAAAAAAATCATGTTTGTTTATAATAGCATTAATATTTAACTTTAAATATTAAACATTTATGATTTTTTAACATTTAAATGTTGCGAAAATGTTGTTCATTGGTTAACACAATAGCTAACATAAAATAGCAATTTTAACTTAGAGAACCTAATTATAGTGTCACCATACGTTTTTTAAATGTATAATAGTCAGATTAAACAATGAAGAGGTAAGGATAAACATTAAAAATGTCTGCTTGTGTTGCTTCCAGATCATTTGTCACACAGGAAACAGACACAAGATTGAGTGCATTGCATTGTGGGATATAGTATTCTATATAGTGCACTCATTGCATACTGCATATTTTGGCGAATGCGTACGTATAAATGAACAAGATATTCCATGCATTCAGAAAATATTCGCACTACTCAATATTTAGACCGCATACTGCAAAAACAGCAGTTTACAAGTATACTACTGTGAACATAGTCAAACGTCCTGAGTCATGTTCAATCAAAAACCTAAGATATCTCTTTCCATCAACTCTACCCTGTTATTTGTGTGTGTGTGTGGTCCAGGCAAACCCTAAATTATGGAGACAAAATGTCCCCACAAAGATGGCAATATCCAAAATCCTTGTGGTCCCCCTGAAGAAAACAGCTTATACATCATACTAAGTGATTTTTTTTTAAAGGTTAAAATGCAGAAAGTTTCCAATGTTTAAAACACAATGTATATATGTGTGTGTGTGTGTGTGTGTGTGTGCGTGTTTGTGTGTGTGTTTTGTGAGTCCAGGCTGTTATGTCTTCCGACTTTAATGAATGAGGCACAGCAAAGGAGTCATTCATCCACCAGCTGTTTAGTCATTTGAAAGAGAAGCTGGCGCTCAGATGTGAGGGGGAGACGTGGACACTGGTTAACTGTGGACGGGAGCTAATTGCCATGCCATCCATGTGGTGTCCGTCATACTCCTCCAGGGGGAATGTCTGCTGCTCTTTATGCCACCCTCCCTAGAAGAGATCTGCAACAGTTCACACTGTTGTCATGGGACACAACGCCGCATGCTTTCTCGTGTCACTTTGCAAAAACGAGTACGCCATAAATAGGGAACACACAAAAATATGTTTTTCAAAGGGGTCCAAAACAACTTTGGACTCCACTGACTTTCACTGTATGGACGAAAACATCTTTTCTGTTCATGACATGAGGGCAGTAGCAGCTCCTAACCGTAAATTTAGGTAGAGGAGATTCTAGTTCTTAGCACTAGTTTATGTTTAACATTTTGTAACTTTATATTAGGGATGCACGATATATCGGCCACCGTATCGGTATCGGCCGATATACCCATGTTCACTTTTAATGTTGTTGTTATCGGTCCGACAAGAAAATTTGGCTGATATAATAAAGCCGATAAATAATGGATTATTTCCTTCAGCTGAGACACTTCAGATGCGCACTGTTCGCCATGATGTTTTCGAATTGCTTGAAATATGATTGGAATCACTTCAAAAAAGGAAAATACGGTTCAGAGCAACATGTGCAGTGCAAGTCTGTCATATAGGCTACATAAAATTAGAATGAGAACATTATAATTGTGTGCTTGGGACGTGGATTTTATTGGTGAGACTTTTTTGAAATCAGGCTCTCAAAATTTATATTTGGATTTAGATTTATCGGCCAATATATCGGTTATCGGCTTTCAAATATAAAGAATTATCGGTATCGGCCAAAATGTTCATATTGGTGCATCCCTACTTTATATTCTAATCACTGACACTGAACAACCAAAAAATGAAAATTTGCTGTTCATTTACTCACCATTACTCATCATTTACTCACAACATTATTACCTGTAATCCACAGCCTCTGCAAACGGTCCATAGCGTGTTCACAACAGTCTTTATTACAGGTAATAATGTTGTAAATAATGCTCAGTTTCTTGCACAGACCGATCGTTTTGCTTCATAAGACCTCAATGTATCTTTAGGAGCCACCGGTATTAATTTTGTTTTGCCCTTGTCTGTTTTTTTTTTTTACTCTCAAAGTGACGGCAGCCATTGACTCGCATTATACGAATCACCAATGACAGTTTCAGCTAAAAGTCTTTGTTACTGTTCTACTGAAGAAGAAAAGACACTTACATCTTGGATGGCCTGAGGGGGGGTAAATTACCAGCCAATTGTTTTATTTCTGGGTGAACTAGGCCTATCCCTTTAAATCAAAACTGTCAAGTAGGATCACAGATTAGACTATGATTAATAATTGATAACAGTGGCACACTTGGCACAAAGGACATGATTGAATAGACTGTGTATAGCACACCTAGAGATTGTTAGGAGTAGCTAAATAACCTGCAGGCGTACCTTTTGCAAGTAAGTAACCACTCTTTAAGTGACAATAAGAGCACAGAAAGAAAAGGTCCTCCACGAACAGGGTGCAAAATAAAGTCTGAAACTAAAAAAAAAGAAGAAGTTGTTTTAACCTTGCTTCAGAAAATGCTGATCACTGCATTTCTATAGGGTTTTCAACCCTGTTAACCACAATTCAATTTGGTCTAAATAGTTTCTGCAATGTTCTAACAATAATCAAAAAATTACAAAATAAAATAAAAACTAGTTCAGAATTGGTAACGGGTTTGCAAATAACCGAAAGTAGCTACACAACCTTTTTTTTTCTCAGATTTACGCATTTCAATTAATAGTAAAATTGTTTAGTTATTCAATTAAAATACGTAAGGATTATTCAATCCAATTTGATGCCAAATCTCACAATTTAAGAGAAGATTCAGACATTTGATGCATTTATAAACTAGCTCTAGGGATGCACGATGATGTCGGGACAACATCGGTATCGGCCGATAAAAGCTTAAAATGACCATCATCGGCATCGGCCGATATGAATATTTCTGCCGATGAGTCTTGCCGATAGGGTGGCGTGTTTCCTATGCGCACGTGACGCGAACGAAGCATGAGCGCCAGCAACTTAAACTTCCAACTAGGGGTGTGCGTCGGTGGACGATTAAAATGTCTCCACGATCTGCTTTTGAAGAAAAATCATAGTATCGTGCATTCTATCAGTTCAATTCTGGCGCCTTCATCTCAACATACTGTACAACGCGACGTACATTCACATCACATCACATGTAAACGCAGAGGTAGAGTTACACTCACGGGACACCGCAATTCACAAAAGTTCATTATTTGCATGTGCGTCAAAGTCTTGCTAGGTAAACATGTCATTCACGTGCTGATGCGCTGTTCTAACATCCGCTTTTCTGAGCGCGTTACACCCGACGCTCACAGGAACTAAAGCCGTCACAGCGCCTGCATACTGGACTAATCTTTCGAGACTTATTGCGCTGATACTGTCAAATACACACACGGTTTACATAAACAAAGTTGGTTATGTCTAAAGTGAAAGCAAACAGAGAAAATCTGCTTGTCAAATGCGTGTATATTAGACGCGTCGCGTTACTCGCGTGCAGTTCTTAAAGAGACAGTAATAATATTCTGCCGCTTGTCTTTAAAGAGATACTGCACCCAGAAATAAAAATTCTGTCTATCTAATGTTGTTTCAAACCTGGATTCATTTCTTTCTTGTGCTTAAATATACTATGGAAGTCACTGAAGTACAGCAACTGTTTGGTTAGCCACATTCTTCCAAATAACTTTTATAATTTCAACAGAAGAAAGAAACTTGAGAGAGTAAATGATGACAATTTAAATTTTTGGGAGAACTATCCCGTTAATGTTAATAAAACAACAAAACACAGAGGAAATCACTCACTGCTCTTGACTGAGAACATTAATAGAAGCTTTAATAAGCTTTTTTTGCACTTAAAAAAAAATACAAATATATCGGTATCGGTATCGGCATCGGGCAAAATTAGTTTGAAAATATCGGCATATCGAATATCGGCCAAAATCCTATATCGTGCATCCCTAACTAGCTCATTTTCCTTCCATGTTAATTTCATGTTTATTTTATCAAACTACTTCTCTCAACAAAACCATTGAATTTGTTTTTTGATGACTAAAAAAAGTCATGGGAGACCAAAGTGTCCCGTATTCATCATGGACTGTATCACTGACAGTCTTAAAACAATGGCTGCGTCCAAAATCGCATACTCTCTAGATTAGATACTTATTACGAATAAAGTAAAATTAGCTAAAAAAAAGTATGTTCTATATAGTATGAATGTAATCTGAACGTACTACATTCGCCATGCTGTCATTATCACGTGACCTACGGTGTCAGTTGCTTAGCTTCACTGCCATTCACAAATCCTCTCCCGTTGCCTCATGGGATAGTAAAGTGTCCATCGTATGCGCACTTCAGAATCTCGCCGGAAGAAGTAGGTCATCCGGGTACTTTTTGCCTATCTTTTAAAAAGTACTGTGAATTCAGACATACTACTCGTCACATACTTTTTTTCGCCTACTATTTAGTAGGGAAGTAAGCGATTTCGGACGCAGCCATAGTGTCCTGCCTACCTAGACAGCATTTGTTTCGAGACACAGAGAATGTTAAATTCGTCAAGAAACGTAAATTGTTATAGTCTTTTTTTTCACTTTTGTGATGTGTATCCATATGTAACTTCTCAAACAAGAATAAATTGTAGGATGAGACTTGATTTTGTTCATAGGGAATTGATTGGATGTTTGTGGTTTGCTATTGGTCGATCTCATGTGAGTGACAGGCTGTCCCGCCCTCACGCCAGTAAACACGTCATCATCAGAGAAGAGATGTCATTACAAGAGGGAGGGGATGTTATTTTGATTATGATGGCACAGATAAACCACTTATAATAAGCACTGCTATATTCCATAAAAAAAGAAGGATTGTCAAATATGATTTCACAGGGACTTTAAAAATACCTTCCATTGTGTTCAGCTGGTGAAGAGAGTGTGTGCACAGGAGTTGAAGTCCTCACGCCTTGTTTTTGTCTATTGTCTGGACTCGCTGCTTCCTGCGGTGGATCTCCTGCTCGTATCCCACTGTTTCCATTCGCCAGTGAATTCCCTGTTATGGAGTCCTCAGGTAGTTCTTCCCCAGAATAAACCGATGATGATGATGATAATGATGTTGGGCTACTTATATTTCTGTTTTCTTGCGTCTCAGATGTCCAGTTGGGTGTGTCTGATTCGGGATTACTTTTGTTAGCGTTCATATCACTCGAGTCTCTCTGGTTTGAGACTTCTTCAGTCGCTATTGCATCTGTGGCCATGATCGATCACTTCGGGGGTATGTGATCGATTATTATCGATCAGCAAAACACAAGAAAAACAATCCTTTGCACGGAAAACAAACCTTAATAATAAACCAATCAGGACTTTACATAGTCTAATATAACGTTATCTCTGATTAATATCAATAAATATAATAGATTATGTTTAAAATACGAGCGTTTATGTGGCTATGAAGTACGTTGCAAAACAATCTTGCCCTTTTAAGTAAACTTCCCGATGAGTGTGTGTTTTTAGTGCGCAGTCAGTCCCTTTTCCTCTCCTGCTTCCTTCCTAAAGCGCAACGGCTGTCAGTTTAACGGATATAACGGTGAGAGTGCGTGTCGATCATATCAAAACACATGCACATAACACTTAAAATGGTCGATAACGGTCTAAAGGGCAGATTTAGTAGTTGACAAACTCTGCGGATCCATCTCATCTGTTGCTTTAACCGGCCGTCATTCTTCTTTTGGAAGTGTCGGGTATATTAAGGTGAAGTCTGACTCAACAATAATACCCAAACTTCCGGGCCTCATTCAAAATAAAAGTCTCCCGGTTTCTATACTAAAAGTCACGAGTGAGCTCAGAAATTAACATATTTCTTTCTCTAGAAGGGGAAATGTTTTATTTGGTGTTTATTATATTAATGGGGGGTGTGAGATTAATGTGTTGGCATTTAAAGGTGGCACCCAATTGTTTTTTTTTATTTTGTTTTTTTTAAGCTAGTGTAGTTTACCAAGGAGTCAACACCACAGAGTCGGTGAAGAGTTGGAGATGAAATAGACGTGATGTCCGAAGAAATTCAAGGTAAATATCACTTTTGAACAGAATATTTATTTAGTCACTTTGTCAAATTATCCGAAAAGTGTAAAACTTACATTTAATTGTGTGTGTATAGGAGAATGCTAGCCATAAAATTAGCCTTAGCAAGATTTTCCTTAACGGAGTTCTAACGTTAAACAAATTAGCCTATTTCGAGATGTGGTGCAAATGACACTGTCAATGTATTTTGCGTAGAATAGTTAATAAATCCCGATATGCAACCGGCAGTGTATATATGATTGTGACTTAATGAATGAGTCGAATTGAGAATAGATGTCATAACATAAAGGCCGTCAAGTATTGATCTATTCAACCGTAAGCCAGAAGATGGCGGCAGAACACCATTAGCTGCTAGAAGGACCTCGCTACGTTTAGTGATTCAGTGTCAACATTGAAATCACAATGTGTTAGAATACCATTATTTTTTCGATTAATGTTTTTATACTCAGTGTTAGTACATGGAGGTTTAGTAAACAAAACATATACAAGTTAATTTTTCCCATTTTTGATGCCCCCAAAAATCTGCACAAAAACTAATATTTATTTTACTGTTTTGATTTCTACAATAAAGCTGATTATAAGATATTATCATTTAAGTCATTGATGTTTTAGTGATGCATGTCTACAGTAGAGATGTCTTTTATATGTCAGTTTTCAAGAGCCTCATGACAATGACAACATTGACTTTTAGTCTATAAAAGCTGTTCTGAAATTTCAGTTGACATTAGCAAAAATTTGCAATTTTGAAAGCAATGCTATAATATTAAACCTCTTAAATGGTGATGCTTTAAATGGTGACTTGCTTTAACAAATCTTCTTCTCTGCTTCAATCATTATATAAAGTTGTAAGCTTAAATCGCAATACTCTAATTTAAAAAATTTGAAATATTAACAATAATAATAACACCTGAATGTACATATATATATATATATATTTTTTTTTAAAAGTGTGTGTGTGTATATATATATATATATATATATATGTATGCATGTATGTGTGTGTGTGTGTGTGTGTATATATATATATATATATATGAATTAATTTTGAAATGTCAGAATCTTTTATGACAATGTCAATATAGAATATGTTCACTATAACATCTGAAAATGTCCATTTTGAAAATGAGCAATTATGAGCAAACCCCATTAATACAAAGACTTTTATAATTATGTAAATAATTGTAATAATCTATTTATACTTGCTTATAATGGCATAGGTGTATAAATAGTTTACATTTGACTTTTTTTTTAACATAACAAAAACAATTAGATAAAACAATCAATATTCCCCCAGGAAGCGATTCATTTAATGATGAAGTCCATGATTTATTGGTCTTGTCTTATTATCAAATGAGGTTACTTCATACTGCACGATGAGAACGAGCAATTAGCGTATGCAAATGAGAGAGGACTCTGAGCTTTCACTAATTTTGTGACAGAACAAAGAAAATTTACAGAGCTTATATCTAAAATGCAAAATAGTCACATTAAAAAAAATATATTGTACCCAAGATATTTTTTTAAATTGGACTTTCATTGCAGCATCATATTAACATAGTTTATATATCCGGATATGGATGCTGTATAATGTCTTGGTTGCTTCTGGCTATGGGCGACTGATAAATGTACCACAGATATCTGCGATGTGTGCTCAGGATCATTGAGTATAATCACTAATTAACATACTGCTATTTGCTCTGTCTGATCGAACGGCCTCATTAAGTAACAGATAATCCCACAATATTCAAAGTTTACAGTACCTTTTTGTTTCCGCTCGCCCGGATGTTTGCAGAGGCTCTGTGCAGGCGTTATACACAAATACAGAGCAGATGCTGACTTTGATGTGTGAATTTGTGCACAAAAAGTGCATATCTGGACCATCAGAATGATCCAGGATGGGATGGCTAGCCGTGGATTTCTCATTAACTAAAGCAAATTTGCTTAACACATTAAATAGCTTGCAAACAAGATGATGTTTTAAAGTTTTCCTCCCTACTAATTATCAATGTTTGTTGTCTGACGATAAAAGTGTCTTATTTTCCCCGTACAGATGGACTGAGATATTTGCGCCTGCAATATTAACATCTCAAGGATGGTGTTGCGAGAGTAAAACACGATAACTATTGGGAGGGATAAAATATTGATTTGCTTGTATGCAAATGAGCTCAAATATGCTCATTCCTCACAAATAACCTCTCCCCTCCTCAAACATTTGGAAACCTGTGTGTGATCAGGAGTGGGCTTGAGAAACAGATGTGTGTTCAACGGGATTTGATTCCGTTGACATCTGGGGTGAGTCTCTGATTCCCTTTCTCTCCTCCAGTGTTGTGAATGTTTCAAAAGCAAACTTTCTTTTTCCTGAGTCGGGGCGTGAGTTCCGCGCGAGATGTTTGATGTTTTCCTCTTGTGGAGCGCGACGAGATGAACTGAGTTCTTAATTTATGAGGACATAACAAGGAAGCTATTAAGCAAACATATTTCCCTGCTTCGGCTGGCATGAAAGAGCCACTCAGGGCGAGAAAGCCGGCGCTTTGGTTTCGCGAAAAGATAATTGCCTAAATGTTTACAAGTTAGCAAGAGTTTAAATCGCACCAACGGTTGCGCTAACAAAGCATCATTCAAGATGACCGCATATAAAGGTAACAAAAGGAATTAAAAGGCGCCTTTCGGTGTAATACCAAGAGGCTATAACCAATTTAAGCGATGATATTGAGGGATACAGCATCCAATTTCCACAAGTGGGGCAGTGGGAAGTGTTTAGGCTAGTTGAAGTACACGTCTTAATGAGAAAAGACAAAAAAAACTTCATGTGCATGATTTATGCAGTCTGTTTCTAGGAGCACATGCATAATTATTTATGATCGCTGAGCCCGGGAAAGACGAGTGGAGAAAGAGGAGCTGGTAAAAAATTCAAAAGCAGAAGAAGTTAAATGAATATTTAAGGGACGATGAAATATTAAGGGGAAACAAATGAGAAAAACATTTAAAACAGCATGATAAATAATAGTGGGAGTTGTCGGGTGGGGGAAAAAAGCGGCTGCCATGAGGCCTTAAACATCCGCGTGGTGTCTGATCCCGGCCTCGACGATTTGTTTTCCATATGCCGGTCGTTACGGGGGCGCGGTCAGCGGACGGGGGTTGGCGCGTTGCTGGGGAATATTAGCTTTTTGTTGAGAGCCGTTGGATGGATGCCATGGGCTAGTCACAATTTAATGTGTCGACTTGTCTGGTACAAGTGGAGGGCAGGACACTGGCATTGAGATGATGTTTTATGCCAGAGGACCGGTGTTCTGACGATTTGTTTGACAAGGAAAAATGTGTGTGCTACTAGCATTACATTCATGTGGTTTGAGGCTTTATTAGCATCCAAACTTACCCCAAACCCTAACCCGACCCTTAAAACAATGCAAATATAGTGTTGGGACAATCAGATAGGTAGCATTTTTCGTCGAGATACCAGCCTCCATGCACCTGAAGAGGACAAATATGAAGAGTGTCAGAATTTAAATAACTTGTGTGCTGATTTTATCAATAATATTTGAATGTGTTCCATTATTTCCAGATAAAAGTCCCAATTTTAAACGGTATCAGTGTAAGAATTCACATTTAGGCCTATACTTCAAGTATTTTGTAGTGAGTAAAAATGGCAAACCAACACAATACCAACTGTTTATACAAGAGTAATCAAAAATGTTAATATTTCAATAAATATAGACCAAATAATATGCAAAATTATTAAAATGATGCATGCAGGCTGAATTGGGTAATTTACCTGTTTTATGTTCGAAGATGAGGTGATGTGGAAACATATTCGCATCCTTTTTAAAGTTCACTATAAAAAAAAGTTGCTGCCTTAAATATTTAAGTACAATCAACTTGGATGTTTAACTCATTTCAACTTATTACATTAAACTGACTTTAAAAAGAGCAAAATCTTGTATAATTTATTTTTTTTAAAGTTGAAAATTGCTTAACTTGTTTTGAGGGGATAAGCAATGTAGAAACAGATGTTGTCATAACTTATTTAATTTTATACAGTGTATTTATTTGCATGATTATATGGGTTGTACGGTTATTTGCAGTGTAAACAGAACAGACCTTGTACCCAATTTTGCATTTCACTGTAATATACAGTACTATATACACAATATATTCAATATATAATATTGTAAAGACTGGTGGAATAAGCAGAATAAATAGAATAAGATTATATAAATGAGTAAAATAGTGAATTTGAATAATTATTTCCGCAATTTGCATTAAATTGAGAATTTTAATTTTCTAAATGTGTAAGTAGCCTACTTTAGTCAAATATTTTCCGTATATATCATAAATAAAGATTTTTTTTCTAATTCTTCAAACCCAAACATTGATGTGGCACCATATTATGTCTTCAAATTTAAGATATTTGGCTTGGCAATCAAATTTGACAGATTTTATCTATTAATATTTGTATGTGGTTTTTTTTTTTGGTTTTTTTTTGTTTTTTTAGAAAGAGTTGGTAAGTACATCATTCCTGTAAAACAAGTCCTGTTTTATGAATTTTTATTTTCTGGCAACAGTCATTGGCCTCTTGTTTAAGAGGCCATTTTTCCAGATCTGAAAATAATTAAATCAGCAAACAAATAATTAATTGAGTCAATGAGAACAATTAGTTCAAAGACGCCTTTGAGAATTGGCCGTGCATAGTGAATTGGTTAATTATCATACTACACAATAATTGAGTGGAGGAGCTCTCCGCGTGTGTGAAACCGCATGCGAGTAGTATTGACTTCTTTTGCAAATGAGAAGAAACGGACAGATTATGGATGTCAAAGGCTCTTCGTGGAACCATCGATGCCAATAAAGAAACTTTAGTTTTAAGAGTCTGTCATTTTTTAAGCTTTACATTCCCCATCCACTTTCATTATATGGAAAAGAGCAGCATGAACATTTGTCAAAACATCTCCATTTGAGTTCCACAGAAGAAAGAAGGTTATACAGCTTTGGAACGACATCAGGGTGAGTAAATAATAACTGAATATTCATTTTTGGGTGAACTTTTTATACATGAATTGGCATTCTAGAAGCGGAAAATGATTTTAATGGCTGAAACCGTCTCTTTTACAGGTCATCAAAACCTGGATTGATTTTTTATTTACTCTAATCATTGCACATAACTGTCCTGCACTGGCCCTTGACAAAAGTAATGCAATGACACCCATGTTAAACTCCATTATAATGCGTACTGAAGGTTGTGACACTAATCTCAGTGACCTACATGGCCCATACATCAGAGAGTGTCTATCTGCTGACAGCGTGCTGTATCTGGGGGCCCGTGCTGCCGGTGGGGCCACGAGGCAGAGCGATCGGAGCCGTCGCTGTAACCCTGTCCGCAGTCGGAGATCATTACCCCCGTGACTGATGTGCGGGGCGGACCGGAGTGAGCGCGTTTATTTCCCCACGCAGGGGTGGGCGTCTCGGCCCCATGAGAAGGACAGCCCTTCACGTTTTGTTAGCGTGGTCATGGCTCTCGCGTAAAAATCGAGGCCCTTCGTCTGAACATCCGTCTGTGGATGTTCCACAGACGGAACCATCCGTCTGTGGATGCTGTGCTTGATTTTATGGAAGAACAGATATATAAAAATAATAGCTATTAAGTATAAGGAAAAATGTAAAGTTAGCTGGTCATGATTGCAAAATATAGTTTATTTTGTTATAATTACCAGCTGACTGTACATTATTCTGCTTATTACAGGATTTTTAATACATTAAGTGAATAAATGGACATTAATGATTTGACTTTTTAAGGAACAAAAGCGAGAAATGTTATTGTTTTAAGATATCACAGTGATATGAGAAAAATAAAACGTATAGCTATCTAAATAAATAGCTGTCCATTACACTGTTGTGTAATCAAATATATGTTTTTACATTGCTTTAACTCACCAAATTAAGTTAAGCATTTATTTTTACTTTTTTTAATAAGTTATACAAGATTCAACTCATTTTTTTTAAGTCAGATTAATGTAATTTAAATTGAAATTACTTAAACATCCAAGTTGACTGTACTTAAATTAAGGCAGCAACTTTTTTACAGTAATAATTTATAATTTTATGCTTTATATTTAATATATTATTATAATATTTATATTTTTAATACTGTATAGTTGTTATATATAATAGCATTTTGTACATTGTTTAAAAAATAGTTCAAAATTAGAAAAAAGTAGACGAAGTCTTATAAAAATGTACAAAAGAATGATATGTGGCAAACAGGTCTCATGCTACCCATTTATGTTTTTAATGGTCATGAAGTTCAACTAATTAAATTAATTATAAAATCAGACAGGATCAAAATAAAACTAATACAAGGCAGCTTTATAGCTCTATTTATTATACTTTATTTGGTAAACTATAATATTAACTACTGTCCTGACTGTAAAATGTTTCCTTCCTTAATATGTCAAGAGCCATGTTCAGTGCTGCTGTTGTACGGTGGCTGCAGAGGATCAAGTGATTGTTCCTTTCACCATAACAGCGAATCTTACTGTAATTTACAGCCCAGGCCAGAAATAAACCTTAAGTCAGATTTTACGACTAAGGTGAAGTGTGGCATTGCATGTTACAGTGTAGTATTTTCAGACAAGCTCATAAAGCAGAATAATAGTAGTGTTTGCGTCTTAAAGACGGCTGCACATGGCCCAGATAGATGACCTGGCTTCACTTTTACAAAACTAACGACCAGAGCAGACCACTGCAGGTTTGCCATCCAAAAACTTCATTTCACACATTCAGCGTTTTATAAATGCACTCTTTAATTTTTCCATTTATGGCCCCGTGATTAAAATCTCTGGCCCTGTGACCTAAGGGATCGTTCTGAGTGATAATGAATGGGATCAGGGCAGAAGCCTGGAAAAGATGGCATCTCGACACATCTTCAAGGTTAACAATGGAGAACAATGGACTGTGTCTTTACCCTAAAGTGATGAATGAACTTTTTCTAGCATTTTAATAAGTGCCATTATATTACAGAACTAGCATTTCATTTGAAAGCATAAATTTGTGGTTATAAAAATTGGTCTTTAAAAAAAGTTTTACTCCAGTAGGCTACATGATAACAAGAAGTGACTCTTTCTAACGGTTTCATTGAATCATTCATTCAACCGATTCATTCAAAACTGCTGATTCATTCTGGAACAAAGCGAGTGAAATCGCATATTTTCCTACTTTGTAGTAGGCGAAAAACAGTATGTCCGAATACACAGTACTCATAAAAGATAAGACAAAAAGTATCTGGATGACCGACTACTTTTTCGGCGAGATTCTGAAGTGTGCATACGATGGACATTTTACTATCCCAGGAGGCCACGGGAGAAGATTAATGAATGGCAGTGAAGCGATGTAACTGACGCTGGTTGATCATATGATAATGACAACATGGTGGATGTAGTACATCTATATTACATTTATACGACACTCATTCATACTACATATAGTAGAACATACTTTTTTTAGTGGTCATGAAGTAATTACTTATTTAAAATAAGTACCTATTCAAGAGAGTATGCGATTTCGGACGCAGCCAATGCATTATGAATGAACCATTGAATCATTAATATAACAGATTTGTTCAAAAATAGTGATTCATTCAGGAACGAGACATGAAGCATTGGTAAACTTTGCTTTGCTTCGCTTGGAACTATTTTCGTTTAGAGTCAAATATAGCCTAAAACACTTCTAGCATATGGGAAAAATGTAAGTTACTTGATATTAACATCACTTCACTTAAACGTTGAATGAAAAAGCAATATCAGTCGCAATTATTTGTTTAATTCCGTTTACGTCGTAAATAATTATAGGCTACTTTTTAAATTGTAAAAAAAACTCGCTGATTAAATGTTTACTGATGGGAATGCTGTGAATTACAAATAGTTTCATTTTTAGAACACACCAATGTAATCCGCTTTGACAGTTATCGTCAATGGAATATTACCCTCATAATATTGGTTCATCATAAATTGTAGTTATTTTAGGGGCTTGACATGGCAGATGCAAAGCAAAATTAAATATGAATATACATACATAGGAAATGAACAAAGCCCCTATGAACAAGATTTGGGGAAAAAACAAGAAAAAAGCGACGTTTGTTCCCATCCATCTCAGCGGTTTGTCTGTCTGTCAGAAACGCAACTCGGACGCGCGAGCTGTCAGTGCCTCCCGTTTGATGTTTCCTTGCTTTGACTTCAAAATTCTCAGGATATAAGCACGAGCTCTGTTTGAGCTGTGTGGGAAATGCCTATTGACAACCGTCGATCCATTGATCTGTAGCAGGGGACAGAATCTGATGGTGTTGCAGCTAAACTTATAATTGCGTTCGCTATCATAAATGTTTAACCGATTATCGGTGCGTAACTGCAAATAAACAACACAGGCGAGTAACTACCTCGCTATCCTGGTTTTCCTGCCCCATAAAGAATTTAGCATCTCCCTCGCAACCAACCAGACGACTACAAAAATACTTCCCCTTTCTTTTTTAAAAAGAGAAGAGAGGAAAAAGATGAAATATTTTCTCTGTGGTTACTGAGACCTCTCTGTATTTCAAGTGATACTGACCTAAAAAGGTTGATCAAAGCCAGTTGGAACTCCGCAGCCTGCAGCAAGCAATAAATTGGACCATTCGATGTTTTTGCACTGACAAATTATTCTCCTGAGTCCTAACATTCTTGGTAGCAACTCAATTAGCTGGAGACAGATGTAGCAAGTATTCAACATTTAATGTTTAATAGATTTTTCAATATTTTAACATTGCTAGCCCTAGTTAGAATGGAAATGCTCCATTTCATGAAAATAATAACTATTTGCTTATAATCCCCACATAAACGGTGAGTTTGCGCGGTGTACGTGACAGCATCCAAATCTGCCCGAGACGGTTCTCGCTCTGTTTAAATCCCTGCAGGCTATTCTGTCGTGTTGAAGTGGCTCACAGCATCTCTCCTTTCATGTGGCTGTTAAAAGACAATATTTCTCCTTTTTTTTGTGGAGGATAGACTTTCTCCAGACACCATTCCTCCCGCTTTAGGCATAGATGATTGGGGGGGGGGGGGTGACTGAGAGATGGATGGAACAACACGTACGACCTCTGAAATCACATATTAACTCACATTGCTGCACTCGTGCATAGCTTTCATTTATTACCTCAGCGTGATCATGTTCACTTTTGTGCTTTAGTAACAGTTTCATATTAAATGTAAAAGGAGAATCTATTACACTGTGGCTGTCAAATGCAGCTTTAAGGAGCTCAATGGCTCTGGCCGAGCTGTGATATAAACAAAACGCTATTGGCTATTTTAAAAAAGGGGGAGGAGCTGCTCGATATGCCCCGCCCTGTCTTCCTGTTTCAGTGGAAATTACATCAACACATTGAATAACACTACACGTTTCAAAGCACTTCACTGGGCCTTTAAAGAAATAGTTAATACTTCATTATATTAGGCTACTCACCCTCATGTCAATCCAAACGGTGCTACAAAAGTAGACTATAGTTAAAAGCAGATATGTTATTTGGACACATACATCTTGATGTGATTATTTTTGAGGCCCCATAATTCAGCGAGAACAAAAAAAAGGCCAAAAATTTAGTAATTTAGCTCCTGAAAGGACTTTTCTCAAAATTGTGAACAAATAATCATACAGTAATATAAGAATGTTTGTTCAAAGTTATCTCTATAATAATGTTCTCAAAACGTTAGGCACAAAAACGTCATTCATTGAACTTTTTCTGAAACGTTTTAGTCTGTCTTACACTTCTTTAAACGTACTTGTGTTAGATTGTTCAGAGAACTTTGAAAAGTAACGTTCCTTTAACGTGCAAAATTATAAAATGGAAGTTCCCTTATATAACCAGGAAAAAAAAAAACGTTCAGAGGACATTCAGAAAAAACATTTTCATAACGTTAGCAAAAGGTTCTTAGAACATATTTTTTTTAGCTTGGAATGTACCGTAAAAAAATAATGTTCCATACCACCATACAACGTTTTTTTTTTTTTTTTCATACGACGTTGATAATCTCCCAATGGAACGAAATCAGGGTGAATAAAATAATTTTTTTCTGTTGTAAACAGATAATGGATTGTATTAGTAGCGACGCCGGGCCTGTCCATTGTCATTAAATGGCTTGCTAGAGAGCGGCATCATGGGAAGACCTAAATATATGACATGCTCTCGGTGAATTATGGGGCCACAAAAAGAATCACATCAAGATGTATGTGTCCGTATAACATATCTGCTTCAACCTGCCCCATCGATCACTTCATCAAAGAGCCAAGGTTCTCGAGTGACAGGAAAATGTGCTTAAACTCTCATTGTTTTGGAGAGGGCATGTCATATTAACCCTTGGAAATGAAGTTGTACCAGTGAGCTCGCAGCCAGATTTTTAACGGTGACTGATCTAAGTGCTTTTCAAGCATCATTTATCACAAACTGCTGGACGGCCATTCGGTATGACATGAAGATGTAACTGATCTTCATAACTAGAACAACTGGAGCGATTCGGTTTTGGCCAGCCTAGACTGACTTGTCAGGACAGTAGCACCATTTAACATATAAATGTTGATCTAGATAACGCTGATGTAATTTAAAATAATTTTCTTAATAAACAACTGTTCAAAGCATTCCATCAAATCTTTTCAAGAAAAATTTTAAATAGCAAATTGTTTTAAATAACAAAACTAATATTAGTATTAAAAAAATATTTACATATTATTATCAATAAAAGTTGCTGCCTTACATTTTTAAGTACAATCAACGTGGATGTTTAAGTAATTTCAACTTAAATTAAATTAAACTCACTTAAAAAAAATTAAATCTTGTTTAACTCATAAAGTTAAAAATGGCTTAACTTATTTTAGAGTTAAAGCAATGTAATAACATGTTGTTGTAATAACATGCAATAACAATAATGTTATGGATAAATAATATTTAAATAGGATTATAAAATATTTTAAACAATTTTATTATTAACTTGTAATTTAAATAGTCAATAGTTTTTAAGTAATAATAATACGATTACATAATATTTTGAATAAAACATTTTTATATTATTATTATTATTATTCGTAGTAATATTATGAAATTCCCTAAAATGATTGCAAAATGTAATTGCCTTGTTAAGAATATGAATATTTAAATGTTGGGCATTATCAATAAGCATCATTTTTATTGCATGTCTTACTAATTATAAAGAATTATAAGCTGTCAGCTTAAAAAGTAGATCTGATCCCACTAAACATTGGCACTGCTATTAATGTTCAATGTTGTGTTACAGATGAAAGCCTGTTTTTTATTGACAGAACTTATCTTTAATTACATTTTTAAATTAATTCTCATGGTTTATTTGTTTTAGTGTCGGTACATTTCAAAGGAAGCGCTGCACCATCAATATAAATGTGAAACTGTGTGCTTCTGGCGTAACGTCAAATTTAATAAGAATCAACATATGTGTGGAAAATATTCTGTTTTTAGGATCACTAAAGCACCGAAACAGTCGATTAAATTAGTCAAGCACACACAGAGACATAAATAACATAAAATAGAGTCTGAGTGAGTGAACAACCCATTTGCCACCATGAAACAACATAATAATCCCTCTGTCTCCGGGGTTAAGTGGAACGCCAATACAGTATTGACAAAATGTCAGTCTGGCGCACCGAGTCCTTGTTCACACACTGCTTTATTTGCGGAACCAGCCTGTGCAGTGCGGAACCAGCCTGTGCAGATACATACGCAAGTTTATCACTCAAGGTCAAGCCATCCAGCGGCGTGACAGGCTTAAGTTTCATTGATTCATCTTTGATAGCTTTATACTGAGACAATGGGGTGTCTTTGTTAGGTCTCTTGAAGGCAAGTGTATGACTGTTCTGTTGAAGTCATTCTTTAGAGGTGCACAAGAATGCTAATTCTCTTGATGCCATTTGTTTTCAGCTTAATTCCAAGAACCGTAGCATTTCGCAAACCAACAGTGACCTAAAGTTGACCTTTCCGTGCCGTCTTCTATTCATTGTTCATTAAAAAAACGGACCTTTCCCCAACTCTCCGAGGTAGCAGCAGAATTGCAAATCTCTATTTCTCTTCAGAGAGTGTCTGCCTGGCTTTAGCAAGCCGCTATCCATTGGTTTTAGAGCTGAATGCAGCTGTGAGTGGGAATTGGCAGCAGTATATCGGCTTTTATTGCTACACATTGGCTCAGTGGGTTCGAGACTACCACTGTGCATAATTAACTGCCAATGAAATGTTCCCTTGAGTCAATCTGTCTGCTTTATTAACAAAGTAATGTGGTTATGCTTTAATTGGCTCTTTTATTGTTAGCCAAATGAGATCAAATGATAGAACACATGGTTGCAAAGAGGAGACCATTAGTGGTCACAGGCTCTATAAGTAGATGTTAGGGAAGGTGTAATCTCTCCATATCCTGCTTGTCATGATGGATTTGTGTTTGTTTCCGTGGCTCAGGGTTGGTCACTCAGAAAGCGACATGTTTGGAAACAGCTAGCAAACTGTGGTTTGTTTTAACAGAGTTTCTATCAGTTTAGTTTCAATGAAATCTATAGACCTTATTCAGAGCAGCGCCATGACAAGTATGAAAGCGAGGCTGCGCGATAGACTTCCTGTGTTTTCAATGGCATCCCCTGTAAAAAGCTGTATAAAGCTCCTAGATCAGGTATTATTTTCCACGGGTCATGTTATCTGTCAACTGAAATGTCTTGGAAAGATTTTTATGCAGTGTTTTGTCAGCAAACACAGTCCAAAAACACATTATATAACACTTCAACCCACTGCAGATATGCACTGTATTTCTATCCCTCACAGCCTCGCTTTCATTCCCGTTAAAAATCAAAGATGGCGCTGCTGTGAATAAGGTCTATGGAAGTTTGCTGTCATTTTTTAAATTTTTTAAGTTATAGAAACATACTAAATGCTGTTATGGCTGCTAGCACGTAACTTAGCAAGCTACGTTATCCATGTTAGCAAAAACAAAAGCAAGCGGCTACTTTCTTTCATTGTATCTTCTTCGAGTTCTCCTGGAAAGCTCTTTTGTGCAAGTAATTTGAAATTAAATCGTGATTATGACGTGATTTTGGAGGCTTTTAGTACTAGTGCAACGAAATGAGGTGCAAAGGATACACATTAGGGGCCCTATTTTAACGATCTAAGCGCATGGTCTAAAGCTGTCCGAATCCAACTTTGCTAGTTTGATGACGGGAAAAATGGTTTGGCGTGCCAGGCGCATGGTCTAAAAGGGTTGTCCCTATTCTCTTGATGAGTAATGGGTGTGTTTTGGATGTAACGTGCAGAAAAACAATCAGAGAACTTTTTTCCCATTTACCCATCATCCCATTCCCTTTAAAAGCCAGTTGCGCTCACGCCATGGCTGATTTGCTGTAATGGCGGAATTTTCAAGGGGAAAAACTGAACGCGTCTCCAGACAGGAAACGGATCTGCTTGTGCGGGAGGTTAAAGCGCGCAAGCAGACCATCTACGGGACAAGCCAGATTCCACCATATCTGTATGTACACCATAATAATCTTTTACATTGTAATTCTTTTTATTTTTAATATTTGGCATAATAAGCATAATGTACGCGCGTTGTGGACCTGCCTATAGGCTCATATTACTAATGCGCCCTTAAAATAACAAAAAAATACTCTATTTCAGTTGCCTTAAAAAAGCAACGCGCAATGACAATGGCCTGAACACACCTCGTTTTCAGACCAGCAGCCCATGGGCGGACAAATGGGCGCAAATGCATTTGCTATTTAAACAACTATTTAAACAAACTATTTTGCTATTTAAGCAGGACGTGAAAATGATAACTACGTCGGGCTGAAACAGCGAACACTTGCGTTGCGCCTGGTGCCGCATTGCACCGTGTGGGCCTTAGATGTCTAACTTTTTTTCCAATGTATTTGATCATTTTTAGGCTGCGAAAGAGAACTATGGGAAATGTAGTGTTGTTTTGCAAGCGTGTCGCTTCATAAACCGCATACACTAAACTTTACTGACAACGAATTATGATCAAAACCATTTCACCACCATTATTCTCAGAAAGATGTGCTTTAAAAAACTGGCAGTTATGACTTTGTGTTGTGTTCGAGTGCACTCAAAATGCAATCATTCCTACGTGACTTGAAGGCAGCATTACTGCAAGGTAAAAGAACATCATCCCATAATTGATTGCATTGCTTCAAGGTCTTTTGTAAGCTAATTGAATCGAAAGACAAACATATTACATCTCTGCAGCGACAACTTTGCTCAAGCGAGATAAAAAACTGACGTTTGCTGTAGTTGAAGGTTTCACCCGAGGCAGAACCAACCCTCAGATACAGAATAAATGACTGTGATGTCAGCGTTTGTCAGATTTAAGACTGATTAATCATATTTCATAGAGAACACTACTTTTTCTGCTTTTACTGATCGTCACAATCCAAATAATCCTGTAATTTATTATTATTTTGTGCACAGAAATATTTACCTAATGCTAATTTGTCTAGATGCTACGGTATGATGCTAAAATTACTTTATATGGGTAAATGAGACATATATCAACTCAATATTCATTTTATATGCATTTTTTAAAACTGATTTTCTCAATGCTGTTTTTAATCTCATTTGTGTTCCAGTCATTCTTTTTAAAATTCACTATTTATTTATCAGTTTTTTTTTGTTTGTTTTTTGGGAAACCAGCCACACTTGAAAAAAATATGAACTTTCACTGTTGTTAGTTTCACTCAAACCATCCTCGTTCACATTACTTAAAAACTCATGTAATTGCATGAACTTAATTGCATCCAACTTATTTGTTTATACTAAAAATGTATTGTCAGCTTTACTTAAGTGTTTGTTCAGTCAACTTAACATTGCTAAGTGAAACGCACAAATTAATAAAACAATATTGTGCACTGTAGCATTACAGCGTTTTCTTTTTCTATGGCGTATTTTGTGCATCTAAAAATGAATAATCATACTAAGTATGTATTTCCAAGGCAAAAAAAAAAAAAAGTGGACAAAAATTCTGCTCATGGAAACCATTTGTTTCATATTCTGAACTCTCTAGAGGTGATGTAGATAATTCCCATTTGTACAACCTCAATTTTTAGCCTCAAATGATCAATCTACAAATGCAAATACTGTGCATGTTATTGTAATTTTACATGGCATTAAACAAGCCGGCCCAAGTTCTTCATTCAAGGGTGTACATCATTAGTATAATTTTATTTTTTCCGGCGAAATTTGTAAGAACACCCAGTGGGAAAGAAAACCTGTTGTGAGCAGATAATTATTTACATCTTTCCTGTGAACAACATGTGCTTCACTTCCTGGCAACACATGTTCAGTCTGAAAATGTCACAGAAGTCTCGTGAATTAGTTCTCTGCGTTTTGGAGGGCCAGTTTCCCACCTGCCCAAACTACTGTTTGCACATGGACTGAGGCCAGATGAAATCAGTATTTGGCAAACAGCTCCAAAGAATTACCAAGGGGCGTCAACTGAGTCTGAAACCATTTTACGAGGTGCCAATTTTATATGAATTTGTACAATGTTAGGGCCTATTCACATAGAAACCAGTTTTGCTTTTAAAAACATGAGACACAGGTCAGTGAAACAAAACCAAAAATGCATAGGCCTATAGATTCGTGTTTTTTTAAAGTTCATTGCCACGTTTTTAGAAAGCCGTGCCATGCACGACACATGAGATGTAACGGTCAAACACATCCATCTAGCTTGTGCTTATATAGAAAAACAATGGAAAAGTTGTGCAGTGGAATGGGAAAACGTATTCTGTGTGAACAGCACCTTATTCAAAAGAAAACATTTTTAAACAAAAAGCTCCACACCTAAACCCAACCTTTCACTGGGGCGCAAGCAGACCGTTCAAAAACATGTGAATGCGATTGTACAAAATAATACGAATTAGCCACCAATTGGCCAAAATGTAAAATTGTGGCGAACTGCCATGGGATTGTAGCCTGGATGCCAGCCCGAACTCCGCCCACAACATTTTTTGGTCGGGAAGTTCGGTCTGGACTCGCTCCATTGAGGAGTAATTATGATCCGTCAAAAAATGTTCGGGCCAATCAAATTGCCAGGGCGGGCTTTATACGATGATGGACAGATGATCTGCAGGGACGTAATCATCACGTTATCAAAGAGCGCTTAACTGGTTTCCCTCAGAGATGACTGCAGCTGGAGAACTGAGATGTATAGATTCCGCTATCGCGTCTGTTGTAAAAGAAATCGACAGCGCATTCATTTTAATAGACGAACAGAGAACTGCAATCAAGGCATTTGTCGATCGGAAAGATGTGTTTGCCGTCCTTCCTACGGGATTCGGCAAAAGTTTAATTTATCAGCTGACTCCGATGGTCACTAAGAAGATGGGACGCAATGAAAACCCTGTGGTCGTTGTGGTTTCTCCTTTGGTCGCACTCATAGAGGACCAAGTAAAAGAAGCAACACTCGTTATTTTACTTCTTCCAGCGTGCGTGCATTTGAGTTCTGTAGTTGACAACTGTGCTATGCAAAGTAGTTGACTTACTGCGTTGCTCTCATTGATTGTAGGTCTATCCAATTGAGTGCAGAGTTTTTTTTTTTCCTGGTTCGGTTAAGACACGCCTCATAATCAAAGCCCTATGAAGCAGTATCAGACTCACATTCTGACTAGAATATGAGTATGACGAAGTCAGGCTAATGGGATTGTGTTCAAACCTGATTTCACCAAGTAAAACAATCCTGGAACAACATTCCAATCGACCAATCAGATTTGAGGGACAGGTTTACAGTTCATGTCAAGTTTAAGCTTACAAGCAGTGTTTGGTGCTTCAAGGCCTACATCAGTGTTATTCACCTATCATTTCCCTCTGATTTTAGGGATAAGTTATGGGTAGGGTTAGGTTTATGGGTATAGGGATATGGTTAGGATTACATTTTCTAACAGGAGTGTTGTGCCAGGATGCATATTCTGATTTTGCAGAGTTATACGTATTCCTGGGTCAACATATTTTGTTGATCCTGGAACAACATTCTTGTCTTAAAAATTTAATCCTAAACCTAACCCATATCCCTACCCCTAAACTTAACCCTATACCCATAAGTTATCCCTAAAATCAGAGGAAAATGATAGGTTAATAATGCTGATGTAGAAACACCTAACCCTGGTTGTAAGCCTAAACTTGACATAAACTGTAAATCTGATTGGTTGATTTGAATGTTGTTCCAGGATCAACAAAATATGTTGACCCAGGAATGCGTCTAACTCGGCAAAATCAGGACGTGCATTGGATAGGACCATAAAAAGGCAGCATCGACTCTTCTGTCGCAATATCACCGGAGAAGTTTTCTCCGAGCGTAGCTCAGAGAACACAACCACAGGCCTGAACCGAGTCTGCAAGGACATCAAACACACCTTCGATGTCTTCAAGGGATTCCAGAGGCCCATTTCCTATCGCGTTTTGCTGGCGTACGCTCTAAACAGCAGGCGCGGATCAACAGAGAATTACCTGCAAAGTAGGCCTAAGTTCCTCGCCTCCAAAAACTGCATCATTAGCATCCTGCCAGAGATGGATGGTGACTTTCTGCATCAGCTGTTGGCCGCCAGAGAGAGGGACCGTTGGGCTCCTCTGTTCCTTGGCCTGCATGCTGACCTGCCCCTGGTTCTTATTTAACAGTCACGAGGCCATGACCCGAAATAAAGCAGAAAGAGAGACACAAACCAAAAAAAGTAGGGAAAAAAACGGTCTTGGCAGCAGGACCAGAGTCCCATCATCCCCAAAGAAATTAGGGCCAGTAATCATTCAGAGGCGGTTAAACGTTATGGATGCATACGGTTCCGTCCTCCATCCTGATTCTGCATACCTGCCTGCCTGCGTCAGGACAAAAGGCCACGGTTGGAAGTGTCCAATTTTACCGTGCTTGACAGGTCAAAAGTGACGAATGGCAGCCATTGCTGAAAGAAGGTTACGTTTAAACACAGTGCAAGGCAATGAGGGGGAATACTTCCCTGACAATGACTGCTAAATCATTGTCAGGGAAACTAATGATAAGGTATCATAAGACAACGGGATAGCATGACAGATCGGCCGCGATCTCGCGCACCTTAATCACCCGCTGTCTGTTTCCCGCTGCATTCATCTTTATTTTGCATAGACATGCACATATTCTCCTGCTTCTTGAATGGATACATCAGCTTGTCAGCACGAGTGTCACACAAAGCTTTATTTAAATTGTACATAGCAGGGTTCTTTGTTGTGAGCCCGGATGATGAATGGAATCAAATAATAATGACAAGGAATGTCTCGGGCCTCCTTGAGCCACAGTCAAGACCTCCGAAATAAACTCACAGTGAGGAGATATTCAATTTTACCAGAAACTTTGGATGGAAACATTGAATGAAACTTGAACTTGAACATGAAAAATATTTCCATGTTAGCTTGATTACTGGCAATTTGTAATAGTTCCTAAAAACTATAGGGACGTAAGTTCAACACATATTTTGTGTCATTAATTATAAATAAATGCAACAACAAAAAAAATTTGCAAAAATAAATTCTATAATTTGGGAGCTTTTTTCAGTATTGATAATATCAGGCCTGGGTTTTCAGTCTGGGGACCATGAGGCCAGAGGAAAAGTCTAGAGAAATGTTTTAAAAATAATAATAAATATTAAGATTAAAGTAGATTACTTTAGTAACTTTAAGATTAAAATACGCAAATAAATAAATTAGATTGAAATAACTAAATAAATGAATAAAAATGTAATTAAAAAATTGTTAGTTATTAAATCTATTCAATATATTAAATTAGTTTAACATAAATAAATAAAAAGTTTGATAAAATACAAATATGATTAAAATCAAAGAAATAAATAATTAAATGAACTACATTATAGTGAGTAGAAATATATATATATATATATATATATATATATATATATATATATATATATATATATATATATATATATATATGAATGTGACAAATTTTATATTTATAATATAGATTTTTAGTATATTGGTTGTTTATAAAAGATATCTGCCTTTGAAATATTATATGGGGTCCCTCACGAGAATGATGATATTTGGGGATGGCGTCTAAAAGATTGAAATGCCCTGGATTATATGACATGTCTAGTAATGGCAAGCAATTTGATTAAGCAGCATTTAATGTAATTAATTTGATTAAAAATTCATAATTTTCATTAGTTGTAAAAAAAATGCTATAAAAATGTGCACAGTTAAATTCCATATGAAGGGTTTTGAGTGTATTTTTCAGCAAATATTGATATGAGATTAATTGCAATTAATTGATCAGCATATATTGTAATTAATTTGACTTTTAAAAAAATCTATTGACAGCTTTAATAAAAATCTTTAAAAAATTGTAAGGACAGATATTGTGCATTGGGAATCCTTTAAATAAATACGATATTGTCACCAAATCGCTTTCATTAACAACAAAACAGCTCTGTACTTTTTGTCTGTAACTAAACATGCTAGGCTGCTGTTGTGCAAATCTGTCGCACCTGTTGTAGTAATTTCAAAAACAAACAAGTGAGAAGAACAAACAGAAAATAAGCCGGAGAACACAAGGAGTGATGGTGGCATCTTGACAAGTCTTTAAGTAATTCCTACAAGAACAAACACCCTGGGGCTGCCTGGCTTCATTGCTTAAGTTGTTGAGAGGATAGTGTCAAAGCACATTTTGAGAGCGGCACAATTATTGCACGTGGCTAAGCGAGGCAGTGTGGTGGAGGTGTCAACTTCTATTCAGTTGTATGTATTTTGTAATTTGCTAGAGGTTTGTAAATAAACTTTTTTGGTCAACTTTGTGTCTCACTTGCCCTTACTGATGGCTTAAAAAACACTTAAGGTACACTCTCAGAAAAAAAGGTAAAAAACCTGTCACTGGGGCGATACCTTTTCTTAAGGTAAATCTTTTGTGCCTAAAGGGTACATATTGGTACCTTAAAGGTATATTAGTACCTAAAGAAACATGGTTTTGCAGTTTAGCAACCCTGTAGCACATCGTAACAACTGTATAGTAACATGTTAAAACACCCAGAACACCTTATCAGCACCCTGGCAATGACTCACAACACCCTAGCAGCCACATAGCAACACCCTGGCAATGACCCGCAACACCCTAACCACATATCAACACCCTGTCAACCACCCCCCCAAAAAACATATAGTAACCAACCAGTATGACATTATCAACCATCTAGAACATCCTAACAACTGCATATCAACCATCTAGAACATCCTAACAACTGCATAGCAACATGTTTAACACTCTGAACAACATTTTAACTGCTTACACCCTAGAAACAGCATAGCAACGCCTTGGCAACCGCTTAAAACACCATAACAACCACCCGGCATGACTTTACCAGCCATCTGGAAACATCCTAACAACAGCATAGCAACATGTTAAAAACACTCAGAACAACTTATCAACTGCATACACCCTGGTAACAACTCACAGCACCCTAAAAATAGCATATAAACGCCCTGGCAACCACCCAAAACACCATAACAACCACCCATCATGACTTTACCAACCATCTGGAACATCCTAACATCCGCATAGCAACATGTTAAAACACTCAGAACAACTTATCAACTGCATACACCCTGTTAACAACTCACAACAACCTAGAAACAGCAAAGCAACGCCCTGGCAACCACTCAAAACACCATAACCACCCGGCATGACTTTACCATCCATCTAGAATACCTTAGCAACCACATAGCAATGGTATAAGCAAGCACCTCTCACTTTTCCTTTGTAAAGTGCAGTGTAGTTTAATAATGCTGCTTTATGTTTCTCCCATGCTGTACAGTGAAAACTCCTGCTCATTAGTAACAGGCCCAGCCACCGATAAAGACAACCTCCACCTCGCTCTAGGTTATGTGGACACCAAGCGCCCAGGAATCTCAAGGACGTATCACTCTCCCAGATTAAACAATATTCACTCTCTGTCAAACACTCCATTCCCAAAACCGCCACGCTGGAGGAAAACGAGCCCCCGCTCGGCCCCGTCTCCATGCTTGACAGAGAGAGTGGGGGAGATCGCTTTGGCCTGAAGGAGAGAGACCAGATAGTGAAATAATCTTTAATCCCTGTCCCTTCCAGGCACCGGCAACACCTGTTATCCTTGATGGCGTCAGGCAAGAGGGCAGCGCACAGCCTTGTTTTAAAGCTGGTAATTATTGTACTAATTATTCACATAGGTGCCGGGTGATTACGGACGTTCAGGTGAATGCACGTCCCGCACAGCGCCAGATGAGACCGGCCCGCATTCGCTCCTATCCCTCGTTTCCCTTCCAGATATTTGACCTCTTGTGTTGTTTGCAATCTGCACTCGGGGAGCGGAATAACAGGCAGAAACTTTTAATTGCAGGGAAACACTGCTCAAAGACACAAGCTTTAGCCATCTGTTAACTGTTTAGATAGACTCTTTTTTTCTCTCTCTCTCTCTCTGCGTCTGAACGGGAAGAGGATGTTGTTTTTGCGAAAAACAAAAGAGGAGCATACTGTTTTTCCTTCGTTAACAGATGCTCTCTGCACAGGAAACAACACTTATTTGGATTATACACACAACGAGTTGTTTGTGGTGTAGTACGTTGTTAGAAAAGCGAAATGGTTGGAAAAGCAAATGTGACGCGAGTGCTGTTGCGCTCTGGAAGTGCACGCCTTCCGTCATCTCATTAATATTCAATGAATCAAATGATTATTTTTGTGCTTTAAAGACTGTATATTTAATTAGGGCCTGGAGGGAATATGGTGCCTTTAGGCCAAATTTATCTGTCCTCAGACTGAATTTAATTCAATTAATGGTGAGAGACCAGCATTATAGATTTCTCGTTCTGCCTCTCTTTGTTGATAGCGACACCGTTTTCATGAATTTTTCATTCTCAGCCGCCAGTTTTTTGGGCAATTAACCGGCTACAGAAAATTGTATTCCATTTCTGTTTAAAAAGAAAAAAAAAACAGAAGGAATCTAGTGCTCATTATTGAGAGAGAAATTGGCCTTTCTGTCATCATTTACTCACCCTCACGTTGATCTAAAACATCATGACTTTCTTTCTTTTGTTCTTTCCAAGTTCTTTGGAATTTGTTCATTCAAGACTTACAAATTCCATGTGGTGTAAAAGTAATACAAATTTTCTTGCACCTTAAGTATATTTAAAAGGTAACATGAATTAAAAAACAAATCATCAATTATTCATTTATAAAAATGACAAATTTGAGGAGTCGCACCACATTTCACACGCCGACCTAACCTTGCTTTATCATGAAAAGATATGAAATAAGAAATTATCTGATATATCAAGAAACTTCTTGACCTTCTCATACAGGTTCTTTCTGCATGTTTTAGTTTTTTTTTTTTTAAATATTAATGAGAAGTTAAGTGATTTAGTCAAAAATTATTTTTTTCCAGAGACATGACAAAAGATTATAATAAACTACAGTGTAAAAAATTATATGATCAATAAGTTATAACTCGTCAAAATAAGTTTTTAACTTTTTTATGTTATGCAAGATTTTTTTAAGTCAGTTTAATTCAATTTTAGTTGATTTTACTTAAAAATTTAGGGCAGCAACTTATTTTACAACTTGAGGGTTTCTTATGAAAAAACTTCTTTGTTTTAATTAGGCATTTTTCTTCATTATGAATTAAGGGCAGCTGCATCACCCTAACATTTTTTAACTTTAATTCAGGAACAAAAGAAAGAAAATCATGCTGGTTTAGAGAAATATTTCAAAATTAGCTAGCACTACATATTACATCTATTCAAGCAGGAGTGTAGTATTAAGGCTGCTACTCTCAAAATGATGTTATCATTGGCATTATCAGGGTCGTATAACAGAAATCATTGGCCAGTTCTTAATCCACGTAATGCCATTAACAGCGTTTTCCATAAGTCTCACGAATGATGCCAGTCGGCTATTACGCGAAACAAATCATAGGAATTTAATGACCACTTTGAGCCGCTACTGTAAGTGTTTGAGCAACATTCGGCAGATCAAAGGTTAAGTGAGAATGAAAGCAGCACATTTATCCCTTTAAGACTGTTTGGTGAAAATTGCTTCATTTGACGGCGTTAATGTCCTTCCTCCTTTATCACTCAGATTGCCTGACTTATAAATATGAATGTCTGCTCTGTTCGGCCCGCCTCAAATCCCCGGTGGTCACTCTGTCTGCTCTCACGGCATATGATGAAGCATTCAAACAAGGGGGGACGTAAGTGACAATGACACTACAAAAGCTCAACGATGAAGCCAGACAGGATCTCATTACGGCACAGGGCTGTTAATGATAAACTATCGCAGGTCAGTTGGGAAAACTTGTGTAGGTCAATGACATTACACTTTTTATCCAATCTATTAAAATCATACAATGACTCTTCTGTGAGGAGTGTGTTTTAATTTCTGATTTAAATTTAATTTAAAGGGCACATATAAAAAATGTCAGGATAAAATAATAATTTTGCTCATTATCTCTTAAATTTTTGTTCACCAAATCAAAGTCATGTGGTGCAACCATGAAAACCCCTGCAGACCCTCATGTGTGTGTGTGTGTATCAAGGTCAATAAGTCCATAAATTCTCTTATAGGTTAAGTCAAGTTGTAAAATGTCATGTGGTGCGACTCACCAAATATGCAATGGTATTTGCAACAAAAAAACAACAACTTGCAAAACATATTGAAAACATTTTCAAAAATAACGATTGAGATGTGCACACCCACGTATTCAGCGTCTAAGTAAAATGTGTTATTACTTTTTACTTGATGGTTGCACCACATGACATTTTTAGAGCGATTAAATTGAAACTTTTCTTGAAAATGTTTTTTTTTTAAACCTATATTATAACTATTTTCTTACACCTTAAATAAATACAGGTCAGTGTATATAGGCTACACCTTCATTTTTAAGTTCTTAAATATATTTTTCAAGGTAAAAAGTTTTTTTGTTTTGTTTAACAAATGTCATTCATTATTAATCCATAAAAATCATTACATATTTCGAGGGGCACACCACATTTCACAGCCTAAGCTTACCTTTGTCATAAAAACATATAAAATAAGAAATTATCGGATATTTTAAGAAAAATAATGACCTTCACACACAGTCATGAGGTTCTTTTTGCATGTTCGATGCAGCACGGCTATTTTTTTTAGCGATTTTGTTCAAATTTAATAGTTTTTTTCTGAGATATAACAACAAAAGATTATGCCAAACTACTTCAACAATTTCTTCATTTAAATTAGGCTTGTTTTTTAGGGCAGCTGCATTTTAATTCAGGAATAAAAGAAAGAAAATTATACCGAAATTAGAATACGAAATCCATTGGGGGAAAAAAAGCATTCAGTTTTGGAGCGACAGCTAAATATTTGCTCATGTTGGGGCATCAACATGGGAAATGTCTTTTTATTATGACTGCATCTTTGTCCCTTCGGTCTGTTTGTATGACAGTAGCCACATGTCATAATAGACGAACCAGAGATCTCAGGCACCAAACACCTAAATTACTCTGCGGTAAACCAGACCTGTCCAAAAATCTCCCTCCATCATTCAAGTGAAAAAATATATCCCCTCTCTCTGGCCTTTTTCAACTTCTCATCCTCTGTTTCCTTCTTCCAAGTCCCAAATCCGCGGAGGTATTAGGTGAAACAGATTGCTCGGCGTGAATCTAAACCCACAGCCCACCTCGAGGAGAGCCAAGTCCAATGACAAACATAATTCTTCAAGGAACTTTGGAAAGACTCAGGAAAATGGAGTTTGGCGACGGGGTGCCTCGAAAAGGTCAAGATTTGCTGTTTGGAAGCCTAGCTCAAACATAAATGCTCTGTAATACCAGTTCGGGTGATTGCTTTACTCTCTAGACAATGTCAATTTTGTGGAAGGAGTTGCAGATTAAGTCGCCAGCGTGTCAAGGGCCCTCGTGGGTGCCGGTGTCTAGTCTCGGAAACAGGTCCTAAAGCCCATGCCTATTACCGCAGCCACCCACAGGACAGATGTTTAAAGCTTAGGGGCGCAATGGAGAATAATAGCACATTAGATTCTTAATGTCTCCGCCGATGCCGTGCTCATGGGGGACGAAACTCTCTGGTGGTCCAAACACCTTGCCCCTCTTTTCTCATCCCTCCTCCGTTCGCTGGTATTTTTCTTAGCTCCATCCAGATTCGGTCGCTCTATCTCTCCTCATGCCACTTGAGCGATGAAATCCTACCCCGGAGCAAGGCGCCACACACACCATTCATCAAGATATGACCCGCTCAGATGAGGGAGAGGATACAATGGGCTAATGAACTCATTAAAATGTGTGCGCGTGTCGGCGCGAGTGGGCGGATGTGGACATTTGCACGAGAGCGTCTGCCGTGTGTAATATGTATATGTTTGCGTAAAAGGGAAAGAGGGAAAAATGGCCCGCCGATGTAAAACCATTAGCCCCACCTCACAGTTCAGATTGCCGGCATCCATCTTCGCAGATATGATGGCTGTTTAAAGCGGTGATATATATCGACTGTGTGCCGTATTCAGAGGCCAAGAAAACTGACTATGATGAAAAATTATTTAAGATGCAGATCCATCAATTCAGAATTGCCCCCGTCCCTTCAGAAAACACACACACACATACATATGAGTACGGCACAAACTGTAAGAGCTTTTAGTCCTGTCTTTATCTTGATTATGAGCTTACCTAACCCTTCACTTATTGAAGTGACATATTTATTGTGCATCAATTTAGCAAATAATTATAATTATGGGTGACAAAAAGCTTTCTGTCAGTTCTGTTATTCAACTTTTACCCATTAAATAAACAAAATCTCAACTCTCTCTCTCTCTCTCTCTCTATATATATATATATATATATATATATATACATATATATATATATATATATATATATAAATAGTATATATATAGGTGCTGTCAATTTAACATAAGTTTGTTTTTTGTTTACATAATATATTAGTGTACATATATATATATATATATATATATATATATATATGTCTGTGTGTGCCTGTCTGTGTACACACATACAGTATATGTATAAATATGTGTGTACATACAATATACACACACAGACATATCTGTATAATATATATAGGCTAATATAATATATAGGCACACACACACACATTATGAAAACAAAAACTTTTTATGTTAGATGTGATTTATCGCGATTAATTGATTTCACATCACTAATATATAATCCTTTTTATTATTACAATTTATATTTGTTTGTAACAATGTAATTGATATTGCATTTCATATGATAGATCATTACACGCACACACACACACAATTTATGAACTCAAAATCAAAAGAAACTCAATTTTGCAACAATTTTGTAAAAGTTTAAACCTACTTTGATGCAAATATTTATTAAATTACTAAACATATTGGGTAGGTAATTGATATGTTCCTGACAAACTTCACCCAGACATTGTGATTAGTGAAAATCAGTCAGACTTTTTTTGTATGAAAAAAAAATGACTTGTTCCATGCTGGGCTATTACAGGGTTAGTTCACCCAAAAATTTTAATTCTGTCATCATTTACACACCCTCAAGGTTTTCCAAATCTGTCCAAATCGAAAGACACTTCGAAGAATGTTGGTAACCAAACATTGTCATTTTTGCCCCCATACTATAAGTCAATGGAGCCCATCAACTGCTTGGTTTCCCATATTCTTACAAACATCTTCTTTTGGTCAGGTTTGGAACAACTTGAGGGTGAGTACATTTTGACAGAATTTAAATTTTTGAGTGAACTATCCCTTTAACATTGTTTTTACATGCTCATATCTACATATGTAAGATAGAATAAGTTCTGCACCCCACCCCCCTCCTTCAGAGACCCCCATCATCCCTTCAACCCCAGCCGGGGCGCGAGGTACACCTTCATGAAAAGAGACCGGGGGTAATTCAGTCCGTAGGCTTAATTAATCTTGTGTCTGATTTGATGAATGGCTCCCAAATAGTGCTGTAATGGTGTGATATCTCTCAGCTCGGAGGCTCCGCTGTTGACAGAGGCTGTGTGAAAGTCAAAGCGGAAGCGATTCACTCTGGGCTTTGTTTGCAAAGTTCCTCTAGTCTGCAGTCATAATAACACACACACACACACACACACACATACACACGCACACCCAGCGTACAGCCCGTTTGCCCATCTCATGCTGTGTTACTCAGTTTTGACAAAAAATGATTTGTTGTCTGTAAAGAAAAAGCGCAGCGCCTCGGGGGGTAAACACATTAGTGTGAGTAATCTAATGTTGATCTTTCTAATGAGAGGTGCTTAAATGATTTTAAACATACTACTCTAGTTACACATTTGGGACGCATTGAAGTTGACTTTACAATGTGTATAAAGCCATCAGTATAGCAAGGTCATAATAATGGATGGTTGTTCTTTGGTTAATTACATGTACAACGCACTAATTCCCTCAAAAGTGAAAAATAGCATTCAGTGGATTTGCTTCCGGTGTGTTTGGAGTCAGTTTAAAGGAATTAACAGAAATGATCACAGGAAAAATAATGCAAATGGAATTTACAGTAATATATTTACAATGGAAGTCTATGGGGCAAGTGTTTCAGACAGTTTAAAAGCCGGAATATAAGTGCTTTTTGTTAAAGCACATATTCATTACATGTTAAAACGCTCTTGTGTGTAGGACTAATTTCTTACGCATCTGATCCCAAGCCTCCATTGCTAATTCCAAAACGTCATATTAGAGCTAGTAATGGAGGCTTCAGCCACTGATAGCAGACCAATGCAATCATTAATGCAGTGAGAGAGAGAGAGAGAGAGAGAGAGAGAGAGAGAGAGAGAGAGAGCGTGAATTACCTGAGTCTGTGTGTCTTTCAACATTGTTCGGCAGCAGCGTCTTTACTAATAGCAAAACTGTAAGTTTATTTGCTTCAAGAACAACGTCGTTATTACCTCGCTAGTGAGAAATGTCATGTAGCTTTTAAGTTGCTAAACTATTTTACTGATAAAACCGTCAGAGCAGCTCTGACAACACGTGTGTCCGTACTATGTGCGTGTGTGTTTGTGTGTTTGAGTGGGAGAGAGAGCAGGAGAAAGAGAGTATGTGCTTTCTGTACATAATAAAACGTAATTCTGTGGCAAAAAAACATGGAAATAATTTGTCATTTTTATCCTATTGTTTACTATAGTTATTTGCTTGGTCAGTGTCATTGTGGGTTTTGGTTCTTTTGCTGTTGTAGTCTGTAAGAGCCTTTGAAATAACTGAAATCCTTTGGCGAAGTGATATGGAACTGTAATGCGGTCAAAACCTGGAACTACTTTAACCGTGTGTTTCCCTGAAAACAATTCCACACCTTAGAAAGTTTGCCAACCAATCAGATTCAAGCATTCAACGGCCCCGTAGTATTGGGGGAATTCAGGTTGATTGGGACACTTTTTCTAAGTCATCTCAAGTGTCCCAATCGCCATAAATATATTTTATACCCCTACTGTAAACGCAATATTTCCTTGGAAATTTCAACACAAATTTTTGTAAGCATGTCACAAATGTGTTACGTTCCCTCTCTAGTCTAGGGGAAAAGAGGGACTAACAATAAATGAAAGATGTAAAAATAATAAATGTGAGAAATCTCCTTTTCGTCTATCCCAGCTCTATCTGTATTTCACTTTTATATCTAACAGATTTACACAACACCCTTTGAGTTTGACCTGATCATAAAAGGAACTTGAGGGAGAATGATTAAGTAGTTCTTTATTTATTTTCTTGAATTGAGGCCAACAAAGGCTTGCTCAATATATTTACAAAATAAGCAAGGGTCAGTAACAGATAAATAAGTTTAAATAATAACCAAATCGTCAGGAGAGGGCGAGGCCAAAATAACAAACAAAATGGAGACTTCCTAAGGTTTAAACCCAATTAAATTTCCTAACAAAAAGAAGATGAAATCAAAGACAATTATCTTACCTCTCTCCCTGACTAACAAAGAATAAACAGGAGAAAAGTTCAGGAGTAGATACTCCAAACAAATTGGCACCCGTCTCCCTACACGGTTGAACAACTTAAACTCACACAGTCTAAGAGCTCGTGGTACTCAAACACAGATCACACAGATCTCACAGATAAAGTTTTAACAACAAGTAACACCACAACGTCTGGGATAGCCGAAGAGGGATCTCTTTCGAACACGGTGTCTTTGGTGTTTTATATCCACTCCTGTTAATCAGCACCAGCTGCAGGTGATTTGGGGCGCTGCCTGGCAGAGGGAGAGAGAGAGAGAGACAGAAGGAGGGGAGAAAACATCGCCAGCACCCATAAACTCTAAATATTACGTCATGGGACGTAACACCCCCACCGATAAGTTTATAAATAACAAGTTATTTATAACAAACAGTCACCAATTCACTTTCACTATTTAAAAGTAAATAGCATTCACATGTTATTATAATCATAAAAACTATTTATGACCTAGATAATGCATCCGCAACAACATTTTCGGAGCCTTTTTTGTAACGGACGTCAAGATTAGAACTCTTGAACGGCGAGAGACCACCGCATAAGCCGCTGATTCACATTAGACATGCGCTCAAGAAAAATTAAGGGGTTATGGTCTGTGTACACTACGATTGGAGCTACACCACCACCTAAATACACCTCAAAATGCTGTAGGGCCATCAACATTGCCAGTGCCTCCTTCTCAATGACACTATAGTTCTGCTGACACCTTGAGAACTTTTTAGAGAAGTATGAAACCGGATGCTCTACACAAAAATTATCATCCTGCAACAGGACCGCACCAGCCCCTGTAGCTGAGGCATCAACTTCTAACTTAAATGGGGCATCAAATTGAGGGGCTTTGAGTATTGGGGCGCTACAGAGCAAGTCTTTCGATGCATTGAAAGCATACTCACAACTGGGTGTCCAGACAAACCTTTTTGTAGTGCTTAGTAGATCAGTTAGTGGCGAGACAACGGTGGCAAAGTTTGGGCAGAAAGCACGGTAGTATCCACACATTCCAAGGAACCTGCGCAGTTCACGTTTATTAGAAGGGACATTGTATTCAAGGATAGCTGCAACTTTGGCTTCGACAGGCTTCACCATTCCTTGTCCCACTTGTTTACCTAAATAGCAGATCATTCCCTTAGCGAACTCGCACTTGGCGAGGTTCAAGGTCAACGAGGCATTAGCAAAGCGCTGAAACACATTCGCAAGGGTGGATAGATGTTCTGTCCAGGTATTTGAGTGGACAACCACGTCATCCAAGTATACTTCACAGTCTTCCACACCTGCTAACACATTATACATTAAACGCTGGAATGTGGCAGGAGCATTTCGCATCCCAAAAGCTAAGACAGAATATTGCAGAAAGCTGTCTGAGGTGACAAAAGCTGATATTTCTGATGCCCGCGGAGTCAGAGGGACCTGCCAGTATCCTTTCAGGAGGTCTAGCTTTGTTACAAACTTAGCGTTGCCCACCCTGTCCACACAGTCTTCCATTCTAGGGAGTGGGAAGGAATCTGCTTTAGTGATGTTGTTGACTTTGCGGAAGTCGGTGCAGAAGCGATAGGTGGAATCAGGCTTTGGTACCAGTAAGCAGGGCGAACTCCAGGGACTCTGACTTGGCACAGCAATTCCATTCTGCAGCATATACTCCACTTCAGCCTTCATTTTTTACGCTTTTGGGGATTGACTCGATAAGGATGCTGTTTGATGGGGGACGCATTTCCAACATCAATGTCATGGGAACACATTGCAGTTTTTCCAGGCACATCTGAGAATAAACTAGGGAACTTATGCAGTAAATTAGTCAGTTCTTCAGCCTGACTTTCACCGAGATGAGCAAGGTAACTCTTAAGGTCACTTAGAATGGCAGAGTTCTGTAAACGTGTGGAGGAAACTTGACCTTTATTACACAATCCGTCGTCTTCCATGGTATAGCTGATAACCATAGCAACAGTGGAGGTTGGCACACTTGCGGTCTCACACTTTGCTTCCACTGTGGGTTTGTCACACTTTGTCTCACTTTGTGTAGTCACATACCTTTTCAGCATGTTGATGTGGCACAAACGGCTTTTACGTCTGCGGTCAGGTGTGTCAATGATGTAATTTGCGTCACTCACTTTCCTCTTGACAACGTAGGGACCATTAAACTTCGCCTGGAACACAGAACCAGGAATGGGTAGCAAAGCTAGAACCAAATCGCCAGGCTGGAAAGATCTGCTAACAGACTTCTGGTCAAAGCGTGCTTTCATCTTGCCTTGTGCGGTTTCAAGGTGTTTTGCTGCTACTCCACGAGCGCTCTGAAGTCTCTGACGAAGAGACTGGACATAGTCAGGGATAGCCACAGGGGTTGAATGTTCAGTCAACAGTTGCTCACTCAACAACTTTAACGGTCCTCGCACCACATGACCGAAGACAAGCTCTGCTGGACTATATCCTAGAGACTCTTGTACTGTCTCTCTCACAGCGAACAGAAGAAAGGGGAGACCCTCGTCCCAATCTTTTCCTGTCTCAACACAATAGCTGCGCAACATCGTTTTAAGAGTTTGATGAAACCTCTCAATCGCACCTTGTGACTCTGGGTGGTAGGCACTGGATAACTGATGATTTATGTCAAGCTCCTTTAGAATCTGCTCAAACATTCTTGACGTAAAATTCGTGCCACGGTCTGTCTGGATTACTTTTGGCAGGCCGAAAGTGGAACAGAACTTGACCAGCTCTTTCACAACTGCTTTGGCTTTCAGGTTGCGTAATGGGACTGCTTCGGGAAAGCGTGTTGCAGCACACATGATAGTTAACATATATTGATGTCCTGCCTTGGACTTAGGCAATGGGCCCACACAATCGATGATCAGTCGTTCAAAGGGCTCACACATCACAGGGATTGGCGTAAGAGGAGCGACAGGAACTCGTTGGTTCGGTTTTCCCGTGAGTTGGCAAACTTTGCAAGCTTTGCAAAAGGCAGACACAGCAGACTTTATACCAGGCCAGTAGAAGTATCGGGAAACTCGATAGGATGTCTTCGTCACTCCTAGATGACCGGACATTACGTGTTCATGAGCCAGCTTCAACACATGCAGGCGATAGCCAGAAGGCAACACAATTTGCTGGACCAGCTGACAGTTCTCATCCTCTTCATCTGGTTTCCATCTGCGCATCAGTAGTCCATGATCCCAGAAATACATAACCCCAGAATTAGGCACTTGCCCAAGATCTGCAGCTTTAACACACTTAGCTAGCGTTGGGTCTTCTCTCTGAGCAGTTATCAAATGTTCTCGACTCACTTTTAAGGGGCTTTTTGACTCTGAACTAGGATCAGGTGAAAGCTCAGGCACTGGGATCAGCGAATACTCACATGGGGTAGTGTCAGAGACCAGAAAGGAATCAGCAAGATCCACCACTTCCTTGAACTTTTGTGCCTGTGCACGGGTCACTGCGCATGCTGGGAATGCTGAAGGATACAAGGTAGACAGGTTAGACTGCTCCTTTACACTTGGGGTATGTGTCACAATTGGAGAAGGAAAAACTTCGCCACCTGCTAAATCATTCCCTATAATTAAGTCTATACCTTCTACAGGTAACTGTCTGCGGACACCCAGTTTAACAGTTCCACTTACAAGCCCTGACTTTAAGTGAACCGTATGCAAAGGCACATTAGCACAGTGCATCTCAATACCACGGACCAACACATCATATCCTGTGTACGTGTCAGCAGAAAATGGAAGGCTACGCTCCAGAATGAAGGACTGCGCAGCTCCAGTGTCTCTAAGCATGACTACTGGCTTAAACTCAGCATCAGGGAATATAGAAACCATGCCCTCCTGAAGAAATGGCTGGTAACTTTCTACATCAGTTGGGCTTAATTTTGGTAATGACTGAGCAAGTGCTACACTCTTCGTTTTCGAACCCTTCTGCTTCCACTGATGACAGTCCGCAATCAAGTGTTCAGGGCTTAGACAGTAAAAACATTCCCGTCTCTCACTATTTGCAGGTTTAAATTTACGAGCACTCTTTGGGAAATTTTCTACTCTAGCAGGGCGTGCTACAGGAGGCATCACATTCAACGAATCGCCTGAATACGGTGTGGCAAATTTTGATTGCCGTGCTGTAGTAAAAACAGTGCGATGTGTCAATACAAATTCGTCAGCCAAAACAGCAGCGTTAGACAAGCAAGCGACTTTTTGTTCATTCAAATGAACCACCACATTCTCTGGCACACAATTCTTAAAGTCTTCTAGCATGATTAACTCCTGCAACTGTTCCAGAGTCGTTATCTTGCTAGAGAGACACCATTTATCAAAGAGGATTTTTTTCTCCCTTGCAAACTCTACGTAAGACTGTCTGGCTGTTTTCACGTGGCGCCGAAATTTTTGCCGGTAAGCTTCAGGGACAAGCTCAAACGCGCGTAAAACCGCTGCCTTAATTATGTCATAGTCAAGAGAAGATTCGATTGGTAGAGCAGAACGGACCTCCTGCGCTTTTCCAGTGAGACTACACTGTAACAATAGAGCCCACATCTCCTTCGGCCATGCTAACTTTCCTGCGACTCGCTCGAACGTCACAAAGTAGGAATCTACTTCCGCCTCTCTGAACGGTGGTACTAGCTTAATATATCTACTGGGGTTAAAAGGAACGGCAGAAGATACATGGCTATGCCCATCAGACAAAGGACTAGTTGCTGTCAAAGTAGGAGAGGAAACTGAAGAGGTTTTGACATGCGGAAACGGGATTGGTTGTACAGCAGTACGCTGAGCTTCTAAAGCCAATTTTTGCAACTGAATATCCCGATCAGCCTCCGCTTCAATGGTTCTCAATTTAATCATCTGAGCTTCACACTCCTGCTTCTTTATTTCTAGATCTAATTCCTTTAACCTCACTGCTAACCTAGGGTCTTGAAAAGCCATAGAGTCAATGTCAGGTGGACCTACACTACCCACATCTTTATCTGCTGCTGCATGTTGCTCTACCTCCTCACCATCATTGCTTTGACTCGGCAAAATTCCATCGCTTACCAATTTGTCATACAACTTTTCTTTAATGACTTGTTTGGTAGCTTCTTTGGGAATTACGATGTTAAAAAACTCTGCTATCTGAATAAGATCTTTCTTCTTACAGCGATCAAAGACTTCAAAAGTCGGCGCAAGGGTAAACGAGAGCAGATCAAATTCCATCTCTTAATCCCCCACTACACTCTCCTCTTTCACCCAAAGAAAACAGCCAGCAATCAAGAATAAAGTAGTACTCACCAAAGTAGAGTTGTACTAACGAGTAACGAATCCTCAAAATTAGCAATAGGCCTCATGAGTTAATTGTCACAGGACAAAACTACCTATTGTTAAAAAGGAATCCACAAAATTACACAGAACGACGCAAGGGACGAGCCCCCAATTGTTACGTTCCCTCTCTAGTCTAGGGGAAAAGAGGGACTAACAATAAATGAAAGATGTAAAAATAATAAATGTGAGAAATCTCCTTTTCGTCTATCCCAGCTCTATCTGTATTTCACTTTTATATCTAACAGATTTACACAACACCCTTTGAGTTTGACCTGATCATAAAAGGAACTTGAGGGAGAATGATTAAGTAGTTCTTTATTTATTTTCTTGAATTGAGGCCAACAAAGGCTTGCTCAATATATTTACAAAATAAGCAAGGGTCAGTAACAGATAAATAAGTTTAAATAATAACCAAATCGTCAGGAGAGGGCGAGGCCAAAATAACAAACAAAATGGAGACTTCCTAAGGTTTAAACCCAATTAAATTTCCTAACAAAAAGAAGATGAAATCAAAGACAATTATCTTACCTCTCTCCCTGACTAACAAAGAATAAACAGGAGAAAAGTTCAGGAGTAGATACTCCAAACAAATTGGCACCCGTCTCCCTACACGGTTGAACAACTTAAACTCACACAGTCTAAGAGCTCGTGGTACTCAAACACAGATCACACAGATCTCACAGATAAAGTTTTAACAACAAGTAACACCACAACGTCTGGGATAGCCGAAGAGGGATCTCTTTCGAACACGGTGTCTTTGGTGTTTTATATCCACTCCTGTTAATCAGCACCAGCTGCAGGTGATTTGGGGCGCTGCCTGGCAGAGGGAGAGAGAGAGAGAGACAGAAGGAGGGGAGAAAACATCGCCAGCACCCATAAACTCTAAATATTACGTCATGGGACGTAACAAATGCTATAGAACTAAAGTTTAACCGAGGAACATTTCTTTTAGAACTCCAAGCTAATTCTGATTTATATTTCAGCTTAAAACAAAGACTTGTTCTTGTTAAATTTACTTGTAGTATCTTACAATTCAAATAAACATAAACACTTTAATTCGTCATTTGTTGGGACGTCTCCGAGGAATAGGAACGCAGAAAGAGATGCAAACAATAACAATTACGCAATTTAAAACCTAAAACTCACACATGCATTATTAATCCCCCCCGGTAAAATACTTTTTTTCTGCCGAATTATTGACAATCTGTTGTGCTGAATGAGGGATGCGAATATGCCTGACACTGACAGTTGTTGGTTTGGGATAATAAAGTAAAACCCACCTCTTTAATCTTTAATACACCCTCACTAATCCCCTAGTTTAACTGGCAGACCCTAAGGGAGTGTTACCGCTGTCTGCGCCACCATAGTGCAATAGAGAGGCAACACGCTCCTTTGATCCGTCCAATGTGATGCTAATTTCAGTCAAATTTCAGCATATGGAAATTTATACTCCTTTTGTATGCGTAAGTCGTTGGGTGTGTGAGTGCGCGTGGGTTTTTGTCTCTGGCATTATCTGATTCGCCATGCTAAATATCACATCTCGCTAACCTGTTAGCCTGGTCCGCAAAAAGCCACAGGCGTTTTAAAGGTTAAGGCCATCAGTAAGGCTTAAACTGTGAGCGGTTTCTGGCCACGTGTGATGATGATGGAAGGATCAAACTATCAGGCTACATTTTGTTACAACTTAATTTAATTGTGTTCAATCAACCTAATATATTTAAAGCTGAAGTTTACTTAAATTAATTTGTGTGAAAACTATACATGAATCATTTCTGTTGACAACTATAGCTGGGCAGTGGATCTGTGGTTCCCAGCATGCTTTGCAAGGGACTGCATTAGGAGGGTAAATTTGGGGATTAAAGTGTTATTTTATGGTTTTCAGTAACTCGAAAGATGTCGTTAGTTAACCTTAGTGTTTAATGTTCAGTTATGTTAGAAACTTAGAGGACTTTCTGTAATGTTTTTGAATTTTGTGGTTACCATTATGCAGAAGAGTGGTGACTGTGTTTAGGCGTGGAAATGTAGACGTCACAGCAACACAAACAGGACAAAAACAAATATTACACTTAAGAACTTTATTACACTTTTTTTTTTAAATGATAATGTTGGCAATTTTATCTAGGCACGACAACATTTAAACGTAGTTAACATGACAAAATGTTCTAAACAAAAAACTTTAGGAAATGACACAAATTGTTTTAGTAGTCTTGACTAAATGATTTTAAGTTCATACAACGAGATTACAACAAATCATTTCAAACTAATTCGATTTTGTTGGAAAAATGTAATTTAATTTCGTGGACAAGTTTTCCTTCATTTAATTAAGTTCGTTCAACAGCTTATTTTTTTGAGCGTGCAAACCATAAACACCACATGCTCGTACCAGATACGCTAAGTTTTAGCGCGTACAAGCTAACGAACGGATGGCAGATGGGCCGGGCGTGTTTAAGACGGGCGAATCGAGGGGTAGGGGATGAGATTCAGAGGCCTCGTCCGGCCTGTGGACTTGATTAAACTAATCTCATCTCTATCAAAGCGTCGCCAGGCGAGCGGACCCGCCATTATTCATGGGCCTGGGGTAATTACAGGCAGGCGGTGGATTGGGCCGGTGGGGGGAGAGAGTGATGGGATGCTGGTCCTCTAAGCTCTCATACCTTCAGGCTAACAGGGCCCTTACTTACATTGTGCAGTATTTTTAGGGTGGGCTTCCTTCATCCCGCCCAATGGGTAGGATATACCAAAGAGGACCTTAGTGGGGCCCCCTGATCCTGCTTGTCCCCCATGACAGGCCTGCAGGCAGCCTGCAATAATTCAGTGTAGCTTCTTCCATTGATTTGAAATTTTATGAAAAAGAATAGCAGAAAATCTGTAGTTGGCGTAGACTAGCGAGAAATTACTATTATAGGAATTAAATATTCGTTTAGTCATTACCAAAGCTCTCTGTTGTAGTTATGTTTATGTTTTTGTTGTAAATCTGCCTTAGAAGTCCGTTCGAAATCCTACATTTTGGGCGCTCAAATTCATTGCCTGAAGGGGCAGCAAGAAAACAAGTCAGCATTTTTTTTACTATTCTTAAAAAATATTAATAGTGTGCAGTGTTAAATCATTTATAATAAAAACTGCAATATTCCATTTGCAAAAAGTGATTTTATGGTGACTTTAAAGTGTGTATTTTGTGCTTTCCCAGAACTATTAAAGAACAAGAGACGGCTGGTGGACAATGACATTATGGGAGGAAGATACTGAGCAGGGACAGTTTAAACTTCCCTCAATTGTCCATCTGTCATGTATCTATAAAAGACTCTCTCTTTCACACACACACACACACACACACACACACACACACGACAAATTCACTCATGCTTTGTGATGGATTAATCAAGATGAAGAGGCACTTGGCCTCAGTGGTTCATCTGACAGTTCTGTCTGTCACGTCAGGCAGTTTATCTTGTCTAAAAACAATCGCAATGTGAAAACATTAGGAAATCTGCAGTTCAGTTTTATTAGATAATACATTAAACAAATATAGTAAAAGTGGCTCGGCAGAGAAGATTTACGTTATGTGGGAGGATCTGAATTATTTACTGTGCTGTAGCCTCTGAGGACCACGAGAGATAATTTATCTGATAAAATAACATGCATATTCATATGCCAGTGTTTTTGAGGACATAAGAAATTTGTGTATGTATATCATTTCTAAAAATACATGAAAAAAAGTTTACAGTAGGGATGCGCAATATAACAAAATATATTACTGAATGTTATGTTATAATTTATGTTATAAAACGTTTATTAATCTTTGTTAACATCAGTAAAAAATGTATTGTTTATCGTTTGTTCATGTTAGTTCATAGTGCATTAACTGTAAACAAATACAACTTTGGATCTTAAAAATGTATTAGTAAATGTTGAATTACCATGGCCTTAGATTAATATATGTGTGTGTGTGTGTGTGTGTGTGTGTGTGTGCATTTTATATAAAATTATGTATATGTATTAATGCAAGAACACGTGTGTATATATACATATATATTTTTTTTTTTTTTTGTTCAATTTAATTTATAAATATATTTATCAATGAATTATTCATTTATTAATATGAATATTAAAAATACTAATTACTTAACATATGTATTAATTGTAATTGATTTTTATTAATATTACTAAAAAAATTAAATAAAAAACTTTTTTAAAAATCATAAAGCTTGGAGTTTGATTGGTTTCTAAATATTTTTCAAATAACACGATTTTATCCTCTCCAAATAATTATCTCTTATTTTTTTTAAACATATATTCTTTATTATTTTCCAATTAAAAACACTATATTGTTAGTTGCACATATTATTTGCATTTAGCATAGTTTTTTTTTTTTCAATATTTGTTTTAATCTGAACCACAACACTTTAAATTTTTTCAGAACAGCCCCTTTGGTATATATATATATATATATATACACACACACACACACACACACACACACATTCGTAGCAAACAACCTTTTTTGAGGATGTGTTTGTCGTATACATAGCCTAAAGTAGTTTATTAACTAATTTATTTTACAACACAGATTTTGTTTAACATAATCAGGAAAAAACATCAGCCTGTTGTCTACTCTATATGATGCTTTTATATGGATTCTAGCAGTTGTCAGGGAGAGAGGTTGAGCTCTTCCCCGTGTCAGTGTGTTACGTGTGGGTCTGGGCTGAAGAGACCCATGGGGTTCCTGCTGGAGGAAGCGGGAGATGATGGGAGTAAGTAATTAGATCCTGGGGTGAGATCAGGTCTCTTAGACACGGCCAGTGTTGTGTGGATCCACTCCAGGCTGTGTTTGCTGGGTCTTTGAGCTTCACTGGCCCACAGTCCTCAGGATGTTTTCCAGTATGACAGAACCGGGCGATCCCTCGAGACCCGCATCCAGTCATTAGCAACTGGCCACGGCGCAAAGATCTGAGAGAACAAGTTCAACACCATCACTTCCAGGAGCGTGCGTCTCTTTTACTGTCTGTTTTTGGAGTGCAGATACGGCAATAACAAGTTGCGGTCAAAGGTCCGATTCCTTTGTTTGAGTCCAAGGGAGATGAAAGTTTTGTTTTGGAAAGTAGCTTTTTTTTATTCGCGTTTCCTATCATCTCAATATAACCCCTGAGCTACAAAACAAGTTCATGAAGCAGTTGAAAGCTGTCATGGGTATAGTGAGCTTCACTAACTTGCCTTTTTTTTGTTGTCTCCCAAGGGATGTTTGTACAGAAAGGGAAATCAATGAGACATGTCAAGGGAAAAAGAAATATGTACCTGAGTTCTGACTGTCTCCAAACTTAGTTTTAGTAGCTTTACATACAGTTTTTATAACTTTGTGTTTTAGTTGTTTTTGGTTTTGTTTCAGGATGCATATTTTAAACTGAGTTAAGATTTTAAACTGTCAGTGTCTTTATTGTTGTTGTTAAAAGGTAGCAACAAAACAACGGTCTTAAAAATAATATTAATTTATTAAAGGGGCTATATGTAGAATTCAGAAAACCTTCTCATTAGCGACACCGGTGGCATTTAAGTGAACTGCAGCCAGATGACAGCTGTGAGAAAACAGCAGTTAAGAAAGCATCTGATCATAGTAATGTGAAAATGGAATATATGTGAATATAATTTCATACTGTCATTCCAAATCTGGTGTTTTTGCATATCCGATTGAAATCCGATCAGATTTAGCATTGTGTGAAAGGGCAAAAATCACGTGAAATGTGATTTTTAAAAATCAGTTTCGAGCTACATTTACATGTGGTGAAAACATGCTGAAAGTCGCCGCAGAAACAAGGTTGTGTTGTTGAAAAATTATTTCAGCTCTTTGTCAATTAATGAAAACGATTTTTGATAGTTTTAGTTAATGATAACATGTATAATTTTGAGTATAGCAGAAAAAGGCAAGAAATGAGTCAGACTCGAACCCACTTTTCCCCCATAAGCACCGCAGCTACTCAACCATCATATTAATTAACATAAAATCAAATAAATCAAAGAAAGAGATGTGAACCTGAAATAAAACTAAACACGGTTTGGTCTCGGTATGTTATAGAGCTGTTTGTGTGAAAAGTAAGGAAATGCATGTGTAAAGCCGACGGGTCTTAACACGCTCTCCAGCATCTCCATTTATTTTTTACTGGTCTCAGCGGCCTCATTCCCACCAACTGCTGTGGACTCAGCATCTATTCTAATTCGGTCAAACAAGCACAACATCTCCGGCCGTTTCTCTCCTCCATTAAGATGACTTAAGTGATTTTCTCTTTGCGTGCGGCTTAAGTAAATCAAATACGTCTCTCAAGCCCAGTTATTAAAAACAGTGTCCTTTCGTTCGCCCACCCCTTCTCTCTCAAAGCACGGCAATCCTGATTTACACAGTTTCACAGTCTCCCACTACCTTTCCCAAGGAGATCGAGTAATTAAATTGGTACTTTTTACAAGTCGTACTCAATAAATCTGAATAAATTAACAAGGCATTACTAAGACTGCTACATTAAATTTGCATAGTGTATTTAATGAATATGCAACTGCAAGTGAAAAGGTCTGCTACTGTGAACCCTCCAAATTAGCATAACTACTTCCAGCATGTTTCTTAAATAATGCTCTCATTTGCACATCACTGAGTTGGCTAATTCTAACTTCAGTCAGGGTAGCCTTGTAATTAAGACTCGCGCTTTAATTTTTAATGAAGTTTGTGTTACATCAATCCTGACAGTAATGAGGGGGACATGGAAACAAAAAGGCTTCTAATAATTAAATTCACAAACCAGTTCTAGGGATAATAATTCCTGAGGAGGAATTACATGACTAATTATTAATTAAATATTCATACTGTTGCATGGGCTGGCTCACTTAACTGCTTGTCTTGTAGCCGCTAATGCCGAGATGTAAATCGTCTTTGCTATCACCGCGTCTACTCAAAGGTCCCGGATCCTTTTTAGTGCATGATTAATCATGTTGACACCTCAGATGAAATGCTTTTTATTGGCCTCGTTTATTGAGCCGTTTTACCTGAGTTGGTTTAGCTCCTGTTGAGATTCATTACTAAGCTTTAAGTACGTAAACAAACCGGGCGACGTCCAGTTACGATGATGCACGCATTAGCATTATCAGCATATCGTGTTTGTCAATTTCGCAGGCTAGCTTCGATATCCGAGGCCATTTTGGTTCAGATCGCACCTTTTCGCGCTAAAGTACGAACCTTCGTGCTCCCTTTAGCATTTAGCATTAGCCTTTCAGCCTCTCGCGTTCGCTCTGCATTTATTTGACAAAATTTCTAAATGGCTTATTTAACAATATGTTGTTTTTGACCTTTTCCAGTTGGTTATTATCTGCGATGCACGGCCGCTCTTGATTTCTCTCTGCGGTCTGAAGCGGTCCATTTTAGCATCATTAAGGCACTGAAACGGTCTTCACATCTCCGCAGTCTTTGGTCCCAATTGAGGTTTAAAGGCAGAGTCAGATTTCTCCATTTAACAGGCAGCGTGGCTAATTAAGCTTGGCTAATCAGCTGGTTCGTGTCAGCCGGAGTTTTAGTGCCTGTCTCAGCAGATATCAGTGTGTAGTAATAGCGCTAGGCTAATTGCTACAAAGAGGATGACTGATACCTGCTGGAATTCGCTTTGCCCCCTGACTGCCAACGTGCGTCTATTGACCACAAGAGAGATAATGGAATACTTACTGCTACTGGAACGACGTTCTTTGTTAGCATATTGAGAGGCCTAGTTTCATTGGTGCTGTTCAATATGGTTTTGAATACTCATATGCAGCTTAGAAAAATATGTTTGCATTATTACCTAAGTGGTGAAATAATCCTCATGGTGGGAATGTCAGGACCCTTTAGCATTATGCTATGTTATGCTAACTGGGTGCCCATTCTTCACCCTTGTCCCAAATTCAGATTTTTAAATATGAAAATTCATTATAAAATATTTCTAAATCATCAACTTTTTTCTCAAATGGTGTATGAAACGGTTCGATAAAGGATTCAGTCTCTCTAAACCCCTCCTTTTCAAAAGCCTACTCTGCTCTGATTGGTCAGATGGTCCAGTCTGGTGTGACTGGTCTACTCTGCTCTGATTGGTCATATGGTCTAGTCTGTTGGTCTACTCTGCTCTGATTGGTCAGATGGTCCAGTCTGGTGTGACTGGTCTACTCTGCTCTGATTGGTCAAATGGCCCAGTCTGGTGTGATAAGTCCACTCTGCTGTGATTGGTCAAATGGCCCAGTCTGTTGTGATTGGGCTACTCTGCTCTGATTGGTCATATGGCCCAGTCTGTTGTGATTGGTCTACTCTGCTCTGATTGGTCAGATGGTCCAGTCTGGTGTGACTGGTTTACTCTGCTCTGATTGGTCATATGGCCCAGTCTGGTGTGGCTGGTCTACTCTGCTCTGATTGGTCATATGGCCCAGTCTGGTGTGATAAGTCCACTCTGCTGTGATTGGTCAGATGGCCCAGTCTGTTGTGATTGGTCTACTCTGCTCTGATTGGTCAGATGACCCAGTCTGTTGTGATTGGTCTACTCTGCTCTGATTGGTCATATGGCCCAGTCTGGTGTGATAAGTCCACTCTGCTGTGATTGGTCAAATGGCCCAGTCTGTTGTGATTGGTCTACTCTGCTCTGATTGGTCAGATGGCCGAGTCTGTTGTGACTGGTCTACTTTGCTCTGATTGGTCAGATAGCCCAGTCTGGTGTGATAAGTCCACTCTGCTGTGATTGGTCAAATGGCCCAGTCTGTTGTGATTGGTCTACTCTGCTCTGATTGGTCAGATGGCCCAGTATGTTGTGATTGGTCTACTCTGCTCTAATTGGTCAGATGGTCTAGTCTGTTGTGACTGGTCTACTTTGCTCTGATTGGTCAGATAGCCCAGTCTGTTGTGACTGGTCTACTCTGCTGTGATTGGTCAAATGGCCCAGTCTGTTGTGACTGGTCTACTCTGCTCTAATTGGTCATATGGCCCAGTCTGTTGTGATTGGTCTACTCTGCTCTGATTGGTCAGATGGCCTAGTCTGTTGTGACAGGTCTACTTTGCTCTGATTGGTAAGATAGCCCAGTTTGGTGTGATAAGTCCACTCTGCTGTGATTGGTCAAATGGCCCAGTCTGTTGTGACTGGTCTACTCTGCAGTGATTGGTCAGATAGCCCAGTCTGGTGTAATTAGTCTACTCTTCTGTGATTGGTCAGATGGCCCAGTCTGTTGTGATTGGTCTACTCTGCTCTGATTGGTCAGATTGCCCAGTCTATTGTGACTGGTCTACTTTGCTCTGATTGGTCAGATAGCCCAGTGTGGTGTGATTAGTCTACTCTACTGTGATTGGTCAGGTGGCCCAGTCTGTTGTGATTGGTGTATCACTTACAGCACATGTGGGAAATGAAACACCCATTACCAAATCTGAATTTCAGCGCCGGAGGCTTCCTCAGCACTTGTATATACAGTGATATGAATTGCAACAATGGTGTCAGTTTTACCGTACCGGATTTGCTTTTGCAGCGCAGAAAACATTCTCTTCTCAACATGTCAACAACATGAACCAAACTCTTCCAGGCCTCAGCTACAACTACAGTGTTTGAGGGTCAAAGTAGGCTTGTTCATGGGCAGCCAATGAAGACCATAGGCGGGCATTATGCAGATTTGTTACTAACCTACATAGGTGTGAGGAGGAAGTAAGACTGGGATTACTAACAACTCGTTTCAGGCAGTTCAGAATCGGTTCTTTCTTTTGGGAGACAAAAACTCTTTAACAACTATATTACACATGAAAGATAATATCTGGGGGGGGGGGGCTTATTCATATTTCATATTGTTTGTATGAAAAAGATTTACATGTAATTTTCTTTTGACTCTCCCTCAATCATTTCCAACATGACGAACAAATCTGCTCAAGGTTAATGTATTTCTTTACTAAGGAGATAATAGTGAATGCAAACCAAAATCAAGATAAATATCACTTGTAATGTGTTTTTAATAATGTAGATAATGTTTTGAAATAATGTTTTGTTTAAAAGTGTGATGGTAATTAAAAAAAACAGTATTAAGGATAAAATAAAATAGTTATGACCATTTATGCCACTAATTTGAAAAATAAGTAAATAATATAAATCTCATTTTCCTGTTTAATTTGTCAATGAAAGTTCAACTTTAGCTTAGCCAAACGTGTTGATAGCCTATGGATTGTGTGTTAACAAATACCTCATGCACAGTAGTTATACTTCATGCTATTTATTTAGGGATATTTTTCCTATATTTGAAGGAGGTGGAGAATATGGTAGGATGATGGTGACACCTAAAAAATAATGCAATTTATGTAGCTTATGTACAAATGTGTTACAACTGCTGTAACCTACCCTCAATATTAACATTCCCTCTGAAGAGCATTTCATATTTCCTGAAAGAGCACTGGTACGCTTTATGGTGTCATGACATTTGGAGTTATCTCTATATTAATTCACACTATTTCATGCATTTAAGTGAATATGGGGTCCATTAGTATTAAACTGGGGTCAAAGTTCAACTAAAAGCCATAACTTATGGTTCACAATGCAGCTGTGAAATTGGCCTTTAGGTCATATTACAAGTGTAAGGCATTCAGCTCTAAGATAATCCTTGTAACCAGCCAGATTTAATAGGTACAGCTGAAAATCTTCTGACTTGGATTTGACTGAAAAGGCTGAACTAATGCAGATCTGCTTGTTTCAGCCTCATTTCAGCTGTAATAGATCAGTCAGTCAGTGGCACATAATGTTACGCTGAATCGACATTTATCTGTGCTCATGCTTGAGTTAGTTCAGCGGTGTGCATCTGTTTCCACGTGGACACAGTCGTGAATCTAGTGCTAAGTGCTTATAGCGATTATTCAGATTAGCACACTTAGCCATTCCAACATAATAATCACTCCATTAACTGCTAATTTCCTAAATTGACTCCTTTTCATTTTGTATTTAACCCAGAAATTAAAGCAACTTACTGAATTGCCAAGAATGGACTGTTGTTTGGTGTCATTTGGAGGTCACACCAATGGAGGTCATTTAACTTTCACAATTACTTTGTTGAAATGTTACTGTCTAAAGATGATGTGGGAATGCAAATATGTAAATATTTAAATAATGTAAAAAATAAAGTCAAAAGTCTTAGTGTTTTGTCTATTCAGAGAAAGTCAGTGGGATCCAAAACAAGATTGGAACCCATTGAGTTTCACTGAATGCACAAAAACAGCCCCCCTGTAGTCAATCATTTTATCCCTTAAAACTCATCTTTGATCACAAAAAATGACATTTAAAAAAAAAAAAATCTTTCTTCCTTAAAGGCACACTGTGGAACTTTTCAACCTTTATAATATATTACCAAAACCTATTGAGATGGTACATCGACTTACAATAGGTTGAATGACACGTCTGCCGAAGCCTGAAGGTGTCTGTATCGCTTTTCCTAGCACTATGTAACTTCGGGTTTCGGGTAGGAACCCGAGCACAAAAAGAACTACAAAATTCAACCGCTTTACGGCACATGTCACTTCCCCCACCACCCACAACTTCCTCAGATTCTGACGTGAGTGCTCAACTCCCGTTTGATTGCCGTCTGTGTGTTTTCGTCATGGCCGAACCAACAGCTACAAGGACGAAGGCAAAGGTTTTGTCAGAGGACACTAAAAAAAAAGAAAAAGGCATAGTGACAAATGAAAAGCCAGGACGAGGATCACCATTGGTCCAGCGTTCGCTCGCTGGCGTGAGCTACAGGAGGAGGAGGGGTGCCCGACCGATGCTGACGCTTGCCTGCACACAAATGCCGTTTCCAAGGTGACCCAGATCAACCATATAAGCAGTGTAGTATTTTCTGGTATTCCGGCCACAGCCGATGGTGTTATGAGTGTAATAAAATGCCCACAGCCCATTGTTCATTTCTACACACAAACACAGCCCGCCACAGTGCAGGGCTCGCACAAATAAAGTCGACTCATGTCAAATGTACATTAAATGTAGTGAACGTGCCCACGACTCAGTGCCCACAAACACTACACACAACATGTCCCACGGTTTCTGTAAAACGAAACCAACACACATAAGTTACAGTCAGCTCAGGCCGACGGTGTTTTTAGTGCAGTAAATGTTCCCGCCGTCCCGCGCCCACATTCACTCACAGACATGTTAGCACTAACGTTAACCCCCACGGGGCTCGCCCCGCTCTCTCTCTCTCAGCAGACTGCTATAAGGGAATCGAGCGCGGCAAGGCTGCCCGCCTCAAACACTGCAAGCACACACAATCTAAAGACACGGGAGGCTGACCCATTGTCTATGGGCTGACCGGTTGACTGTATGTTGACTTTTGCGACAGTGCTGCGGAGCTTGTGGCCTCTAGGGACGCTAGACGTGAAAGTTACAGGTCGAGCGCCACTAGTGGCCAAAAGTTCCGCGGTGTGCCTTTAAAGGTATAGCGGAGGATCTTTCCGAATTTTAGAGAAGACCCGCCCTCTCCAATTTTTAAAAAAATGCACATGCGCAATACTCTATTTGCATGACTTGTGCCAGGGCTAGCATCGCTAATCATAGCTTACATTAACTTTTACTAGCAGTGATTTTAAATGGATTTCTCCAAATAGCATGACAAACTTTACCTGTCTAGTAGAATCTCCGCGACTGCGGCATCAGTGGGAAGCCCAACCTGTGCTTTTAGCGCACGCCAGCGTGTGAAATATTCACCCAAAATCACTCTGGTCTTGTTTCTATATTCTGCGGCCTTTCTCTTCTTATCATACACTTCGTATACATTTTTTCTCTTTCAACCCTCAGCCATTTTCAAAGGAATGGCTGAAACCGTAACTCATCACACATAATACACCTGAAAGTGCGCATGTGCATGCGAAAACATAGGGACGAGCACGTACGACGGCCTTACGTAAACATATCACCAGAATGATTGACACTTAGGTGGACCAATAGTATAGACTACCCACCCGGAAAAAGAAAATCCTCCGCTATACCTTTAATATAGCTTGAAACTCTACACCCTTGCCTCGTTTAGTATACGCAGTTCTACGAATATGCAAATTAGCCCCGCCTCCACTCACTCGCACCAGCTCAGAGATCCACTCATAGACAATCAGTTTGTGACGTCAGAAACACGAGCGATTTTAAACGCCGTTTTCGAGACTGTCTTCGGTTCACTGCAGTTTTAAGCAGAAAATACTCAGCAATGGTCTTGACTTATGAATGTACACATGGTTTGTCTTAAAGCATATTAAAAACTCCACATAGAGACATATAAACAACTTGTGTTTCACCACAAGGGGACTTAAAAAATAATCAAATATTTTCTGGCAAGTGATACTGTGCCACGAGTCATCGATGGACGATGGACCATATTCTCCATTACAAAGATTAACTTTCCACAAGGTTCCTCATGCCACCACTACAAAACCTCCATCTTTTGCTCTCTTTTTCTCGCTGTTGCTAAGGAAACAGTTTTTTGAAAGTCAATTATTTGGGCTTGTAATGGTTTTTGCCTAGATAGGGGAATTGCACATTTCCCTAACTATATGAGTTAGGCCCTTAAAGCTACAGCGGTGCAGAAGTCATACGCAGGCATGGCTGATTCCAACCATCCAGTGGTACTTGACATTTGTCAGATCTGCACGCTGTGGTTTTTCCTTTATAACCCCTGTACGGCACGCTCCCCCGGTGCTCGTCTTCACCGTCTCTGACAGAGTAAATGTGATTAGTTTCTCCATTTCTTTTGCATAACAAGTCCACATTTAAAATTAGAACATGATTAGGAGGCAATCAAAACCGGATCACGAAGGTGGGCCGATCTGAAGTCGCACAGAACAGGTCTGTGAAATTAGATTGTACACATTTTTTGAGACTACCCGTTTTATAGGATCGAGATGCATTTTCCAAGTTTCTTTAGATCGTCAAATCACATTTTTTAAAGCTGATTTCAAACGACTGAGTGAGTAAAAAGTCATTACCTTTCCGTTTAACAGAAACAATTCTGCTTTTATTTTTCCAGAACTGAATGAACTGAATTTCATATCATAAAGTGAATGAAGGAAAATACACTTTCCTTCATAGCAATAATCTTTTTTTGTGATGCATTTCATGAGTTCCAAATGGATTTAACATGGCAAATTGTACTTGTGCCATTAATTCCTAATCTCTGAATCTAGTTGATTTGCACTCCAGTTGTTCGCCACTGGCTTACCAGACGGCCCTTCCAGAATGTCATTACACGGCATGTAATTAGACGAACAGACCGTACGTCATGATTATATTTAAAAGAGAGTAAATCCGTTGAACCATAATCTGTGATTGTATTGCACATAAACCGTAAATAGAGGAGGTATTGACCTTTAGAATTGTCTAGCCGACATAGTTGTTTTGCGTCTGTGTCATTTTTATGCTGTTTTTATTACTAGAACCCTGACACAAGGCATTAAAAAGCCTCTCTACAGAATAACAGAACTATTCCCCTCAAATACTCCGTCCTGGGTTGTACTTATAAAACTATTCATGTATGTTTAAGTGTTTAAGTGTGAGGAAAAATTACTTACAACAGCAGTTCTAAAATTGGTTTTGCTTCATGACCCATGGGCATCTAGTGCCGGCCAAATACTGTACCAAAATCAGTCATTGTATATATGTGTGTGTGTGTATGTATGTATGTATGTATGTACATCCAGCCGGTTGTTATCTCAGAATAAACCCCGACAGGGTGATCAGGGATACGTTACAGTCATACCACTTATTACACAGCATTTCGCCACATAAATTATGGGGATAAGAGATATTGATTTGAGATTAAACTGTTTTAAAATCATACCTTTTTGTTCTCCTATAATCCAACAGTGTACATAACTATAGTCAGAAAATGGCAGCAGCTGTGTTTGTGAAACGAGAGAGCGAGTCCACAATACTGGATGGCATAATTAAATAACTGTACACTGATTTGAGTTGTAATGTTTTATTAACTCACCAAATTCAAAATTTCCATGAAGAAAAAACGTTCCTAGCGAGCGTATAGCGCTGCTGACTTCAGTTACCCGGATGAGCCTGTGTTATCTGTTTTTACCGGTTGTAATCGGGGAATAATACACCACTGGATGGCGCGATTGACCAATCAGAATCAAGTATTCCACAGAGCAGTGTGATAAATATTTATAAAATGATAAATATGTGCCAAGATATCACAGACTCTTAAAATCAACAACAAAAGTGATGTTTTCTCCTTCTTGTAAAGCTTGATAAGCATTACAAGTTTATTTATTTTTGCTATTCAAACTATGCATGATTATACATTGTTAGTTGCATTTTATTATTTATTTTCCATTCATAAGATTGATTAGGCCTATTCATTTTTGTTTATCCCAGGTTTTCCATTTTATTTTGGGCCAGCTATACTGATTTTAATGATGTACACTCACCTAAAGGATTATTAGGAACACCATACTAATACTGTGTTTGACCCCCTTTCGCCTTCAGAACTGCCTTAATTCTACGTGACATTGATTCAACAAGGTGCTGAAAGCATTCTTTAGAAATGCTGGCCCATATTGATAGGATAGCATCTTGCAGTTGATGGAGATTTGTGGGATGCACATCCAGGGCACGAAGCTCCCGTTCCACCACATCCCAAAGATGCTCTATTGGGTTGAGATCTGGTGACTGTGGGGGCCATTTTAGAACAGTGAACTCATTGTCATGTTCAAGAAACCAATTTGAAATGATTCGAGCTTTGTGACATGGTGCATTATCCTGCTGGAAGTAGCCATCAGAGGATGGGTACATGGTGGCCATAAAGGGATGGACATGGCCAGAAACAATGCTCAGGTAGGCCGTGGCATTTAAACGATGCCCAATTGGCCCTAAGGGGCCTAAAGTGTGCCAAGAAAACATCCCCCACACCATTACACCACCACCACCAGCCTGCACAGTGGTAACAAGGCATGATGGATCCATGTTCTCATTCTGTTTACGCCAAATTCTGACTTTACTATCTGAATGTCTCAACAGAAATCGAGACTCATCAGACCAGGCAACATTTTTCTAGTCTTCAACTTAGGGCTGTTTTCGACTAGGGATTTTCATAGTCGAATCTGATTCGTTAGATTTTGCCGTAGTCGACTGATAGTCGAACCTTTTTTTTTCTTTTCTTTTTTTTTAATAGATAGCAGCTAGATGTTCGGTTGAATAACTGTTCGTCTGTTATAAGACAACTCGCTCTACGTTTATTTAAAATGAACAGCAAGACAACTAGAAGTGAATGTGCTTTCCATTAAATGAATCCTTAACAAAAAAAAACGTTGCAATGAACGTGCTTTGTTTTAAATAAATCACACACAGTAAACAAAACCTTAACAAAAAAACTTTGCCATGAACTTTGCAATTTAGACGCGCAAACTGCGAGCCGGTGCGGTGAGACGTAGCCTACATGCTCGGGCAGATTCGGCTTGAAGTCGTTCATCCTCGGATGCGGCGTCGCGCGCTCTGTTACAAAAAAAGCTGTGCACACAGCCAAGCGAAATGGGGTCTTGCCCATAGACTGTAAAAAGGTCTTGCCGGTCTTGCGCACCCAACGCGTCATTTTTTGCCGTGCGCACCTTCGCGCTCGTGTGGACGCGTTGAGTATAAACAAGGCTTTACTCCGTGTCAGCGCGCGCTCTGATCGGTAAAGGTGCACAGACCTCTCCCGAATCATCTCCAGCACTCAGCCTCCGACGCACCACTAACTCCGCCTCCGCTTCCCTCGTAAGATGATATTAGTATTTAAACATTCTCTATGATAAAAAAATGTTTGTAAAAAATATTTGAATAGCACGGTTTTGCTGGTTATAGAGTTCTAATGACGGTGTTCAACTATAACCGTCGGTCTCACGGTTATATAATAACCGTCACACACCCCTATTGGTTACATAACACTTCCCTACTATTCGACTATGAGGTTCACAGTCGAATCAGACCTCTCCGAATCGAATCGTAGAATCCTCGACTATTAGAAGTCAGCCCTACTTCAACTGTCCAATTTTGGTGAGCTCTTGCAAATTGTAGCCTCTTTTTCCTATTTGTAGTGGAGATGAGTGGTACCCGGTGGGGTCTTCTGCTGTTGTAGCCCATCCGCCTCAAGGTTGTGCGTGTTGTGGCTTCACAAATGCTTTGCTGCATACCTCGGTTGTAACGAGTGGTTATTTCAGTCAAAGTTGCTCTTCTATCAGCTTGAATCAGTCGGCCCATTCTCCTCTGACCTCTAGCATCAACAAGGCATTTTCGCCCACAGGACTGCCGCATACTGGATGTTTTTCCCTTTTCACACCATTCTCTGTAAACCCTAGAAATGGTTGTGCGTGAAAATCCCAGTAACTGAGCAGATTGTGAAATACTCAGACCGGCCCGTCTGGCACCAACAACCATGCCACGCTCAAAATTGCTTAAATCACCTTTCTTTCCCATTCTGACATTTAGTTTGGAGTTCAGGAGATTGTCTTGACCAGGACCACACCCCTAAATGCATTGAAGCAACTGCCATGTGATTGGTTGATTAGATAATTGCATTAATGAGAAATTGAACAGGTGTTCCTAATAATCCTTTAGGTGAGTGTATGTACACCAGGGCTCGACAGACTGGACCGATGGACTGGGGCCAGCTTGAACGTCGCTCGGGACAGTTGACGGAACTGTCACTTGCCCGATCGGGCCAGTGCTGCATCGTCACGAAAGTTTATCAAACAGCACGTGAATACTGAATTGAGTTCTCTTTCTTGTCTTCTTGTCTTCTTGCGCTTAAACAGACAAATTCACACAAAATAATGTCAAAATGCCCGTATTGCCAAGTATCCTCGTAAACACAGTCGGTTATGTCTTACGTGAATGTAAACAGTTTAGATTAAAACACGCATAACACTATATTCGATCCGGGCATCCGGTCTTAAAGTGACAGGAGCCAAATATTCCTGCTGGCGTGTGTTTTTTATTGTTAATCGAACAACAAAAGACAAAGAAAAAAGTCACTCACTGCTCAAGCTTAAATAAACTTTCGGAACTTTAATAATAATTTATCTAAATTGAATTTATAAAGTGAAGACAATGCAGTGTTATTTTACATTTTATTACTTTATTCAATTTATGTACCTGAAAAGCATTGTTAGACCTGAAAATCCTGAAAAGCACTGTTTATTTCTATTGTATGTTTGTTCTGTTGTGCTATTGCTATTGTTTGATCTTATTTTATTACTGACTGTTGACTTGTCTTTAGTAATATTTGAGATATATATTAGTTAGGCACCATATTTGGTGTCACAACCTTATTAAGGTTGCATGGGTCACACACAATGAAAACAATTGTGTGTGACATTTTTTTGTGGTGGGGCCAGTGACATTTTTTGCAAGGCAAGTAAAAAAAAGCATTGAGCCCTGTAATATAAATACATAAATTATTAGTAAATAATTAAATATAGTCATAAATAATTGTATAATACTTTTAAAATGAGATATTAATTATAATAAAATATTTATAATAATTACTCATTTCATAATAGTTCATATATATTTTAACTAAGGTGCATATGCTTAAGGTAAGTATATGTATACATACAGTATATTAAGGTATAAGTATATATACTAAGGTATTTATATATAATTTCAGCATATTACATGCTCTGGATTTGGTCAACAACTATAAACATGCATGTTTGATTTCTATCATGACCCAATACACTTCAGTGTGAGAGTAATAAAGTTTGTGTGAATTGATGGCAAAAGATTTGGTTATTCAGAATGAAGCTTATATGATTTGTCTAGGGACTGACTTTTTCCTATTGGTCTCTGTGGAGGTTTTACTGCAGGGCTACTCTCCCTGGACACTCTCAGTTCAGATGAAGCATCTCCTGTATTATTTATCGCACATGTGCTCAGTGGTCTGCCTGATGTCTTAATCACGCAGCTCTCAGACTGTTGGAACATATGGGCCTACATGAGACCGTTTACCATTGCTTCATTTGTATTTGTGTCCTTCAAAAGGTCCACAGTCTAAAACTTGTTTGCAAGACAGTGTTTTCAACGACTGTTTTCTTCCATCTTTAAAATTATCTTCATGTGAAGCCGATGCACCCTAATGTAGTGGCCACCCGTAGTCCCGTTTTCCCATAATCCCCCTGCTCTTGATTAGCACTTCTCGGCTTCAATAATTGATGGAGAGCTCTTGATCAACAGTTTTCTCTGAGAAACAATGCAGCAGTACCTCCAAACATTATAAATGCATTAGATGACTTTTCTTGCGCCAGTCAAGGGGCTCCTTCATATCGTTAGGCAAGATTAAACAAGCGAAGACGGCGCCGTACATGCGTTCGCCATTAGCATTCTTTAGCAGGAAGCCAAATATTCCGGTACAGCGGAGCCCCGCGTTAGGCGCCAACTCCTGCCCTTTGATTAGCCATGGATTAATAGTACCATTCCGGCTTCCTCCAATCCCACACTGTTTTCGGCACAGGTTAGCACATCTTATTATTAAACAAATGAATTAGTGCCTGGAAATGTGTCATGCATATTACCTTGCAGCAGGAGGCACACAGGGCTGGTCAACTCCAGAGGAGATCGGGACAAATCCGCCAAGCTCAGTTGACTGTTTGCCTGGCCCTATTAACAGCGCCGTGATTTACCGGGGGCCCCTTGTTTGTGCTCGACAACGGAGATGCTGTTAATTCGGGCCGGCGTAAATCAGGCCCAATTAAAGTATTTGGATGTCTGTGACAGGCCCTAACTGCTTAAAATGATACTCAGCCATAAACAAAGACACGGGGTGGGCAGGGACAGCAGAGGGTGGTCTAAAATGAGTTAGCGAGCGGAGGCGCGCCGCATCTTAAATATAATGCCTATTGTGTGTTAAGTGGCTAACCTCATTAGCACAATGCTAATGAAAGAGAAAAATGATGCGCGAAAGACATTTCCATTTGAATGTTTTGTAGCCACATTCATGAAATGAACCCCATCCCATTTCCGATTCTGAAAGTTCTGTTTATGTGAACCTTGCAATCTGATTCACGTATTCATTTACAATGTGCTTTACATGTATTCCAAACAAAATGTTCAAAATCGTTTTAAAAAACGGAGCAAGCTGCTGATATAATGTTACAAAACTGCAAATATAATATCCGTTTTTGTTTTGTTTTCCTTGACGACATATCTATGTAATTAAAATGATTAATACAACTTTATAGTTACCATTGTTGTTATAGTTATCTTCCTTAGTCTGAACGGACCTTAAAGGGACAGTTCACCCAAAAAATGAAAATTCTGTCATTGTTTACTCGCCGTCAGGTTGTTCCAAACCTGTATGAGTTTCTTTCTTCTATTGAAAGAAGATATGAAAGAACACAAAAGAAGATATTTTGAAGAATGTTTGTAATCAAACAGTTGATGGACCCCATTAACTTCCATAGTACTTTTTATTCATACTATGGAAATGGAGCCCATCAACCGTTTGGTTACCCATATTCTTCAAAATACCTTATTTTGTGTTCAACAGAAGAAAGTAATTCATACAGGTTTGGAACAACTTGAGGGTGAGTAATTTTTAGGTGAACTATCTCTTTAAGACAGGATACGTAAATACATATAAGCATGTCCGTAGTACTATGTTAAACGTATGTAAACATGCGCATATTTTTGCATTGAAATTGAAAATTGAAAAAATAGTCAAGATTCAAGGATTATTTCAGGTCTACAAAACCTTCCAATCCAATCAAAATTGTATTCGGATCGAACTCAGTTGGATTGATTACCGTGTTTACATGAAAACTATTCAGTCCGATCGAGTCATCAATCCGATTAGCAGATTATTTGGGTGCATGTATAGCGAATGTCTGAAGATCTGGATAGTCTACGATCCATTCCCCTACGGATGACCGGACCCGGTTTGTTTCTTGTAAAAACACTTTTTTTGTATCTGAAAAAATATGTATACGCTCCTTATTATCCCATTACCTGCCCTTAGGATACTTTTCACATTGTCCTGATATATAAAAGGTGTTTTTGTTTATCAGTGCGGTAAACACTAATTTAGGCTGGGGTGCGTGGCATGCGACTGTGATCTTTAGCGGTGTCCGGGGAGACCGAGACGTCCCCAGACGCATGAGATGAAAGATAGATGGAATGCCCCCTCGCCTGGTCCCAGTTGGCTAAGTGCCTCCCGCTCATTACCAAGGTCTCTACTAGCATGTGGGCCGCACGGAGCCACCCAGCCTCTCCTGATCATATTAAAAGCAGAGCTCATCTGATGACGGCATGCTGTTTACCAGAGTGCCCCGTAAGAGATATTAAGGAGGTGTGTGAGGTCGAATAGTTTACTGATGAGGGAGGGTCATGGGCGTATGTCGTTAACCTTAACTTGTAAATTGAGGTTTTTGGGGTTATTGCGTATGTTATCAGTAGATTATTCTGACAATGTTCTTTCTGAAACATGTACTTTTCAGACTAGGCATACATTTGATAGATTGTGTTGATTAATCACGTTATTTTAGAATCAAACTAAAGGTTGTTTTAATGTTGCTCAGCACAATTTTGCAGATGACATCCAGTGATTTTAATAGGAATCAGTGCAATTAGGAATTTCGTGTGAGGGCGAAGGATTTCCCCATGCAGATTTTGCTTTTGTTTTAGTTGGTTGTGCAAAGTCGCCACTTTAACTGCTTGGTTAAATTGGAAGTGACTTCTGTGTGAACTGTACTTCATTCATCTTTACATTATTTACCATAGTGGGATTTTTTGCTGAAATTTTGCTAATGTGCACCTTAAAGGGGCTATATTTAAAATATCATTGTAGTCAATAATTTTATCCCTTCAAATTAAAGGGTATGAATGTCATCTTTGATCACCATCTTTGATGACATATTTAAACGTTTTTTTCCAAGAAAAAAATTCTTCGTGCCTTAAAATAGCTTGAATGTAACTCTACACCCTTACTTCATTATAAGCGGTTCTATGAATATGGAAATTAGCCCCGCCTCCACTCACCCGGAGATCCATTCATTGACGTGATTGGTTACCAGGTAGTTTGTGAAGTCAGAAACACCAGCGATTTCAAACTGCGTTTTTGAGACTGTCGTTGGTTCACTGCAGTTTTAAAGAGAAAATACACAACAATGGTGTTTACTTGTGAATTTGAACATGTTTTGTCTTAAAAAGCATATTAAAAACACCACATAGACATAACAACATTACATTTACATTTAGTCATTTAGCAGACGCTTTTGTCTAAAGTGACTTACAAATGAGGATTAAAGCAAGGGAGTCATCGTGAACAGGTAAAAACAACGCAATAAGTGTTCAAAATACAGAGTTCAGGCATTGCTCAGAGTAGCACAAGCCAGACAAGGGAGGATTAAAGGATAAGGAAATATTTATATATACATTAAAAGCTTGATTTTCTCCTCAAGGGAACATTAATAATTTTCATGTAGGCTATTCATCGTTTTGGTAACACTTTACAATAAGATTTCATTTGTTAACCTTAGTTAAAGGAGCCATATGTAAGATTGTGGCCAAAACTGGTACTGCAGTCACTTTCAAATTACTGTAGAGCAGTGTATCCCCTCCCCTTCCCCCCTGACTCGAGGTTGCCAGATAGGCTGCAGGATCCAGCAGGAACGTAGACTGCTACAAGAAGCTTTCAACTAGAGCAGAGCTGGCAACCCGGATGCCGAAACACTACTGACTTTGTGATTGGAAGATAGGTGGAGGGTGGAGCTTCAGGCCAAAACACAAGATGACAACATCAACATCAGTTGAGGGCTGCAACTTCACTTTTTAAATGACAATATCCTGGCCGTACTACTGTTGTCAGTGATATAAGTATTTGAAATGAACATGATTTATTAATGTCTAGTGACATATCAGGGCCATTTTATGATTAATTGAAATACATTTCTTACATACAGCTCCTTTAATTGTATTAACTAACATGAACTAACTAGCAATACATTTGTTACTGTAGGCTATTTGTTAATCTTTGTTAAAGTTAGTTAATAAAAATACAGCTGTTCACTGTTTTTTCGTGACTTCACAGTGCATTAACTAATGTTAATAAATACAACTTTTGATTTTAATAATGTAGCTATTGGAAAATTTTGAAATTAACATTAACAAAGATTAATAAATGCTGTAGAAGTGCAGTTTATTGTTAGTTCGCGCTAACTAATGTAGTTAACTAATGTTAAGTAATGAGACCTTATTGTAAAGTGTTACCATTGGTTTTTATTGCCCATGTGATCAGCTTGAAGAAAAAAAAACGATTTTGTTGTTTAAAAAACGATACCTTCCCCTACTCTCTAGGTTTGTCTAAGCCTGTAGACTGATTTTTATGTGATGGACTCGGGACGTATTTGCCGGGAAAATCAATAGGATGTGACGTTTACGCACGCTTCCGAAATCGCTCTCTTGAGTTGGTATTTATTTTGAATAGGTGCTTACTTAGCAAACGCTAAAAAGTATGTTCTATTATGAATGTAAACCGTACATACTACATTACTACTACACAAAAATAACAACCCCACAGCACAACAAATAAAATAAAAAAAGTTTGCAAATTCACAATACCAGTGACATAAACAAAGTTAATCTGTAATGATTCAACGAGGTCAACTACAGTGACACGTGGAATTAATTATACATTCTTGGGATAATGCACAAAACTATTTTACTGTATTGTCATGCAAAGAAAATGAATTTATTAAACTAGTCTCACATAGCAAGATCTAATCTACGAACTCTCAAATATAGGCTACTTTATAATCAAACTATATCATAACAGTGTGATTTGAATTACCTCATCTGTCGACATGATGCCGGAGAATTGCAGAGCTAGTGCAAACATATTCACATGGCTATCAGATGCTTTCTTAACTGTCATTTTTGTTGTGTGTTTATTTCGTTACTGACAGGAAAGCGCGCTAAACATTTACATATTCATCTAAACGTTGCTCTCAGAGTGTGTAGCGTCAGGATGTTCGTTAGCATATTTATTCAAACTCTTTTTACTTCTAAACAAAGAACGGAAAATAACTTGCCTTGAGAGAATATCAGGGCCTTGAATCACGTCTCCTGTGCCGTGCGTGTGCACGAGTTTGAGCACGAGCAATAGCTGCTGGCTGCAGTTTACTTAAAGGCCACCGGTGTCGCTAATAACAAGGGTTTTTGAATTCTACATCATTTACATAATTGTATTCAGTATTGGGAAAACTACTTTTTAACGACTGAAATGTATAGTTAGTTATATGGGTGATAGCATTACAGTTGATAAAAGACCAGAAAACACTAGTGAACTGTGATTTTGCTACAAAAAAAAAGAAGAAGAATGTAATCTGTGTAGGAACTTAAATTAATTGAAGCAAAGAGTAAAAAAATAATATATATATATATTTTTTTGATATGACCAGAATTACAAATAATCAAATAAAATGGTAGCAGAATCTTTTTTCTTTTTTTTTTTTGGGACTGAAATTTATTACTTAAATAATTTAAATCAATCAAGTGTAGGGATTCGAAATTAATTTGTGCAGGGACTCAGATGAATCAATACACTGAATCAAATGAACTGGTACAGGGATTCACAATTAATTTGTGCAGGGACTCATTGTATCTGCGCAAGAATTTAAACGAATCAGCAAGTGCTCAAAATTGCAGGAATTCAAATGAATTGGTCAATTGGTGAATTCAAAATAAATCTGTGCTCAAAATGAGTCTGTGCAGGGATTCAAATAAATTGAACCACTAAAATCACTTTTTGTTCTGAGCAGTGAAGAGAAAACAGGAAATAATGAAGGCTGGACAACATTACTAAAGATTTTGATATTTCATGTGATATAACATGTTTGAGAAGACTGAAGATCTCAGGGGTCAAAGGTTAAGTGCACTCAAGGGCCAGTTCTGAGCTTTACAGTTCATTGCATTCGACCAGACATATTGATTCATGACATGTTTGCATATTGTGACAAATGCACTTTTATTATAGTTAACTAAATTACTATATCAACGCATACTCAACTTTAATAGTTACAAAACTGAAATGAAAAAAATGTTTAGAATTATATATCTATATATATATATATATATATATATATATATATATATTATAAATAATTTCCCAAACCTGAAATAAATAAATAAAATTAATATATATATATACTATATACTGTATATATATATATATATTTTTTTTTTTTTTTTTTTTTGAGGTATGAAGATTTGCATGAACCGGAGGACAGAATATAACAGAATACAAGATCATTTAAGTTTTGTAATGAGGGAAACTATATGCAAAGTAAGGAGGGAAGTCTGACTCTACAAAGAGTTTGTCTGTTAATTAATTTTAAAGTAGCATAAATAAATTAAATTAATCCCTGGATGCCTTTGCCGACGTTGTCCACCATTACTAAACAAGCTGAGCAGAAGTGGCTTCACTTGAGCTGTTGAACAGTTTGGAAGGTACAATATCCAATAACAAACCGGTACACAGTCCCTGTGGCATTCATGAATTATGCTGCGGTTTGTTACACACACACACACACACACACATTCCTGGTCACACTCAGTAGCACAAACACGGGCCCCAGGTAGCGCTCATCACTCCTGCTGTTCTTCTCCATATGGACCCAATGAACTGGGGAGAGCTGAGACCCTCCACATGCACACGTTTCCCCTCACACACACACACACATGTGCCTGCAAATACACACGGGGAGATAGACAGGTGTCGTTCCTTTTTGCAGCCGTAGCCACTGTGTGTCAGTCTGTATCTAACAAACGTCACAGTTGTGTGCCAGATGTCTGTTAGACACAGGTGGATGAGGTAAAGTCTTGATCCTTTAGTTTTAAAGGCTCTTTCCTTCCTCACATTCTAACACATCCCTCCATACAGCCATAATGATATAATATTCATCTGTGGCATTCTGAGCAGTGTGAAGTAAAGACTTAGGGAATGTAGGAGCTCTCCGTGGTGCTGAAACATCCAGCTGTAAAAATGAGTATGATGCTGTGCAAATGTTAGTCACACGCTAACCAATAATACTGTCTAATCTTGCTATTTTCGTTGGAAAAATAACAATGGTCATATAATTAAATAACAAAAGACATTTTATTTGAATTAATTTCAGACTCAACTGGGTTTTACAAATATGTGTGTATATATATATGTATATATGCATATACAGTATATACACATACATACATACATACACACACACACACACACACACACACACACACACACACACACACACACACACACACGTACAGTATATATATTCTGTAACACTTTAGTTTTAGGGTCCAATTCTCACTAACAAGTTGCTTATTAGCATATTACCAGTATATTGGCTGTTTAGTACTTATAAAGCACATATTAATGCCTTATTCTGCATCCCATAATCCTTCCCTATATCTAAACTTAACAATACCTTACTAGCTATTAATAAGCAGTAATAAGGAGTGATGTAAAAGCCGTAATTAATAGTTCAGTTAATAGAGAGAATTGGACCCTAATCTAAAGTGTGAGCATAATTATTTGTCATTGATGGATCATTTAATAATAATAATAATAAAATACAAATATCCACCAAAAATAAATAAATAAATAAATACCAGCTCAGTCTTGTTTTTGTATATATAGCCTATATTTTAGACAAAGCCTTGAAGCCTTTAAACAAACAAATAAACTTACCAAGAAAATCATCTGTTGGGATAAGACCTGAAATAAGTTAGGTCAAGTGGTTTACATTAATTCAGTTTTCAGTAAACTCAACAGTCTCAGTTGTATGTTTGCCCCCACCTGATGGCCGAATGAAGAACTACCTCTATCTATCTATCTATCTATCTATCTATCTATCTATCTATCTATCTATCTATCTATCTATCTATCTATCTATCTATCTATCTATCTATCTATCTATCTATCTATCTATCTATCTATCTATCTATCTATCTATCTATCTATCTATCTATCTAATGTATAAAGGTAGCCTATTTAGCTCTACTTACAAGCAGCCCTTTTGTTTGCATATTTCCACTTTGTTTTTGAAGAAAAAAAAATGGCCTGGACAAATGAGTCTTGACCGCCCTTTTAGTAAAAACCCCTTTTGATTCCCTCAACGTCCCCAACTACACTCAATTGAGACATCCTCCACACCTGATGTGCTGTATAATGAGTCCCTAATTTATGTAATTAGTCCATTAACTGTAATCCCAGCATATGTTCGGCATGCCCTGAAGGCGTCGTTCTCCTCAGGTACTTCTTTTTGATGTCACCGAGAAGCAGCTAATTAATTTTACATGCATAGCCTACTAATATGAGACTCAGTTTAGCACGCTAACCTTTGTATTTATCGCTGTAACCTTTATGGGAAACGGAGGAAATCCTGCAAATAACAACAGGAATAACAATATTGTGTTTTTATGGGGAATTAAAATCCATACCCCCCCCCCCCCCCCCCCCCCCCCCCTAAATTGGATATTAGATAAAAACCAATTTAGGTCAACCAGCAATGCTTAATTTTGTTCAGTCTGTGGTGTAAAAAGGTCGCATTAGCAATTAAAGAAAAAATACTTCAGCAAAACATGGTCAGGTCAAAGTATCTGAATAATTTTTGGTCCCAAATTTTTATAAATTGTATAATATGTCACAGTTTGCTATCCTATGCTATCCAATATGCTATCCTCACTTACATAATCAAAATCAGTCATATCAAAAATTATATCTGGTGTCTGAATAATTTTTGTTTTGACCGTATATACATATATATTTATATTATACACACATGTTATAGCCTACATATTACTATAGCATAAAACAGTAATAATGTGTAATTATAGGCATGTCTACAATAATTACACAAACTACGTAATTATACCGTAACATGAGCTGAGCATTTAAATAGCAATATATGAATTTATTCCTTATATTTAAGCCACAAAGGCTGAGCTCTGTCTGCAGGATATGCATGTATTGCACCGCGGTTCCTTTAAGATATGTGATGATACAGCTAACAAACCATAAGCCCATAATTAAGACAAAGTCCATCAAGCAAATGAGGGCAGTGTGAGATAATAGCGTTTAACTGGATTGGCGCGCGAGCCCCTCCCCTACAGTTTGACTCGCCACTAAAGGCTTTTGAGCGTCGTAATGAGAGCCCTCTGTCTGCTAATTAATTGACATTCTCTTGAATATTCATACGCCGCATCACAAATACGCTCTTAATTGCACCGTTAAACATCTCAGGGGAAGCAAATCGCCGCAGACTTCATTAAAAACAATGCTGGTCGGACTCTGAAAGGTATAGGATGAGTCAGATGTAAAGGTCCGACAGGTGACCTCCTGCAACTGTAAACCTGGTCACGTGTTTCTGCACGATAAACACACACATACATTACGACTAAAACAAACTTCGTGTTTTTCCATCAAAATGGTTTATTGTTATGAATTATAAAGCATTGTTGTTGGCATAGTGTCTCGAAATTGTCATTTTGATGACATGTTTATACAAATGTTTGCATTTACAATGTCAATTACACCGCCAGCCATTGAAATTTGTTTATTCATTAGTTCTTTCATAAATCTACATTGCCTGCAGAAAGATGAGGCTAATAATGCGATGAAATAGCTAGACATTGAGTTGACGGAGAGCTCAGCTGGTTCTGCTCGACATGCACAACTGAGACAGAGCGACCAGCACTATAGCCTAATAATAATTATAATAATTATAATATTCTTGTATATTTTATAACATTTATTATATGCCAGCTGTATCTTTTGGATCATTTATATGATTATATATGAGACGACATTATGTCATTATTTGTATGCTATTCATGAGTCAAAATGACGCGCATTTTCAATTGTCCAATGATTAAAGGTCATTTTGATATGTTTTGTGGTGCTAAGGTCAAAGTAACGGACTAAACTTCTTAAGAAAGGGAATGTTGGCACGAGTAGTTTGATTATGAGTATGATTTTAGATTTTATCAAAACGTATGGAATGGAGTAACCCGAAGAAAAACACTTATTGAAATTATATAGCCCTACACGCACGCGCGCGCACACACATATAGGCTAAAACTGTATATGATCAAAAAAGTATATGATCAATAAGTTATGACAACATATGCTTTTACTTTGCTTTAACTCATCAAAATAATACTAATTTTAAGTCAGTTTAATGTAATTATATATATATAGGCTATATATATATATATATAGAGAGAGAGAGAGAGAGAGAGAGAGAGAGAGAGAGAGAGAGAGAGAGAGAGAGAGAGAGAGAGAGAGAGAGAGAGAGAGAGAGAGAGAGAGAGAGAGAGAGAGATATATATATTTGTGTGTGGAAAATTTCGCCTCCATCTATTGACCGCTCCTTGCATGGATGTAAAAAGGCAGAGCGAATATTTATCCCCCTATCCCTCCTTTTTTTTTTTTCCTGGGTGGCAGCATATCCCAAAGTTGATTCAGTTTGACAATATTGTTTTGCTATCATTCGCTGCCTTACAATGAATGGCATCGATCCTCTTTTAACAACATTTGTTTCCTATTGTGTGGCGGAGGGCAGACGTGTGAAAGTGGCTGTTTGATTCTCTTTTTCATCCGCGTGACCTCAGCCTTTGTGTCCCATCGCCCTGGGAATGTCACGCCTCACTACTCTACTTTAAGATGCTTCAGAAAGTGCCTTTGTTTTTCTGCCTTTTTCAGACGCACACAAAATTGTTCTCGGTCCCTCCAGCTGTAAAAGATACTTAAGACTAGAGCCCCCGGTTCACAAGTGCAATGCAATTTGGCTTAGACCAACCTTTGTTCAGCTTGTACAAATGACCAAACTCACTCGCACATTATACAGTTGATCTACTGCTGCAGGGACTCGAGCCATTCAGGAATCGCGTTGGCATTTGCAGTGCACTATCCGTAGCGCGCGGGGCTGGAGGGAAGAAAAAAGCAGCAAATCTTCAACGAACAAATACGCGCTGCTCGTCCTCGTCACATTGGTTAACCGTTAAGTTAAGGACAAAGCTGATTTCCATGACAGCTGCCGGAAACTTTATCCCGCAAAAATGGAAGGAGAGAGAGAAAAAAAAGTGCATGAGTTGGGTGGTCTCTCATCACAGGTTGATACTGTGCCATTGTGCGCGTGATTAACTGTGAAAACATTTGCCTGCGTGTCTGTAGGATCAGCGGAGGAGCGCGCGGGCGAATGGGCTCATTTGCATAATATTACTAATATATTTTACACGGTACACGTGTAATTAAAAGATCTGGGAACGCTTTGTAGATGAGCGATTTGATGAGCGATTTGAAAAGTAGGATAGACAGTGTGTAAGAAAATGACCAGCACACGCGGTGATATGGGTTTAGATGTTTACATAGGCCTATTTGTGTTCAATTTAAATTTGAATGTATGCGTATTTTAATGTTAGTTCGACATGTTCACTTGGAAAGTAAGTTTTTTTAAGGTGACGTAATTTTACGTTACACATGTACTTACTATAATAACAGTAAATTATGCATACATATTTACAAGTAACTATAACCCTAGACCAAACCCTAACCCTAACCGTAACTCCACTGTAAAATAGATTGTTGGTTTAACCTAAAAAGTTAGTTAGCTGGTTACCTTATTGAAATAAAAAAAATGAGGTAATATACATTATTGGTTTAATCAACAGAAACTCAAAACATTGTGTTATCTGAACCACATTCATTTTTTAAGTTGATTTGAAAAAAGAAAAAAGTAAATTATGAACATATTTTTTTACAGTGAAGTAGGACTACTGTATTCCAATGTAACGTCACCTTAAAATAAAGTGTAACGAGTAATTAATTTCATTTTTAACTAACATGTTTAAAATGATAAATGGCATAATTGTATTTTTTTGGATAGGGGTAATTTATCACCACAAAAAAAAAAAATTCCATGTTTTCTAATGGTGTTGGTGCAGAAAAGTATAACAACAATTTAGCGATGCGTTGTAGAGTTCAAAACTTTTAATTTGTATAACCGACAAATTTGTGAATATAAAAGTTTGGCATGTAGCACATAAGTCCCCTGAGCTATGCATAAGTTGAAAACACCATGTTGTCCATTTACATTATTCAGAAATAGCTATTTAAAAAAAGGTAATGTGAAGTGTGATTTTTTTTTTCTGAGTGCATTTGTTATTTGTATGCCTTTTCGAGTCCCTCCTTTCTTTCCATGAACACTAGAAAGTCACATAGTTGTTTTTCTATTGTTTCTTGTCTGGGTAAACATTTGGGCAGAGGAATAGAGTGTTTTTATGAGCGGTATACACACGAAAACACAAACACAAACTCTCCCTGTCTCTCTCTCGCTGAAGGTGTCGGATACCATGGCAGATTCATTGAAGAATACTTGCTCTGTCACACACAACCTCGACGTTGCTTTCCAAAGACAGCATCGGAAGAACTCTGGAAAACTCCATGTGAAAGAAGCCTGGAAAATTGGACTCCTTTGGCCCTTTTCTGTCAATACACAAGCAGAGGAATGACAAGTTAAAAGAAGAAGTACTTCACGGCGCAGCGAGAAGCTGCATGACTTCCTAGCTTGGAAAGAAAGTGTTTTTGAGACGGTGATTGTGTGGCAACCAAGGAAACTATAACGCTTTGCTTGGTACTTTCCTCCTGTTTTGTAAATATTAGCTGCCTGGTAAAAGTCTTTTTTCTCTCGCTCTCGCGGTTTAGATAGACCTCTTCCCTCCTGCATCTTCCAAACAGGCATCAAAATAAACAATGCGTATTGCTTCTAATCACTTGTATGGTTGATTCTATTCGCGATCCGTCAGAGCAGTCAGGGGTCTCATTGGTGGATTTATGGTGGAAAATTTGCATAAATTATGAGCAAATCCGCAAGCTCGTGTGTGGTCCATCGCATTGCAAACTCGCCAAGCGGAAAGGTGGCCCTTGGTGAGCTCTGAAAAAAAAAGCTTGAATGGCCATTGCTCAAAATAGGCTTCCATTTGGTTTTCACATTCATATAATTGACTTATGGATATTTTATACAGTTTTCACAAGGCCACTCTGAAGGCTTTATTTGCATATCTGAAGTACTTTTCAGTTTGCTTTACATGAGCACAAAAGCCCGCCTGGCATTATGAAGTTTCATTTCAAGAAGGTTTTTTTTTTTTTTTTTTTTTTTTTTTTTTAAATGTTTGCACATTTGCTTATGTAACCTCTATATGGTCACTTCACTTGTGTGGCATTAGGAAAAAAAATAATCACGCTTTTATTTTTTAAATAAAATACATTGTATTGAATCGACTGTTATAGTGAATTATATTATATTAACATATGTTGGAAGCCTTAATCTGCACATAGGTCGTGTCTTTTTATATTTATCCCGTCGTCGGCTTTGTGAAGAGGTTTCTCAAGTATTGCTGTTAATATTGTCGGATGTGCTCGCGCATTTAAACCCGCAATAATGAGATCTGGCTACATCTTTAAAATTAAGAGAATATTAATCATTGGCAAAAAGTGGTGATTTGTTCACACTTTACACTACAGTGTTAATGTGTATTTGCATAAGTAAGTAAGCACCGTGTAATACTAATGAACTATGTGTAATTATTTAGCAGCCGTTTGTAAGCACGCATTGTTATTAATCGCACCGCGAATATGTTTTCATCAATGCCATGACAACATTTTGTTTCCATCTATTACATTTCTACCAGATTTTTCAACTCGTTAAATAATCAAAGCGGTCGTGAAATAAAATAATCCGCGTATAAATTGAAACTTTCATTAAAAAAATTAAGGCAGCAACTTCCGTTTCAAGTTTTTTAGTGTGATTATAGTTAACCTTTATCGTGATTTAATAAAACATATAGGGCTATCGCCTGACTGTAGTAAAATACCATCCGTGGAACATTTTCTAGATGCTAATAAACATATGCTTATGGGCTAAATGACACATGTATGACTCCCTTGGCTCATTATAATAACGAGGCGCTCTGGTTAGTCATGTGGAAACGGCTGGGAAAAAAATGTGTCGCTACACGGTTCAATTTGCCCTCCACATGTTTACGTTGGGATGCAATTGACATTTTCGCTCTAAGGAGGCATAACAAAACAGGCAAAAGTCATACGAACTGTGTCATGACAGCAAGACAAGCAAAAAGTAACTGTGACGATACAATGCAAACTGCATGCAAGTTCCAGCCAATTTCCATGTCAAACATCCCATTGCTCAGTAGCTCCATTTGTACGTGTGAATTGTAGACCAAGCACCCTACGAAGCGCGCAGAAAGGTTCACACACATACCTTCACACACTGTTACCGGGTGCCATCGCAGTTCAATTCCGGTTGCCGAGCCTTTTCACCCCTTTGCTCTGTCTTCAAATGGAAATGATTTCTATTGGCCCAAGGTGTCCATGTAAATAGGTGTAAATGAAACCAGATTATGCCTTTCTCCCAGCCCCCCTCCTCCCAAGGCGATTGTCATGTGATAGCAAAGAAGTGGCACATTAATGAAGCGCCTCTACAGGGGTCTTTTCTGCCCATGTCGCCACATAAAACTATCAGATGGTTAGAGGAAGGACATGGAGGCAGCCACTTAGCTCTTAGTCTTATCAAGAAAGAAGGAGAGAGAACGCGAGAGAGGGGATCTGGTCCATTCAAGCTGGCCTGGGAAGAAGGAAACCTTACTACTTCTTGTTTCTTGAGGTCACAGCTCCAAGCAAGTGAACTTGCAGGACGAGTCTCGGCTCTCTTAACAGAAAGAAAACTCATAAAACACAACTGAGGACAGACATCCAGCTTAATTCCGGAATTTTGGACAGGATGCCTAGACCCGGGAGAAACACTTACAGCGACCAGAAGCCGCCGTACTCCTACATTTCCCTCACCGCTATGGCCATCCAGAGTTGTCCGGAGAAGATGCTTCCTCTCAGCGAGATCTACAAGTTTATCATGGACCGCTTTCCTTATTACCGGGAAAACACCCAGCGCTGGCAGAACTCCCTGCGCCACAACCTCTCCTTCAACGACTGCTTCATTAAAATCCCCCGACGCCCGGACCAGCCCGGGAAGGGCAGCTTCTGGGCGCTACACCCCAGCTGCGGCGACATGTTCGAGAACGGGAGTTTCCTGCGACGCCGCAAACGTTTCAAGGTGATGACATCAGAGCACCTGGCACCCAGCAAGCCCTCGGACGCTGCCCACTACCTCCAGCAGCACGCCAAGATCCGGCTCAGCGCCCTGGGAACCCACCTCCCCCAGATGTCCAGCTACAACCTAGGAGTGTCCCAGCCGTCCACGTTCAAGCACCCGTTCGCCATAGAGAACATCATCGCCCGAGAGTATAAAGTGCCAGGAGGGCTGGCGTTCTCCACCGGGTACCCTCTGCACAACCAGCTGACCACAGCCTGGCCCCATATGTACAGCACTAGCATGATGGACAGCGCTGCGCCCATCTCCATGACCAGCGATTACAGTGCCTACGGTGTGCCCATCAAGTCGCTCTGCCACGGCGGACAGACCTTACCGGCGATCCCCGTCCCGATCAAGCCCACCCCGGCGGCGTTGCCTCACCACATCCCCGCTTTCCTATCGAACTCTCCCCAGTCGCTGAGCCCGACGTCCCCGCAGACAGCGACCAGCCAAAGCAGCCCAGCCACCCCGAGCGAGACTCTGACGGGTCCCGCGACGCTGCAGTCGGTCGCTGTGCACTGACACCCGCGAACGTGGGGGCCTCCCCGGTCGACACCTGTACTCCAAAGTTGAATTTTAATAACAGACCTTGAAAAAACACTGGCTATACAATCAAGGCAAGAGCTATCTATGTTGCAGTGATGGTAATTTATGTGTATATGTGTTGAGATTTTTAAGTGTTGCTTTCGATGAGTCCAATCACATGGATCGACACGGATATCGTATTGTAAAATGGAGAGTTTTTACATTTTAAATATCCAGAATTTTACGTGTTTATTCGAATGGGGTTTGAACTGCTGACAAATTCCAAGCACTGCGATCTGCTTCGTGTTTGAATCGCGCAAGGCAAAAGCGCTCGTCGTTTTTACAGGTTATAATTGTTATCGCGCTGAAACAAATTGTAAGTTGGAATGCTCTCTACTCTCGTGTAGTCATGCAACTAACTTTCCTAGACGACTAAACTTGTCTCAGTCTGCAAACCAAATACTATCCTACTTGATCTAAAAAACACACACACACACATACACACAGTATCATGGCAAACTTGAAAAAAAAGTTTAAATAGTTTTAAAGCAAAGGGTCATCAAGAAGTAAATATGTGAATAATTGCAAATAAGTGATATTGAATTGTGTCAAATGCACTTTTTAGTTTAGATGTTTTACATTCTATTTTGCAGGAAATGTTTTTGTGAGCGTTTAATTTAAAGCCGTGGTGACCATGTGTATTAAAATGCCGTACATTTGTACTTTTTGTTGAGATATAAAGCATGCCTTTTTCCAAGACTTTGTGTTGTTCAAGCATGCGTGCTTTTAAAAGATGTGCAAAAACGTCTGCATTAAATTATAAACTTGGTCATCAGAATATTTTTTCATTAAAATTGTGTAAACTTAAATAATTGCTCTTGTATTCGTTTGTGCCTTTAGCTTATGATTTTCTCTTTCTTTACAGACAGCCATTACGTACACTCATGTGTGAAAACAAATACAAAACAAAAACATTATTATTATTATTATTATTATTATTAGAGAATAACGCTGAAATACAAACATTATAATTAAAAGATACAGCACTGCTATTTGCTGGTGTAGCAAAATCTATTTTATTTATTGGCTTTTTATGTAGGCTATTATAAAATAAATTTGTACATATTGTTTGAACATCTTTTTCGCTATGAATTCGCTCATCGGATCAGGCAGGTGAGCGCTGCTTTTCTTCGAGGAAAAGCACAAGCGACGGATTGGAATAAATGAATGAGAAGCTCTTGATTAGGATGCATGAAGTTACTGTGCCGCAGTCACAGCAAACACAAGCGGACTCATTCATCAGCACAGACACTCACTGTGCACGTCCAGTTTTAAACCTGAGCGGAGGACAGAAATAATATCAGATATATATTCTTTAATTTAATTCTTAGCGAATTTCACCATGCACCAGGTGTACTTTGTATTTCCATACTATTTAGCCTATTTTTACACACACAAAGACACACACACGAAAAAAAAAATGCTGGCTTGTTTCAAATGTTTGGGCAAAATATGGACAAACATAACTATTGGTTTAAATACATTTTTAAACACAACAGTTTGTCCATATTTGTCCAAACATGGGTTGAAACAACCCAGCATTTTTTTCTATTCTATTCTATTTGATTTGGATATAATACAATTGCACTGTAAAAAATATATTGTTGGTTTTACTTAAAAAATTAAGTTACCTGCATGGTTGCCTTAAAATTTTGAGTTCATGGAAATAAATAAAAAAACGAGTTAATACAATGGAGATTGGTTTAATCAACAGAAACTCAAAATATTATGTTATAAACCACATTAATTATCTAAGTTGTTTTTGACAAAAGAATAAATGCTGTGATAAATCGTGATTTGTTTTTTTACAAACAAATTTGTTTTATCGTATAATTTAGCCTACCCTTCATATTTATTTATTATTTCATTGTTTTATTTTGCCTGAGATTTTTACCCTGATTTCAACATGTCCCCCCTTTTTTTTACTCTCAGGTTTAATGGGGGGTCCATTGATAAAGGATGTGTCGCGGTCAGAATGCGAGAAACAGGTGCATTGTTTGCGTCCCCGCATAGAGAGCAACAGCCTTCTCCGGGATATTAAGCAAATACATTAGAATTCCGTCACTTTATGCAATTGAGCTGATCAAATAAAGGGTCCCTGGCCACTTCATTCACCCTCATTCACTTGAATAGAAAGTGCAAAGAATTGCAAACTTAGACTGGGCCACCGATGTAGATTTAGTCTTTTTTCAGAAAGACAAAAAGGCCGATTTCTCACAAACACATAGCTGACTGGGGGACTAGGAAACGAGTTCTGAGACCCCTTTGGAATTTAAATCCAACCCCTCCCCCTGAGAGACTGTTTGCACAACACTGCAAGTTTTTTTTTCACCCTTCCCTTTTTTTTTGCTTTTCTTTTTACTTTCCTTTTCGGAGTTTGACATTGTGTTGCATTGATGTTTACTCTAGGTTATCATACCGACAGAAGTGTATGTTTAGTTTTAAAAAGAAGAAAGGATCTAAATAGAAACATCAATATACATGTTTTACAGAGCAAAATACTTAAAAAATAGTTTTTTTAATTGTATTTATTCGTTTTTATTTAAAAACAGAAATAGGCATATTTTACAGATGTAAACAAAACTTTATTTAAAAATAATCAGACACGTTTTACAGAAGAAAAAATTAAATGTCCAAACGTTTTTATATATATGATTTTTTGTATTCATTAATTTAAAGAAGATACATGCGATAAATCAACAGACAAATGTCCAAAAATATTTTTAAGTTTTGTACTTTGAAAAAAAAAAGAGATAAATAATAGCTAATTTTATTTCAGTCGCTTATTATTGTAGTCCCTATTTATTTTTACAATTTTATTAAAAACATGAAGTTTTTTTTTTTTTGAAAGACATAACATAAAACCAGCACTGTTAAACAAGTTAAGTTACGGATATATAATTCCAAATCATAATTTATCAATTAACTTACACCAAAAATGCTGGGTTGTTTCATGTTTGGGTCAAATATGGACAAATCCAAAAATTGAATAAAGAAAATTAAACCAACGGTTTGGTTTGTCCATATTTGACCCAAACATGGGTTGAAACAACCCAGCATTTTTAGTTATTATCTGTCATGGCCAATAAAATAGTGTAATTTTATGTTTTTAAGACCTCTAAACATGCTGAATTGTTTCAACCCATGTTTGGGTCAAATATCTACAGAGCCAAAAATGTAACATTTTTTAAACGAACGGTTGTAGCCTACATATTTGACCCAAACATGAGTTGAAACAACCCGGCATTTTTTTTTTTTTTGAGATACAGTCCCAGCACCTTTACCTTTCCCAAAGCGTTTTCACATGAAACACAAATTGTGAAGTTTTCTGTCTGATGCAGTCTTGCTCTACATTTCCACGCATGTCCATGTCACATGATCTCTGAACACCTTACGTTTGTCTGTCCTCCTCAAACCAACAGTCAGGCAAGTCGCTTCCACATCATATGCTGAAAAGCAGCTTGTTGTGATGTCAGCCTCCGTTGTCGTAGAGAGGGCTTTCTCTGTTCATTAACACCAACGTGAACTCTGTTGTGTAAGCAAAGACAAAACGATCCATCCACTACATGATCCACTCCTAGAAGAAGAAGGTCATCCTAGGCGGGGTGGGGGGGATAAAATATAGAGCGAGCCACGCAAAACCACAATGTGCTAGTTTAATTAAAAGAATTCATTACAGTGGGAGCCCAAGGTAATTAGCATGCATAATTTATGATTTGCTTAATGCAAGCCGACCGAGGCGTCAGTAATAAACTCGACTTAACCTCCAGCGGAGAGAGATGAAATGGACAGTGGACGGTTGTTTATTGTCGAGCAATAAGTCAAATCCGTCTGACAGAACTTTGGTTGATTCTTGGCTTTTTGCTGAACTCGAACGAGTTCATTTGTTTTGCAGGATGAGAAGCGAACTCGGACTCAGACAGTCAGCAAAGGTAACGATCAACACGGTGTTGTTGTGTCAAGATTGATAGCGCCAAACAGTTCGTTAAACCAATCATTTTATATCACAATGGGTTGAACTGACAGGCTGTAAATCAAATCAAGGCTTCTTGTAACTTCTTCTGGTGGCAGAAACACACTTTCTTCGTTAAGTCTCATCTGCAATAGCTTCTTTTTACCTGGGGTTCTCCGAAGGTGTGTAACGCTGACAGAATGAGGCCAGAGTTTGCTTCAGCTCCGCACTCCTCATGTTTCCACTCATATTATGGGCTGTCAAGATGCTGTTTGTAAAAGCGTAAAAATTAATCGACGCTAAGCAAAAGTTGCATCCAGTTTACTCTGCAAATGTGACAAACCGCATCGCTGAAGGAGGAACGGATGTGTGTTTATGCTTTGCTGATGGCTATTTTTCTTTCTACTTTGCAGCCACACATTGATTTTTACTAAAAACAACTGTAATAAACAAATATATTTATGCAGTCCGTGCATGCTTAGCAAAAAGTGCTAACTGAGGTAGGCACTCCTAGCCTGACCCATTGTTATAGTGGAGGTGATAGGAGGCACAAATGAAAGGATTTATAAACTATTAAATAAATAATAGTTTATTATTAAACGCGACCTTTGTTGTGTAAACACATAAACAAATAAATAACACGAACTGTGTTGTGTAAATAAACAATATTGCATAATGGTAAATAAATAAATAGCATTAGATTAAAAGAATAAATAAATAATATTGCACAAATAAATAAATAAAAACATGAACTCTTTGGTATAAATAAATAAATACAATTGCATGAAATAAATAGCATCATATAAATAGACCAATAATATTTCATATTTGCATAAATAATAATATTGCATAGGCTAAATAAATAAATAAATAACGCGGATTCTGTTGTGTAAATAAATAAAGTTGATTAATAAATAATAATACAAAAATAGCATCATTAGATGAATGACCGAATGCATAAATGAATAAATAAACAAATAATATATTCCATAAATTAATGAATAAAAAATTGCATACAAATAAATAACATCATTAGATATAGCCTACATAAATAAATAATAGTGCATAAATAATAATATTGCATAAATAACAAAACTCTGTTTTGTACATAAATAAATACAGTTGCATAATAAAAAAAAAATTGCATCATTAAATTAATAAAAAAAAAAAAAAACATTTTGGTCCTTTACACAACTGCCATACTTGATCAAAACAGATTTAACTCTTATTCCTATCTGATGTCACTGTCACAGCTTTATGTTGGGAACATGTAAATGAACTGATTCTAACACAAGCTTCAGACTCAGTGGACCCCTCCTGTGGGGGTCAGGCTGGTCTCGGACGCTTGTCTCCAGGTACGATGGACACCAGAGACAGTGGGGTTGGGGTTGAACACCCTTGTGTGCATGAAATTAGAATGTCAACATCTGATTCATGCTGCTGGGCAGTAACTGTGAAACAAATTATGTCTGTGCAGGGAGGCGTTGCACATGTTCTACTCTGCTGCGGATATCAGCTGAATGTGGGGCAGGCCTGGATTCCTAGAGAATTAGAAAGAAAAGTAAATATTTATAATGCAACTGAAGAAAATATAATACAAAAGAACTCGGAAACAAAACATTGATCTGTCTGTCTGTCTATCTATCTATCTATGTCTGTCTGTCTGTCTTTCTGTCTGTCTTTCTGTCTGTCTGTCTGTCTGTCTGTCTGTCTGTCTGTCTGTCTGTCTGTCTGTCTGTCTGTCTGTCTATCTATCTATCTATCTATGTCTGTCTGTCTGTATAAAATATATTTAGAATAAACAATAAATAAAACAAATAAATAATACAATTATTTGGATAAATAATAAAATGTTTATATTATATTACATTATATTAGTGCAGTCTAATCGATTAACTAACATTTAACATTTTTGTTTACATTATATGTGTGTACATATATATATATATATATATATATATATATATATACTATATATGCACACACACAGACATGTGTGAACATACACAAAAACTTTTATTTACTTTTATTTACGTTTGACGCGATTAATCGTGATTGATTTGACAGCACATATTATATTATATTACATTACATTACATTACATTACATTACATTATATTATATTTAGGGCTGTCAAATGATTAATCACGATTAATCACATCCAAAATAAAAGTTTTTTTTACATAATATATGTGGGTGCACTGTGTATAATTATTTTGTATATATATAAATACACACACATGCATGTATATTTAAGAAAAATATATAATTTATATATAAAATATTTATATTTATATATAATATAAATTATATATAAATCTATATACAATATATACATGAAAATATTTCTTAAATATATACAAGCATGTGTGTGTATTTATATATATAAAATAATTATACACAGTGCACCCACATATATTATGTAAAAAAAACTTTTATTTTGGATGCGATTAATCACGATTAATCATTTGACAGCCCTAATTATATTATATTATATTATATTATATTATATTATATTATATTATATTATATTATATTATATTATATTATATTATATGCTTCTGACTGGTCAGTGGCAGCATTCAGTGGTCAAATATTTTTGTTTCATGTTGATTAATCAAATGTTTTTCCACTTGCTAAACCATTATTAGCCAAGCTTTTAGAATCCCGACAGATACTATCTTGAGTTTTCTCAATTCAGGTGCACCTGGTCTCTTAACTTATTAAGATGTTAAACGCATTTCCTCCCTGTTAGTGTCAATGCAGTAACTTAGCATAGCAGGGGCAGTAAAAGAGTTCCTAATTGTTATTCAAGATAAGGATGCGTATTGTCTCAGGAAGGTGATAACAGGAACCATTAGCCGGGATCTTAGTTTTTTAAAGGTCCCTACTTTCACCTGAACGGAGGCTGTCCCGTCTTACCAGTTCAAGAGGTCAACAGAACAGCAGTCTCAAAAGCACATTTGTTTGAATTCACTGCATTGCACCTCATTTATCACAGCGTGTCACCTCATGGTGATCTTAATTATATCCACTGTGAAATGTTGCATAGCTGTAGGAAGAGTTGAAGAGTTGGCTGCAGGACTCCATGTTGCATCCCCAGATGTTCTGAAGAGCTTTGAGGATTGTTGTTCCCATGTTCAATAAGAAAACCCATAAATTAACATATGTTCTGACACTTGGAACATCTAACAAAAAGCCTCCATTACGGAGTGAAGGCACGCCGAAGCCTCCAGACTCTGCAGGGCTGTGCAGGTTCAGACAGAGCCCAGCGTGAGTTTTTCCTCCTTCTATTCATCACGCTTCAGGCTTCGGGTCTGTCAGTCTGGGCCTCGGCATTCCACGCCGCCAATCCGAAACCAGAGCGCTTTCTCCAAATATTACTCCCCTCATCTTCGGCTGATTCCGGCCAACAGCCCGTTGATGCTAAATCTTGGTTTTGACACAAGTCGGAGAATGCATGAGGTTTGGCAATGGCGTTTAGTGTTGTTCAGCACTGTTTATTTTTGGAGCACAATTGGGCGAGACTCCAGGTTATTGAGCTTATGAAACCGAGCGTGTCTGTGCAGTGAGATCGTTGAGGATAATTTAGGTGTAGTTGGGTTGAATTTAGGTATATAACCTCTTTTGACATAGTTTTTATATTGTGGAATACTGTCTTTATTTGGGATGTACAGTACATATTTCAATATTATATAGTATCCTCAAAACCAAAATCCCAGTATTTTTGTAATAGATATTTGGTAAGCAAGTAAACACACTGAAACCACACTAGGATACATTGGAGCAAAGTTTAATTATGTTATTAAGATTTTAACCAAAAACTATGTTCTCAGGACAAATGCATTTTCCATAAATGTCAAGTTGGGGCAAGTTGCCACAGTAATATCAAGTAAAAAAAAAAAAAAAAAAAAGTATTTATGTTGCAGTTTTAAACTCATTATTGACCATTTCTGTCAGCCAAAACAACTACTTTCTCTCACACACACACACACACACACGTGAAAGTAGTTGTTTCTGTATATATATATATACACTCACCGGCCACTTTATTAGGTACCCCATGCTAGTAACGGGTTGGACCCCCTTTTGCCTTCAGAACTGCCTCAATTCTTCGTGGCATAGATTCAACAAGGTGCTGGAAGCATTCCTCAGGGAGTTTGGTCCATATTGACATGATGGCATCACACAGTTGCCGCAGATTTGTCGGCTGCACATCCATGATGCGAATCTCCCGTTCCACCACATCCCAAAGATGCTCTATTGGGTTGAGATCTGGTGACTGTGGAGGCCATTTTAGTACAGTGAACTCATTGTCATGTTCAAGAAACCAATTTGAAATGATTAGAGCTTTGTGACATGGTGGAAGTAGCCATCAGAGGATGGGTACATGGTGGCCATAAAGGGATGGACATGGTCAGAAACAATGCTCAGGTAGGCCGTGGCATTTAAACGATGCCCAATTGGCACTAAGGGGCCTAAAGTGTGCCAGGAAAACATCCCCCACACCATTACACCACCACCACCAGCCTGCACAGTGGTAACAAGGCATGATGGTTCCATGTTCTCATTCTGTTTACGCCAAATTCTGACTCTAACATCTGAATGTCTCAACAGAAATCGAGACTCATCAGACCAGGCAACATTTTTCCAGTCTTCAACTGTTCAATTTTGGTGAGCTCTTGCAAATTGTAGCCTCTTTTTCCTATTTGTAGTGGAGATGAGTGGTACCCGGTGGAGTCTTCTGCTGTTGTAGCCCATCCGCCTCAAGGTTGTGCGTGTTGTGGCTTCACAAATGCTTTGCTGCATACCTCGGTTGTAACGAGTGGTTATTTCAGTCACTGTTGCCCTTCTATCAGCTCGAACCAGTCTGGCCATTCTCCTCTGACCTCTGGCATCAACAAGGCATTTCCGCCCACAGAACTGCCGCTCACTGGATGTTTTTTCTTTTTCGGACCATTCTCTGTAAACCCTAGAGATGGTTGTGCGTGAAAATCCCAGTAGATTAGCAGTTTCTGAAATACTCAGACCAGCCCTTCTGGCACCAACAATCATGCCACGTTCAAAGTCACTCAAATCAACTTTCTTCCCCATACTGATGCTCGGTTTGAACTGCAGGAGATTGTCTTGACCATGTCTACATGCCTAAATGCACTGAGTTGCCGCCATGTGATTGGCTGCTTAGAAATTAAGTGTTAACGAGCAGTTGGACAGGTGTACCTAATAAAGTGGCCGGTGAGTGTATATATATATATATATAGATGTTAGCCTATATATGTTATATATAACATATATAACGTGTTATATACTATATATATATATATATATAAAGTAGTTGTTTTTATATATATATATTTCTATTTTTTTTTTTATTAATGAATTTTGTGTTTCATAATTGTTCTACTGTTTACATTTAATTTAAAAGCCCCTAAAAAGACAATAATATATTTTAAATACATATATAACGCTAACATTGTAAGTTATGGGCATAATTGGTGATATGTCTGTAATATTTATGTTAATTAATTCATTAATATATTTTTCCAGTCTATAAACTATTAACATAGATTTACATAATATCATAATATAATATAATTCAATATAATATAATAACCTTTCTCTCTCTTCTCTCTTTCTGTCAAAACTTATTTAACCGCAAACATAAACATCTCCTTTTAATGATGGGATGTAGCAGATTCGGCACTTGGGTGTTTGGGTGCTGAAGGGTCTTCACTGCAAGGCGTTAAATATGTTAGGACAGTAACAGCCTCTGTGGATTTTTTAGTATCCTCGCTATTTCCCCTGCTGCGACAAGCTAATCTATCACCACAGATCTTATCTGTGAATCTGCTGTGGTAAGTCACACCCCGCGCCACCACTTCAAAGGCCGGCGGGGCAGCGTAGGTGCGGGAGAGCTGAGGGCTACGTCCAGGGGTGAGAAGGGATGATGCTGATTAGTGGCATTAGTGGGGGGTGGAGGGGGGTTGGGTTCAGGAGTGCCGTGGCTGGAAAGACAGCCACGGGACAGAGGTGTGTGCCTTGACAGCAGCTGTCTCTGTATCCTTTTCTCTCTTGGTATTTCTCTTCTTTCTTTGTACCGGGTCACGGCACCAACGGAGCCCCAGCGATTCATTACACACACTGGTAATTGCTAGCTGGAAAGGTCTGTTGGATTGGAGAGTCTAACTGCTCCTAAACTAATCTAAAAAGAATGAATGTGGTAAAAAGTTGTTAAATGGATAGGTGCGAACAATTCGAAATAAAAATGCTAACGTGGACAGGTTGCATGTCATGTTTTGAAACCATGAATAAGACCAACAACTATATATATATATATATATATATATATCAATAAAAGTTTGGTTTTATTGGGTATTTAAGATTGGTAAACCTAGATTTTTGCACATTATGATTTCTCTTTTCATGGAAACATTTTTTTCCCACTATTTTTTCCTCCATATGTAAGATTGTGGCCAAAACTGGTACTGCAATCACTTTCAAATTACTGTAGAGCGGTGTATCCCCTCCCCCCTGACTCAAGGTTGCCAGATAGGCTGCAGGATCCAGCAAATTCTTCTCCGTTTTCAGCCGTCTCCATCTTTCAAAGGCATCTTCTATACAAATCTTGGTTTTATTTTGGACTTTGTCACAAAGTATTTCGGAATCATAACGAGTTTTTTTTTTGGATTTGTAACGTTAGACATTTTTTTATCCGATACGTTTGTAAATGGTAAATGTGGTAACTACAGCAGAGCTGGCAACCCGGATGCCGCAACACCACTGACTTCGTGATTGGTAGATAGGTGGAGGGTGGCGCATCAGACCAAAACACAACATGACAACATCAACATCAGTTGAGGGCTGCAACTTCACTTTTTAAATGACAACATCCTGGCCGGACTACTGTTGTCAGTGATATAAGTATTTGAAATGAACAGGATTTCTTAATGTCTAGTGACATATCAGGGCCATTTTATGATTAATTGAAATACATTTCTTACATACGGTTCCTTTAAAGAAATGGGGAAAAGCCACACTGCTCCCATTAGACCTTAATATATTGCAATGTTTCGACCAAACAAAGTCTTCATTCAAGCACCCGCCCAAGATTGGATGTGTACAGTACTTCAAATTTATTTTTTTCATATTTTGGCATCAAAACTAAAGCGAAAAAAACTCATCTTCTCTTATCTCAAAATATTTTATTAGAATATTTTTGTTTTGAACACACTTAAAGGGATAGTTGACCCATTTACTTGCACTCATGTTGTTACAAACCTGTATGATTCTGCGGAACAGAAAAAAAAAAGATTGAAGAATGTTTCACTGTTTTTTTCCTATTCAATGAAAGTCAATGGGGTCCAAAACAACACTGGACTCCAATGACTATGGACAAAAATACACCAAGACATTTTTTCAGAAAAAAGATTGAAGTTATATTAATAATTTAGCATACTGTTTGTAGTAATATTTATAACACTGGGTCGCCACTTGATCTGGGTCCTGAAGCAAAACCAATTGAAACCTCTATGGTAACGTACGAGATCCATCAACTGCTAAGAAACATCCATCAGCCCCTGGGCTTCATCGTTGTACATTTCAAATCTACCACACTGTATTCAACAGCAGAGGAAGCTGATAGTTGACTAAAATGGGCCCTTGTGACATGCAGATGGATGCCTCTTGTTGTCGAATAACAAGGCCCCATTGTCCCGCTAATGTAACTCCATCGGTCTTTGATCCAATCCCATGTTGTGACGATCAGTGTGAAAATTCCCCGTCAAGAGCACGATCCACTACTTTGTCTTTTGTTATCGTGATAATCTGCCGCATTCAAATTCGACTTTGTTCTTTTGTCTCTTTGTCGGCCGAGCACAATGCAGGGTTAATTAGCAGCTCTCCGCGTTCCTCCACTGTTAATCACACTTGAAGTGTCCTCTTCAGAGTCAGCGACTCTCATCAGCGCCTCCCTGCAAACACGGCCGAGGTCCAGCTATTAACAAACAAACAAAATAACAAACAGAGCGTCGTTAATCCCGTCTTTAGGTGACAGATGAATCGCATCTGTTCATGGCTGGCATAGAAATATCGTACAGTGTAACCAGGTGTGGATGAACTACTGATATTAAATCATTTCAAAGCACTGATGGATTGCTAAATCTGGCATTTGAGAGACAAGGTTTACATCTTTGTCAGTGTGTGCATTCCCTGGGATTCGAACCTGTGACCTTGGCATTGCTAGCGTGACACAGTTAAGCTAGATGAACAAAAAGAGTTTGTCAGTTATACCATTTAAAATGACTGAATCAACCTAAATTCATTAGGTTACACCAACAAACTTATTTTTAGGGGTCAGGGTGCTCCTTAAGGTAACAAATGCACATTTTCAATGCTAGAGTTACAATCAATTATTAATCATCAATCATTAAAAACCCATATTGATCATCCTTCTGAATAAGCATATCTGGGTAAGCATGTGTATTTAATAAATGATATGATTATATTTGTACTTGATATGGAGTGCAGAGGCACAAGAGATTGATTCAAATTTGGGTCAAATTGATTAATTTATTCAAATATACATAAAAAATGTAATTCATGCAGTGACAATGACCATATTACAGGGAAAAGTCAGTTTAGGTTGTAAAATGTCATGCGGTGCGACTCCCCAAAAAGCTGCTTATATTTATGAATTAAAAATTAATGTTAAAAAAAGTGTTTGCCTTTAAAAAATGTTTTACAAATTTTTTTTTATAGACTAACATGTAATCAAGTTGTAAGTAAATATGACTTTTTTACTACCAGGTTACAACCCATTTTCATTAAATTTAATTGAAAAAATATTCAAAACAATATGAAACCAGCTTGAATACAAAGAGTACACTGGTATATGTGTATTAAACTAAAAAACAAAAAATATTTTACTTTTATTTGTCATTGACCCATTTACATTTATTCTCTTGACAGACACCATTATCCCATGGGAATCGAACCCACGACCTTCCTTATAACAGCCTGTCCACATAGACCGGATCCGAAAGCTTTCCTCATGTCGCATTTTCTCTCAATATTACTCTTCTTCAGAGCAAGATCTCCACGTTCCCTGGTGGTCTAATTTATGTTAAGTCACCAACCTCCCCCATGGCTGTTTTGAAACGTCTGCGAATGGAGACTGTATTGGTGCAGCCTAGCGCTGTGCCAGAGTCCCCGGTGAGATTACTCTCCACGGGAAAGAGCCACTCACCGAAACCATCTGCAAGTCCATGGGGCAGTTTGGGAAGAAAGACCAGACTTCTAAAGATCTCCACTCTCAACCCCGCTTCCCGAGCAAAGCGGGTAATTAATTCTGATTCTGAGGAAGTCAGCGGCTGTCCTTGGATCAGTGGCATGTGTAATACACGGAAACCGGTTCCTCTGGGAAAACCGCTTGTCCCGGAATGGACAATCGAGCTCTTCAATGTTTTGAAGCGAAAGGAAAAATCTAGGTTCAGTACAATCGCAAGTTAAATGCAATCGCCAGAACATTGTAGCTTGTTTTGGCCATGGAATAAACAAATACAAATGGTAATTGTGACTTTTTATCTCTCAATTCAGACTCAGAATATAAACTCAGAATTGTGCGATATAAACTCGCAATTGGAATTTTTGGAATTCATATTTATTATTATTCAGAACAAACTCAGAATTGCGAGATACAGACTAGCAATTGTAAGAAATAAACTCAGGATTGCGAGAAATAAACTCAGAATTCTGAGATGTAAACTTGAAATTGCGAGAAATAAACTCAGAATTTTAAGATATAAACTCGATATTGTGAGAAATAATCTCAGAATTGTAAGATATAAACTCAGAATTGCGATAAATTAACCCAGAATTGTGAGATATAAACTCGGAAATTGCGGGAAATTAACTCGAAATTGGGAGATATAAACTCGGAATTGCGGGAAATTAACTCAGAATTGTGAGATATAAACTCGGAAATTGCGAGAAATAAACTCAGAATTTTAAGATATAAACTCGGAAATTGCGGGAAATTAACTCAGAATTGTGAGAAATTAACTCAGAATTGTGAGAAATAAACTCAGAATTGCGATAAATTAACCCAGAATTGTGAGATATAAACTCGGAATTGCGGGAAATTAACTCAGAATTGTGAGATATAAACTTGAAATTGCGAGAAATAAACTCAGAATTTTAAGATATAAACTCGATATTGTGAGAAATAATCTCAGAATTGTAAGATATAAACTCAGAATTGCGATAAATTAACCCAGAATTGTGAGATATAAACTCGGAAATTGCGGGAAATTAACTCGAAATTGTGAGATATAAACTCGGAATTGCGGGAAATTAACTCAGAATTGTGAGATATAAACTCGGAAATTGCGAGAAATAAACTCAGAATTTTAAGATATAAACTCGGAAATTGCGGGAAATTAACTCAGAATTGTGAGAAATTAACTCAGAATTGTGAGAAATAAACTCAGAATTGCGATAAATTAACCCAGAATTGTGAGATATAAACTCGGAATTGCGGGAAATTAACTCAGAATTTTAAGATATAAACTCAGAATTGTGAGAAATAAACTCAGAATTGCGATAAATTAACCCAGAATTGTGAGATATAAACTCGGAATTGCGGGAAATTAACTCAGAATTGTGAGATATAAACTCGGAAATTGCGAGAAATAAACTCAGAATTTTAAGATATAAACTCAGAATTGTGAGATATAAACTCGGAAATTGCGGGAAATTAACTCAGAATTGTGAGAAATTAAATCAGAATTGCGATAAATTAACCCAGAATTGTGAGATATAAACTCGGAAATTGCGGGAAATTAACTCGAAATTGGGAGATATAAACTCGGAATTGGGAGATATAACCTCGCAATTGGAATGAATATTTATGGTTATTCAGAACAAAATCAGAATTGAAATAAATAAATTACCCACTAACCTTTTATATGTAAAGTTAAACCTTTTTTAAATTTGTTCTTTTTTAAATCCTCCAAAGATTTGGCCCAAGCAAAACAATGGGAGTCAAAATGACTTTGCTGTAATCAATATTATGCCGCAAATGCTGTCGATTGAACTTAACTTGCACTGAATATTCTCTTAAGCAGCTTAAGGACTTTAGATTAAAGAAAATGGCTGGTAAGAGTTATTGTATTAGATTGAAGCTATTTTTAAAACTACGTCAGAAGTAAGAGTGCATAAGTTAGAATGCCTAAGTTATTGTGAACTCTGAATTATTCTAGAACAGCAAGTAAAAGGTCTATGCACATATAAAACACATTTTGCATTGTTAAATTTTTCATATTCTCCTCATGACCATGAGCCTTCGGGTAATGTGTGTTAGTTACAGTATCTGTTTACACATGTAGATGCTAATGAAGCTTTAATAAACAAGAAAAGGCGCGTTTCTGAAGTCAACGGCAATGATACGCTGCCAACACGATCCCAAAGTCACAAAGTTCTCCAAGGAGCGTTTTCCTTGCCCAATCGTAAGAAGAATGTAGGTCGTTTTAATTAATTTGCAAATGCGTAGAATGATGAAATATGATGAAATTGAGAAAAAAGCGTATAGTTTTTAATAAACCATTAAAAGGAGAAATGCATTTCCGGAAGCAATTAACTTTGTGTGGACCTCATCCGTATTAATGCATGCATAATTTATCTGGAGTTTGTGGATACGCATTTCAGTCTCTTTCCCAACTTGTGATACCGATCCGATCTTCAAAAGTCACACTTAACACCCTTCTTTATGTAATTAACTTAAGCACAAGTTTCTGCACATTCAGTTCAGAGCTTCACCTCAGGGCGAGGCATAACTCACAGCTCCTGTTTAGAATTGGATTGACCGGATTGACTGGATAACTGGCTCTATGACCTTCTTCAAAGACCAATGCATTGACAGCGCCCAAGGCTGGATACGTCTGCTGGAGTTTTGGTGGAAATCAATGTATGATCTAACATTATGTACACAGAATGTAACACAATGTAAAAAGTTGATGGACCTACATCAAATGAATAACTTTTGTAACGTCTCTAATCTGTTAGGTGTTTGAGGGGGACTAGTAAGGAAAAGTCTTTTACCACGGTTTTACTATAGTAACAAGTGTAAGGTTTTATATGGTTATTTAGCAGCAATTTTGTAGATTCATTTATTTTTGCAATTTAAGATACAAGTCATATTAAATTACATGCTTGTGAAATAATAAAATGCATTTGAAAATAAAATAATAATAATTATAAAAATAATTATAAAAATAATTAAATAAATAATAATAATTATTATTATTAATAAAAAAATATGTTTTCTATTTATTCTTTTCTGTGCTATAATATATATACTGTATATATAATATATATATTTGTCTATTTGCATGTTGAAAATAAATGTTTTATTTTATAATAATGATAATAATAATTCCAAAAAATATTTCTTTACAGAACAATATACATCTACGGATGAAACCAGCATTTATTTGTTTAAAAATATATTTTATATTCCTTATAATAAAACAAAATAATAAACAGGAGAACTATATTTTATCATGATGTTTCATTAATAATAAAAATAATAATAATTATGTATGGAAACACATTTTATTTGTTCTGTAAAGTTTTTGATTATTATTATTATAATTATTAACAATAATAATAATCTAAAATTATTATTTGCTTTTTTTTTTTTACAGAACAAATACATATTTTTTCCAGGAATGTGACCTATATAAATACATAAACAATGCATCTAAATATATTCTTATAAACATAAAACCACATTCCCATACACCAAATATGAATACACACATAGAAGTACAAATCTACTTATTTTTTATTACAATGACTGACTTTAAAAACAAATTCTATAGTCTGCTTTATTGAAGCCATCATGAGATCCATTGTTTACCTTTGACTAATAAATCTGGTTGCGATCCAAGAACTATTGCCATTGAACATTTTCATAACGTGGCTACAGAGCGGGCCAAAACTTTCCACAGAGGACCTTCCAGTTGTCATCCAGCCAAATAAGTATGGCACTGCTGCTGCGCCTCCTGTCCGATAGCCAGCTAGCTCAATGTACGGCGGCCAGTGTAAATAACCATCTCAATAACAAACAGAGGAAAATGCAGGAGCCAGTATGTCAGAGCGGGTAAGCCTGTACCGGGCCACTTTAATGACGCCGTCAATGAGGCCTATGCAACACTCTGCTAATTTCTTTTCTTTGGCTTCATTAGGTGGCACTGCAGAGGACAAATAAATCACTGGAGCAAAGTGGAAGAGAAAGAGACAGAGAGAGGGGTCTGTTGTTTTGTCGCCCCGGGTCACCAAAGTCAAACAAAGTCACCTCTCTTGGCCCCGCCGATGACTTCCGCAAACAAAGCCAATGGTTCTATTATGGGGCAAGTGGATGTCTGGACACCAAAAAAAAAGAAAAGTAGCAGCTAAACCTAAAAGTTCACCCAAGAAGTTTCACTCCTTATACCCTCCACATCTAAAACGCTTTAAAACCCGTCACAACCAGGACAGCGACCGCTGATCTGAAGAAGGGGCTCTCGAGCAACACCATGTCCCCGCGAGGGGGGCCGCTCACTCTTTTGAGCTCTTCTCCGGCGGGGCTGTAAAGCGCTGGCCTCCGCAGGCCACAAATCAGCTCCTGAAAGCAGGCATGCATCTTCAAAGGGTGGGCTGCCCCTCTGTGAAATACGGCCCCCGCCGAGAACAAGTTAGCCACGGCCAGTGTCTTTGCACCTGGGCCATTATCAGGCGACCGGGATCATCTCCTCTCACCACACATTCAAATGTACAAGTAGCAGATTAGGCTGACTCAATCTTCTTTCCCTTCTGAAGGATAGGGCGAGGGAGAAAAAGAGGGGAAAGCAGAAAGAAAGAAAACCTCCTCGGACTTCAAAAAGAGCTCTCCGCTTCTGTCCTTCTGGGAGAGTGAAAGGCCCGGGAGATGAGAACGGAGGGGGGCTTGTGTATTCAGAGAACTAATTCAGAACTGATTCCTCTAATACACTCCTGAAACACTTTTAATTGTGTTCGTTTGCATTCAAAAGGCGCGTTTGCAGCTTTTAATTGGCGAGCGCTTTGAAATAATTGAAATGTGTGACTTTGTGGGGGACAACTTAAACCGTTCTAATGTGCTTTGCTGGTAGGTGCGGGCCGCCCATTATTCCCGCGTTCTGACACTGTGGCATTTTCAAGGGGTCTTGATCTGTTCTCTAAATAAAACAGCTATCAAGATTTGGCAACGCCAGTTGCTACACTGACCAGTAAACACTACATTACACCAAGTAATTGCAGTTAGCAATTAGCTTTAAATAAAGCTCTCATTGTGGCAAAGTGTTAATGACCTTTGACCAAAACTATAACTGTAAACAAAACTTTGTTGATGTTTTTTTCTTAAAGGGGAAGCGTGTCATTTCTTTAAGACTTTCAAATAGTAGGCTATCTCCAATCCCAGCTTAGAGAGACAACTAATAAGACATTAATAAGTAGGGCCACAAACAGTTTAACTAATTCGACAACCGCATTGGCACACACTGTAAAAACAAGTTGCTCCCACAAATATATAAGTACAATCAACTTGAATGTTTAAGTCATTTCAACTTAAATGACATCAAACTGATTTAAAAAAATGAGTTGCATCTTGTAAAACGTATAAACTCAATTTATTTTGACGAGTTAAAGCAATGTAAAAACATATGTTGTCAACTTATTGATCAGATAATTGTTTTACAGTGCAATGGCATGTGTTTGAGACGGAACTACAGGGGAATCGTTATATAAAATATATCTGTTCATCCAAGCAATGGCAGACAGGGGACACCAGTTTGAAATAAATCACATTTGGTGAAGGTAATGGTCATAAAAAAGTCTGTACTGCCCCTTTAAACAAAACTTTCATTATAACCATTGACCAAAATTATTATAGTAAAAAAACAGTTGACATTTTTTTAAAAGGGGAATCGTGTCATTTTTTTTATGTTAATATATCCTATCTTAGCTCTAAAATTAAGACGTTTATAGGTTTATTTCCCCAAAAAGTTTAAATAATCAAACAAAATATTGTGCTGACAAAGCAGCATTGGCACGACCAATGGGGTGAGTATCTGTTTTTACTGAACACCAGCAGATGTGGGAAACCGTTTGAAAACTGTCATATGGAAATGGAAAAATTAGCTTTAAAGATCTCACTGATGTGAAAAGTGTTAATGACCTTTGACCAAAAAAATGGCTTTGAAAGTTGAATTAAGAAATTGTTAATTTAATGTTAAAATAATATCTCCTATCCAAGCTTAAAAGGATAGTTCACCCCAAAATGAAAATTATGTCATACACACCCTCAGGTTGTTCCAAACCTGTATGAACTTCTTTGTTCTGTTGAACGCAAAAGCAAATATTTTAAAGAACGTTGGTACTCGAACAGTTGACGGTGGCCATTGACTTCCAGTGGGAAAAAATACTTTGGAAGTCAATGGGTGCCGGAAACCAACATTGTTTAAAATATCTTCTTTTGTGACAGAAGAAAGACACTCATACAGGTTTGGAACTACTTGATGACAGAATTTTTATTTTTGGGTGAACTGTCCCTTTAATATATTCAAGAGAGAAATCTGTTTGCCCGAACAATGGAAGATGGTGATAAACCTGTTCAGAATATCATGTCTGGTAATGCTGATGGACCGAAAAAAATGGAGTACCAAGCCCTCACTATGGTAAAGTAATCTTAGACCAACACAAACTAATATAAAACCTGCACATTTCCCCCGTAATCACTCTTGGAGACAGCAGGTGATACAAAGTGCAAGAGTTGCGTTTGTAAAACTCCTGTCTTATGACAGTCAGTTCTTTTCCCTCTCACCTAGTCAGTAGATCAAGATTTGTTTGAACTTCAACCTCGCCTCATGTCTTGCGTTGCAAAGCCGAGCTGTGCTCACATTGGCACAGAGCTGTGAGCTGTCAATCTTCTCTCACCTCTTTTCTGCCTTCTTCTTTTAAATACTTTTATTTGTCATGGCAAGGTCTGCAGAGTGTGACAGTGTGTTGTAAATCTGTCTTATACCGGGTTACTCATCCATGTTACAGCCTTATAATGGATCCAGGTTGACGGGAGTAGAGCGAGAGGAATATTTTGGCGGGTTTCACAAAAGATGGCGGCGTACACCGCTGCATTATTTGATTCGTGCACTTTTTGGGGGATTTTTGAGCATATTTATGGGCATTATATCCCATTCACGTCAGTTTATCAAGTAGTCTGCTAGTTCGTGTTTCAAAGCAAATCCCTGAAAACGCTCCTTTCCCCCACAAATCGCAAGTCATTCTCTCTTGAATCATTTTAATCCTCAGGGGGCTCAAACCCTGGCTGTCATTTCATCGGCCGGTGCCAGCGCTCGGACTCAGAATAAAACCAGCGTAGCGTGAATATCATTCTGTGGCCGCATGAGCTGCCTTGGTGAGCAGTGGGTTTGAAGAGCGAGGCGTCACGGCCCTCCCTCCGAATGCCTGCCGTCTACTCAGCAACCCTACAGTGAAAGGACCACCCACTTAGGCTTGAGAGGGGATTTCAAGCCTGCGTGCGTGTTCTGGGCTTTAGCCCTCTTTTTTGGACACTGTTTGCTGTTCGTCCGATTGTGCTCGAGGCCTTCTTCGCTCCTCAACGTCCTGCGGTTAAGCTGCCGTTTTTAAAATATTCGGTCAAAGGATGAAATGGGATGAGCGTTCATGTTTAGAGAAGTCCGAATCAGATCAATTGGAGATAAGATGAAGTCAAGATGCGTGTTGACTTTACGAATTTGCTTCGAAGAAAATCCTGTAGTGATAATATGATGGGCTGTAACTGGTCATTGAAATTGGTTTAAAAGTCAAGTCAATTCACATTTGTTAGCTTTTACAGGGATAAACAGGAAAATAATGAACCAATCTTATTGTAGTGAAGTATTAATGAGCTTCGACTAGTGTTATCATCATTACAGAATATTCAAATGAAAACTCGTAAGTTGCTGCCTTACATTTTTAAGTCCAGTCAACTTGGACGTCTAAGTAATTTCAACTTAAATTACATTAAACTGACTTAAAATTAGTTGAATCTTGTATAACTTATTAAAAAAAAGTTGATAATTGTTTATTTTGATGAGTTAAGCAAAAACACATGCATTCATAACTTATTGATCAAATAATTTTTTACAGTGTACTTTAAATTCCTTTTCATTTGATTGAAATTCAATGATTTTTTTTTGTTTGGGTGTTTGAAAGACTAAAAATTACATATATTATGTATACCTATACATTATATATATATATATATATATATATATATATATATATATATATATATATGGCATTAACTTTGGAAGCCCTAATATATATATATATATATATATATATATATATATATATATATATATATATATATATACAGGTGAAACTCGAAAAATTAGAATATGGTGCAAAAGTTCATTTCTTTCAGTAATTCAACTTAAAAGGTGAAACTATTATATTATATAGACTCATTACATGCAAAGTGAGATATTCCAAGCCTTCATTTGTTATAATTTTGATAATTATGGCTTACAGCTTATGAAAACCCCAAATTCAAAATTAGAATATTGTGAAAAGGTTTTCATATCTGTAAGCCATAATCATCACAATTATAACAAATAAAGGCTTGAAATATCTCACTTTGCATGTAATGAGTCTATATAATATATTAGTTTCACCTTTTAAGTTGAATTACTGAAAGAAATGAACTTTTGCACCATATTCTAATTTTTCGAGTTTCACCTGTATATATATATTAATAATATTGTCTGTATCTAGACAGGGAATGCAATTTTTTTGTGCAATTCCGGAAGTGACAGAAAACTCTTTCCCGTGACTAAAAAAAGAAGAAGCTTTCTTTGCAACTGCAATTCAAATACTTTTCATTGTTTATGTAGCTACTTTTCCCCGCATGGCTGCCCACAGTATCTTTTGCTCAGCACTGCCCGCCAACTCTGTGAGGTCTTGTATGTTTGGATTCCCAACTCCAGCGCTCCACCCTAACGCATTTGTCCCCAACTCCCTGTCTTCATTTACAACCTGTTTTTATCAGCGCGCCTCACAAAGCACAACAAAACAGGGGGAGGGGAGTGGCTCTTCCCCGTCGGGGCCCGACATCAACGGCAACATTGTCCGCGAAGCCCTTTCGGTATCTCCATCCCCTAGTGCAATATACAAATAATCATTTCCATATGCAGCGGAAAGGGTCACGGCATTAGCAGAGGGAGGAATGCTTTCGGAGGGAAATATTGTTCAGCGATGACACAGAAGTAATTTGGGTCTCGCTGAGTGATTCCATCAGGGCCTTTTGTCGCCTCAAAATGTTTGACCCAGGGGTCTGTGTCACCCCTGTTAATGGCCGCCAGAGTCCTGTGACAGTTGGAGAAAGTAAAACATCTCGCAACTAATAGCAGGCCTCTAGAGGCTCGGGCATAAATATTTAAGCGCTCTCGGCTTGTCCCAAATGCTAGGGGGTCTCCATGCCTTGTTTGCACATAATGCGAGTTGGAGAGCGAATATGAATGCGTTTCGAGAAAGAAACAAGCGAAAAACTGTACGCTTATCAGGCGGCCCCGTCTTGTAATCAACGCCAAATTGGCGGACGCCATTATATGGGAATACAAACATGCTTTTAATCCACTTATGTCTTTGGCTTCCACAACTTAAAGATTTAAGTCTAAACTAAGACAGATTAGCAATGTGATCTCATTTGCGCAGTGTTGCTAAGATTACATCCATCCTTTTCCTCATTGTACACCAAATTCTGGAGACTCTCATAAGACTCCATTTCTCAAAGTAAACTTAATTAAATATAGGGGCCGTTGAGGTGGCTCGACGTGCCATGAATGATCGTCCCCGCGGACAAAGCTGTTACACAAGCCGTCGAATTATCTCTGTCAAACTTTGGCGTAATCTGACCTGATCCTCTTAAGAATATTTAAATGAAGGCATTTGCACATCAATGGGAGCCATGGCAACCTTGTGTATATTCTTCTTTGGGGCGCCTCTTTAACATACGGCTTTAGAAAAAAGCACATCTCTTCCGTCATGTTTACAAACAACAAAACAAACAATTCCCAAAAGAAAGAGCTGGAGTATTTTAAAACATCATGATGGATGGAAAGAGAAAATCCGGATGATTGAAAAGGAGGGAGCTAAGCCGGAGGAGAAAGGGATCCCAGCTAAGTTGAACTTCCTCTCGGAGTTTCAGTCTGTTTGATATTATCCTTGAAAGACTGACGTCTTTTCCCTGATAATTTCAGTGTTTTGGAACATATTTCAGGCATATCTGAAGTATGAGGTAAGACGGGGACGTTCAAACTCCAGCTAAAAGAGAGCAAACCTCCCTCTTGTGGCCGAACGGAGCAAATGATTGGCCATGCAAAGAAAATCTTCTTCTCCAAATAAATATGTACCTAAAAAAAATAAGCAAGTCAAAGAAACACAGCTAGTTTGCATCCACCATGCACCATAAATATGGAGATGTTTGTGAAAATAATAGCACTTCCCCATGTACTTCATTTCCATACTGGGAAAACTGTTATGTATTAATATAGCTAGTGGCCTAATTGGGTTCTGGGAGAGCGGATTAATTAATTTGTGGCTAATAGGCACAAACATGAAAAAACAAACTTCTTTACTTTTTCACTCAGATAGAGCATAGCATTTTTAAGCAACTAATGTAAATTATGCAGATTGTGTTGATTATGCCGACAAGAGAGAGTTCTGTGGGAGGCATCTTAAAAGACTGACTTTTCCTGGAACCGAACCAATTGAACATTTCCATAATTAAATCGTGTTTTCTTAAATTACGCACTATTTGGCTTGAGTCCCTGTGATGTATTTATTCGGTTCATAGTGAATGTTTTCGCTATACCATTTTGGGGACAAGTCGCAATTATACGCCTATACGGAAATGCTATGTACGGCATATAGGTTGCTTAGTAAGACAGTTCCCTTTGGTACACACTGTTTCTATAGGTTTGACAGGTCTCAGGATGGTCCGTGTACAAAAATAGCGCCAGGGCGATGCCCATCAGCACAAAACATGCCCAATCAGCAAAATCCCAATTAGCAAAATGGTGATTCAATGTCACCTTGCCATTTTCAGCAGAACATTTTTATTGAAGAAAGATTTAAATAACCTACACAAGCTTCGCCAAGAGGCGAGTAAAGTGTGTCAGACCCAAAAGTCGCAATCAGGGGGCGTTCTTTTTAAACTTATTTGGTTGCAAAAGCAGCCCGAGCATTTTACAGATAAACCTATTAAATATTAATACCGACTAATGACAGTCTCTGTCAATGTGCATGGAGTTGCATTTTCGGCCTCTGAACCCTCAATGGTCTCCATCCAGCATCTCTCTCTCTCTCTCTCTCTCTCTCTCTCTCTCTCTCTCTGGGCCGTAAATCAGCACGTCTCTTCACATGTGATAATTCTCCAAAGTTAAACAGCCATAAAAGCCTAAGGAACTCTGACCTTCAGCATCTAACTAAGCAAGGAAAGCCAATGATGTGTACCGGTCCGGAGTCACGCTGCTTGCGTTATGATAAACTACGGGCCCCGCGGTTGCTAAAAAATAACAGTATGTCTTCGTTGACATATATAGGGCCGGCAATTCAAAGCGATCCCAATTTATTTAGCACTAAAATATTTTATTGTTGGCTATAAAGCATATGGCAGAGGGGAGAGGGGAAGGACGAGGATGTCTTGACAGCAGGGCTCCTCCGGCTGTATTGTTCACCTCCGAGGAGAAACTGTCCAAACTTATAAAGGCCTCTCAGAGTGTCAGTCAGGCTATGACAGTTCAACTGCAGTGTTGCAGGAGTCCTGCTTTTCTTTTCAAGGGGAGGATTACAGAGAGAGACCATTTTGGGATCAAAATGATTTAATGAACAAAACTGTGATAAAAATAACATAATGCAGTACTACTCAGCCTGTGCATAGTTTTTGTTGTATACAACTCCATATTTGAACACACATTATTTATCATAATGACTTTAAAGCATGTACAGTGTTGTTTATTTAAAGGTTCTAAATTATTGTTAATTGTTAAATTATATAAAACTACCTTTTATTATAAAAAATATTGTTATATTACAAAAATTACACACAAACGCACACTCATTTTATTATTTTTTACATTAAAACTATGCAATGATAGATAGACAGACAGACAGACCATTGTTTTAATGTAATATATATATTGTTTTCATGTACACTGTAAAAAAATAAACCGGCAACTATGGTTGCCAGAACTTTACCGTCAAAAATACGGTTGCAACGTTATTGGTTTTACAGACTTAACTTAAATTTTACAGTAATAAACCGTATTTTATTATCTGAAATAATGTTAATTTACCGTCCTATTGAAGTATTAATATCTGTTTTATACCATTGTAATACACTGACAACCACCAATCTCAGCAGTGATGAGGGTCACATGATCAATAAAAGCTCATCACAAGCAGCTCTTCCACAAGAGAGTTAATACTATAAAAGAAGCTGCACAGTCTAATTCACACTAACACTAAACACCATCATGGTAACATGTTGAAATTTTAAAAATGCAGTAAACATTAATTTAACAACATTAAATATAACATGAAACCCTAATGTACGTAACTGATTAGAAAAAGAAAACTATGAAGAAAGTTATTTTAACAAAAATACATCAAATGTGAAGTGTCATGCAAGGAATTGTGGGAATGTCAATTTACGGTTTTTCACTGTAAATTATACAATGAGTTGCTCTTTTTCACTTTCAAAAACTGTAAATTTAACATTGTAAATGTAAAATTACATTAAATGTACTATTACATCTATCACAGTTATTTACCGTATATAGTACGGAAACTTTCTGTTAACCAATTAACAGTTTTTCACTGTAGGATTTTTACCGTTAAAATAACGATAATTTTTTACAGTGTAATTAATAATAATATATGTAATAATAATAAACAAACGCACACACGCACACAGTATATAGCATTTGTCACAGTTTGACTCTTTAGTTTCCCCCGTCTCTGTGTATTTGGTTCAGTCATGTGTCCCAGTTTTCCCGCTCCTCGTTTGTGTTCAGTTCATTCACCTGTTTCTAGTTAATTTGCCCCAGCTGTGTCTTGTTCCCATGATCCGTTCTCTGTGTATGTAAACCCTGTGTTCTCCCTCACTCCTTGTCGGTTCTCGTTTGTATATGGTGCGTTTATGTCAAGTGTGTTGTATGGTTCCTTAGTTTTTGTTTATTAAATCCTGTTTTCCTGGTATCCTCGTCTTCTCATCCTTCCTACCACCACACACCCGTAACAGAAGAACCGACCCAAAAAACAACGATGGATGCGGCAGTGCAGCTGATCTTGCTGGAACAGGGCCAGCTATCTCTCGAGGCCCACACCGCGGCTTATCTCGACCTGGCGTGCCTAACCTCCTTCCCCGATCTCTCATTGAGTGGTTTTTTTCATACTGGCCTCAATGTAGAGACAAAGGCACGCCTGCCCGGTGTGGGACCTCGAGAGAACTTCGAGGCATTCGTGGAGTGGGTGCTTTTTCATAATGGGTCGCCATTCACCGTTGGGCTCTGCGACACCCACGAAGAGGAAGCCACCCTACCAGAGTCAGTTCACGTCACGCTAACCAGCAGGCCAACTACTGGATCAGTTTATGGCCGTCCAGGGCTGATTTCCTGCGTGGCCGATCCCCCGCTGATGTCAGCGCGTGCTGCCAAATGGGCCATCGTCCCGGTGTCTCGTCCCGCCGAGACCGTCCAGCCTGAGTCTCGTTCCGCCGAGACCGTCCAGCCTGAGTCTCGTCCCGCCGAGACCGTCCAGCCTGAGTCTAGTCTCGCCGAGACCATCCAGCCTGAGACCATCCAGCCTGAGACCGTCCAGCCTGAGTCTCGTCTCGCCGAGACCGTCCAGCCTGAGTCTCGTCCCGCCGAGACCGTCCAGCCTGAGTCTCGTCCCGCCGAGACCGTCCAGCCTGAGTCTCGTCCCGCCGAGACCGTCCAATCTGAGTCTCATCCTCCCGAGCCCTTTTCGCCGCTGGTTCCGACCAGCCCAAAGCCATCTTCGCCGCTGGTCCTGTCCAGTCCAGAGCCATCTTCGCCGCTGGTCCTGTCCAGTCCAGAGCCGTCTTCGCCGCTGGTCCTGTCTTCGCAGCCGGAGCTTCCCTGCACGCCTGCCGAGCCGGAGCTTCCCTGCACGCCTGCCGAGCCGGAGCTTCCCTGCACGCCTGCCGAGCCGGAGCTTCCCTGCACGCCTGCCGAGCCGGAGCTTCCCTGCACGCCTGCCGAGCCTGAGCTTCCCTGCACGCCTGCCGAGCCTGAGCTTCCCTGCACGCCTGCCGAGCCTGAGCTTCCCTGCACGCCTGCCGAGCCTGAGCTTCCCTGCACGCCTGCCGAGCCTGAGCTTCCCTGCACGCCTGCCGAGCCGGAGCTTCGCGTCACGCCGGCCGAGCCAGAGCCTTCTCCGCTGGTCCCGTCCAGCCCTTCTGAGCCTTCACCGATGGTTCCATCCAGCATAGCCGGGTCTTCACCGCTAGCCCAGCCAGAGACTTTCCATGTCCCGTCTGCCCACCCTGAGACTGTCCACGTCCCAGAGCCTGTCCCAGAGCCTGTGATTCCCCCCAAGAAAGTTTTGGGGGGGGGATATAGGTCACCTGAAGATGCGTCACCGCCATGGCCACCCAAGGGTCCAACAGCTCCGCCCTGGACGCCCGAGGGTGCGTCTGCTCCGCCGTGGTCACGCCCAAGTCCTGCACCGCCCTGGCCGCCTGGACTTACTGCTCCGCCCTGGCCACGCCCTCGTCCTGCTCCGCCGTGGTCACGCCCAAGTCCTGCACCGCCCTGGCCGCCTGGACTTACTGCTCCGCCCTGGCCACGCCCTCGTCCTGCTCCGCCGTGGTCACGCCCAAGTCCTGCACCGCCCTGGCTGCCTGGACTTACTGCTCCGCCCTGGCCACGCCCTCGTCCTGCTCCGCCGTGGTCACGCCCAAGTCCTGCACCACCCTGGCCGCCTGGACTTACTGCTCCGCCCTGGCCACGCCCTCGTCCTGCTCCGCCCTGGTCACGTCCACGTCCTGCTCCGCCCTGGAGGCTTCCTGCTCCAGACCTCGCCCTCCTCAGCCTCCAGGGCGCCCACCCCCCCACCCCATTGATGTTATACGGCGCGAGGTCGTGCCTTTTTGGGAGGGGGCGTACTGTCACAGTTTGACTCTTTAGTTTCCCCCGTCTCTGTGTATTTGGTTCAGTCATGTGTCCCAGTTTTCCCGCTCCTCGTTTGTGTTCAGTTCATTCACCTGTTTCTAGTTAATTTGCCCCAGCTGTGTCTTGTTCCCATGATCCGTTCTCTGTGTATGTAAACCCTGTGTTCTCCCTCACTCCTTGTCGGTTCTCGTTTGTATATGGTGCGTTTATGTCAAGTGTGTTGTATGGTTCCTTAGTTTTTGTTTATTAAATCCTGTTTTCCTGGTATCCTCGTCTTCTCATCCTTCCTACCACCACACACCCGTAACAGCATTGTTTTAAAGTAAAATATTAAAATTATTATATTTAATAATAATAAATAAATGTAATCAGCATTTTATTTAAAAAATGAAATTCTATATTAATAAGGTTACATTTTTATAGGATTTTATTACCTTGGTTAATGCAACATTATAATTATAAATAGTATTATTATTAAGTAAATAAATAAACAAATATTGTGAATTAATACATGTTGTAAATTATTGCATATATAAAGCATTGTAGTATAACATATTTAATATATTATTATATATAATAATACAGTTAATTATATTATAACAATGTTTATGTAATAAATAGAATATAAACGTATATATTAATAAGGTTATATTTAATATAATTAATATATAATATTTCAAATCTTGGTCAAATAAAAAAATAAACACATACATACATAAATACAGTAAAATGATTGTTCATTGCTAACTAATGTTACTTTCACAACCTATTTGTTAATGTGTCCAAAAAAGAAAAAAGAAATGCTTAGCAGAAATACTAATTTGTGTACAAAAAAAGTTGCTAACAAAATAAATAGGTTTAGCATGCACAACAATGAGCACATTGCTAATCAGCATTATATAGCTGCATTCATGCATATTATCTCCATTGAGTGCAAATGTAAACACAATCCACTAAACAGTCAGTTATACTGATCATACTGAGTTCCCAGTGCCGGGCCAGCCTCTCCATTATAATGCGGGGTCATTAACAATCCCATAATGCATGCAGACTGAGAGGAAATAAGCCCTGACTGCATCCTCTGCCATCTCTGCCCTTCACAGCTGTCATGGCAAGATCATAAACTGCATTTATAACAACCTGGCTTTGGGGTGAACGTGAAGCGACCCCCCTCGCCTTACAGTACCGCTTCCATTCAGACTACAGAAGTCACATGCTTTGTCAAGCTACTGGCCTATTAGTTTTTTCTTTAAAAACAAAACAAAAAAACACTGAATCATGCACTTCTAACTTAAGAAGTCACACAAATGCAGCCAATTGTAATTAATTAATTCCTGTATTATTTATTGTCGGTGCTGTTACTCACTTCGCGTGACTGCTTGACCTGAATGTATTTTCCAAACCCACCGAGCACATTGTCGGTTTCATTTGATTGATTCATTAATTAATCACGGAAATGACCACAATGCTTTTAGAAGGGATGCTCAGCACATTCCCACATTTATTTGCGAGCATTTACATAACGCATACAGCGCCGGGCTGAAACAACGCATCCCCTCCTAACAAGAATTTAAGAATTTAAACTCACCGGAGAGAGAAGATCTTCTAGGTGCATCGTTAATCATAATTAAGCAAAGTGTGACAGCAGCTTAGAGGCCCTTTTACTGAACCACCCCCTCTCATCCTAACGGAATACGGTCTCATATCTCCATTCACGTGGAGAAAAAAAAAACAGAAGGTGTATAATATGATGAGTTTTTGCACTATTATGCCGTTTGGCCTTGTATTAAGGCAGATCATCAAGGGTTTTGACCTCTTGTAGTGGAAAGCCCAAAGGCTTCTGGGATGCCGGTCCCTCTAAGTTATCTGTCTAGCTTTGCAGATCTATGACTGTTCTTTGCACAGGGCTAAATACCATTTAATTTAGCCGTGCTCCCCATATTCATCTTCAGCTGGTGATTTATGGACTTTGTATGACTCTGTGTTATTAATAAAGGTTCCCATAATAATAAAACCATGCAAAAGCCACCAGCACAATGTTTAGCTGAAAAGGTGGTTGCCAGGGTGTTGCTATTGAGTTTCTAGCAACAAGGCTCATTTGGAATAATGATTCTTCATCTATATTGTTTTCCAAAAACATACCTATAGATACAATTCACTGAATTTTTCCAAAATGAAATGAACACTAGCCAGTGCGGGTCCTAGATTTCTGGGGGCCCGAAGCAAAACTTTGTCAGGGGGCCCCGTCAGTCTGTTCATAAAAACCCCAAAATGACCCCCAACCCCTTAATCTTTTCTTTCAGAGGAGTTTCACTGTCAACAAACAACAGTGAGATGAAACAGTCAGTAATACAATAAAAAAAGAAGAAGAAAAAAAAAAAAATAGGACAAATAGAAAAAAGATGAAATAAACTATTTAGCCTACTAAAAATAATAGCTTACTATAAACTAAATAATAAAAATAAAACAGTGTATAGTCTTCACCGTATTAATTAAATAATAAAAGCCTTCTGAAGTGCAGCGATGCATTTGTGTAAGAAAAATATCCTTATTTAAAACTTTATAGACTAAAATAACTAGCTTCCGGCAGACGGCAGTACGCAAGTCGAGTTACGCCAAAAGAGTAACATTTGACGATGTATGTGTATGACGTAGGATGTAGGAGTAGCGTAAGCTTTGACGCCTCTCGCGGTTCAAAAAACAGGGCTGGGCAACCGCGTTCGTCTTTACCTTATGCGTCAAGTTCAAGGGTTACTCTTTTGGTGTAAGTCGACTTGCGTATTATTAATGCCAGGCCAGTAGGTGGCGAAGTCACTTTGTAAAGAATACGTATGCGAATGACATCACCGTTTTCCCTAAATTCACGTTTTTTTACTTTACGCTGAGACAATAACGGTATTCTTTTCAAAAACCTGCACTTTGAAACCCGTTTTCAAAAGTTTGCATTTTCAAGCCCCCAAAATGCTGTGTTGTGTAAATGAATGGCCAAAACGCATTAAAATAAATTATGTTTTTAGTTAGTGTTTTTTAGTTAGTGTTGTGTAAATGGCCCCTAAAGTTACTAAAATTATTCAGTGAAGACATATTCATTATTTTTCTAATTTTCTTTTGTTGTTTGATTAACATTAAATGACAGTGACAACAGCAGGTTTATAGGCTGCTGTCACTTTAAAACCGAATGCACAGATCTAATATACTGACAAGCATTCGATTACTTTCCTATCTGTTCATGTTCACTTAAGATACTTAAGACTGCGTTCAAGTGAGAACTCGCAAGATGGACATTTTGACATTTTTATGTGTGTATTTGTCCGTTTAAGCTCACTATAAGCCCAAAGTAACCTATACTTGTCCGCGTTTCGCTCCATCTAGGATTGTGCACACAGAAAATGGAGTCTCTTTCGCAGTTCAATAAGCTTTTATCTCTCTCTCTTTGTTATTGAGTACGTCTGACAGGAGGCTGCATATTAAGACATCATGTAATATGATTTGACTTATTTGGATGTTACATAAGAAGGGTAACAAGTGCTTTAAAGAAAAGGAACGAAATTTTAAATTTTAGCAAGCCAAAATGGCATGGTTGCTTTAGTAAATGCATTTTTATCTTACGTTAACACATCAGTTATTGTTTAGGTGTAAAGTGGGGTTTGGTACGTTATTTTTAAACGTGACCTTTTAGCGCCACTCACCAGACATTTTAACTTCTGAACTACTACGATATGTACAACCAATGTAAAAAACTTTTGCCAGTTTTAGGTTAATCTGTTTTGGATAAAACGGAACACACTCACTGGACATTTCACATTAAAATTGCCACCTAACATTTTGTCAGTTTAATTTAATTTAAGTTGAAATTACTTACATTTTTAAGTACAATCAACTTTTTGATCAACTTTTTTTTTTACAGTGTGGTAACTTACTAGTTCAATTTTAAAAAAGCCTCTCTATGGTATTCTGGTCTACCTCTACTGCTGAAAAAACCCCACACTTAACCCACCTGGTTAGTTTTAGCTGGTCTTAAATGGTCTCCTGGTTTAGCTGAGGGGCCAGTTGGTCTCCTATAGCCTGACCAGCTGAGAAAAGTAAAAAAAAAACCTTCTAAAACAAGCCAACAGACCAACCTGTCCCATCTGGGAGACCATCTAAAACCAGCAAACCAGATTTGGCTGGTTTATTATGTTTTTTTTATCAGCAGGGTATAGGCTCAGGTCTCGGGTTTTCAATATAGTGCATATTTATGTGCATTTCATTTAGTGTGTTAGGATTCGCAATCATATTTACAAGAGGACTTGAAGATTTGTTTACGTGGGGTTATGTTTAACCTGTATTCCAGGCTGAGGAGGAAGATGAATTAGTCAGTGTACCATTACCCCATCATGTGGTCTCTCTAGGGAGTTCCCCCCCTCCTTCTCATCTTCCTACCACTGATAGACTCGGTAAACAACACATGGATAAACAACCCGAATGATATGTCTTTAAATCCTTTTAATCTTCTTTTGTCATAGTTCCCACTCGCTTCGAAAGTGCTATCAATGCTGTACAGTTTAAGTGCTGTCTTTGTGGGAAAAAGGACATGAAAAAAGGCCCTGACTGTTTAAAATATGCTGGAAAATGACTTTATGTTGGTTCTTACACGATTCGCGACACATTCAAAGTGAATGTACAGTGAGTGATGCTAAGTGTGCGTTCGGTTTTCTCTGAAACAGATGAACATGAATGTAGCAACATTTTGTTACTTTTTTGTACATATCATGGCAGTTCGGAAATTAAATGTCCGGTAAGTGGCGCTAAAAGGCTCTATCTTGTTTGAAAATAACACTAAACTCTACCCTAAACCTAACCGATAGTGTTGACAAAAGCAAACGTGAGGGGAAAAAAACGAGTGTTGTGGCTCATGCTTCATGGGACTCGTAACTGACCATCTAAGTGCAATGCTGTACAAGGTGAGCTAGTGCAAAAGCCATACATATGGAGCTGGTTATGTGATCCAAATATGAAGAGTGGTGTTAAGATGAATATGTAAATATGTGCTGCACACTTTCCTCTCAATAACGTGATCATAGCGATATGGATGTTTGCACTGCAATTTGGCACTCCAGTCAATTTGTATTTATAGCAATTTATACAATAGACTGCTTTAAACCAAACAGCTTTACAATATAAAACATGAAAAACAGCGTCAGTCTTGCTTTTAAAAGAGAATTGCACGTCAATTTCTACTATAATAGTCTCACACCTATTACATCATCGCCATGGACCAATGGCAGTTCCAGAAATTCGCTTTGGCAAACTGTTTCGAACTTCAGAAATAAACACGTTTTGGCCAGATGTTTTGATCGAAATGGCATCACAGTTGGTTCTTCGATTTCGCTTGAAGTATATCTGGGCCTAGAGCATGCTAAAGGTTTCATTGAGGTCAACCTAAAAGTGAAGATGCCCCCAATGCATGTTTTTCTCCTCTCTCGTTTTCTTTTCTTCTGCCAAATGAGTGTTCTCCATCCTTGAAAAGGGGGGCTTGTTAATTGCCCTGTGATGCCATAGTGCCGTGAATCTCTATGACAAAGTGAGTGTACCATCTGTAGCAGCTGCTAACTGCAGGCGAACGCCCTGGGAGCCTGCATGCTGCACTGACAAGCCCTGCAAACTCTGAAATGTGTGGGGTGCAGCAGGTCCAGCAGTCCCACAGGTTAAATTATTCAGCCCTTTAAACTTGGAGAAGTCTACACAAGACACCCAGAGGTAAAAAGCCTCTCAGAGTCTCAGTCAAAACAACTGAAAGAGTTACATGTGTTCCAATTAGATATTTGCCAACCTACAAAGCAGATGACTCCCTTCATTTGTTGCTCTGACCTGTCAACTCTGGGCAGGTGTTTGACTGAGTGTACTTATTTACCTAAACAGTAAGACTGTTAGATACTTAGTGGTGCTTGCTAAGACTATTACAATCTGTCATACTTATTATTATATTTGCACAACAAAACGTGATGTATAAATCATGCCTCTGTGAACAATACCTCTAAAAGTGTGGCAAGTTTGGTTTGAGCTCTTTTCAGTTGAGACAGCAAGGAAACGCGTAGTGACAGCCTATAGCAACAACCTATCTAACAATGTCCTAAAATCCACCAGCATCCTCGCAGCCACCCAGAACACATTACCACCCACCTAGCAATGCACTAGCAACCATCAACACACTAGAATCTCCAAGCAATGACCAAACCACCAGCAATTCCCTAAAAACCACCCAGGACACACTAGCAAACTCCTAGCAATGCCCTAGTATCCACCCACAACACATTAACATTCTCCTAGCAATGCCCTAACAACAACAACTAAACCATTAGCAAACTATCAATGCCCTAGCTACCTCCAAGAACACACTAGCAAACTCCTAGCAATGCCCTATAAAACATTAACACTCTAGTAACTCCCTAGCAATGCCTTCTCAACCACTAACACACTAGCAAACTCCTAGCAATCACTAACACCCTAGCCTAGCATTACCCCTTACCAATGCCTTAGAAACTAAGAACACACTAGCAAACACCTAGCAATGCCCTATCAACCACGAACACACTAGCACCCCCCCTAGCAATGCTCTAGCAACCACAATCACAATATCAATCCCCTAGTAAATGCCCTAGTAACTTCTAACACCCTAGCAACTCCCTAGCAATGCCCTATCAACCACCAACACACTAGCGCCCCCTACCATTACCCTAGCAACATCTAAGAACACACTAGCAAACTCCTATCAATGACCTGGCAATGAATAACTCCTTAGCAACTCCCTAGCAATGTCCTATCAACCACCAAAACACTAGAACCCCTACCAATGACCTAGCAACCTCTAAGAACACTAGCAAACTCTCAGTAATGCCCTGTCAACTACTAACACCCTAACAACTCCCTAGCAATGCCCTAGCAACCACTAACACCCTAGCAATGACCTATTAACCACCAACACACTAGCACCCACTACCAATGCCCTAGCAACCTCTAAGAACATCACTAGCAAACTCCTAGCAATACCCTAGAAACCACTAACACCCTAGCAAATCCACAAACCACTAACACCCTAGCAACTCCATAGCAATGCCCTAGCAACCATCAACACACTAGCATCCCCAGAAACCTCACAAAACACAGTACCAAACTCCTAACAATACTCTAGCAATTGCCCAAAACACATTATTACGACATTAAGTCAAAATAGTATTATACGAAAAACCATTTCGCAATCTCAAGCAGCATAATCTTTTTTACAGCTAAAAATAACTGGAAGAGGATGACTCTGGAAGCCTTGTACATTCAATTTACAAATGGCCACACCCGCTCTTACGTTAAAAATAAGGTGGATAGCAATTCCCTTAAAATGATCAGAAAACTGCATAGCAACACCTTAGCAACCCCCCTTGCACTATGGAGGCTAATATTGCACTGACATTTTGCACTCACATTTTCTTAAGCATTATTATAATGCAAAAACATCTGGATGGGTTTCTACAGACGGACACCTTTGCATTTCTGTCGAATAGACAATCCCAGTTTGACATGCAACTTGAACATTTTGAGAGCATAAGATGACACAAAGTGAAGGAGAAAATAAGATCCACGAGGATGTGAAAAGGATCTGGAAGAAAAGTCCCAAATGGCCGACAGCCGGATTCTGTTTGATTTCATAAATAATTTGAGTCATCAGGGACACACATTGTTTTAGGCTTAAACATGTTGTTTACTGATGCCACATGTTTGAGGGACAGACACCGCTGTTGGTACACAATAAGAGCCCTTCAGGATTTGTAGAGAATGAGAATCTCACCCTAGGCTCCAATGCTTGGCAAAGAAATAAAAGACTTCTGGGAGTGCTGGCTGTGTTTGTGTCTATGCAGTTATTGTGTGTGTGTGTGTGTGTGTGTGTGTGTGTGTGTGTGTGTGTGTGTGTGTGTGTGTGTGTGTGTGTGTGTGTGTGTGTGTGTGTGTGTGTGTGTGTGTGTGTGTGAAATGGTGTTAGTCCAGAATACCTAGAGGTGCTTTTGGTCCCAGTTGAATGATCCGCATCGCCTGAGAGCGCCATCTTAGATGCATTAATGAGACACGCCTCATCAAATGATGTGGGAAATAAATGTGTTCACCCTCTACATTGCTGCCTGGGACATTCAATTATTTAAGCACTTGATTAAAATAAAATAAATGGACTTGTTTAGACTGTGTTACTTTTTTTTTTATCATATTAAGAACAAAATGTAATTTTTACATTGAGTTGCCATTGAGTTTGACATTATGACACTTTTTAGCACATGTCCCGCCTAGTGGACTGTATATGTAGAGCAAAACAATTTTAATGTAACAATTTAACAGGCTACACATCATCATCACTTTACATATAACTTATGTGATTGGTTTATTCTGCCATGTTTGATCAGAAACACATCTCCACATCAGAATCTGAGAGTCAGTGGAGAAAAAAAAGATGAAAGATTTTACTGTCTTTGCCAATGGCCAAAATCCCACTCCTGCTCTCTCAGTAGGCTGAGGAACTATAGGAAAACAATAAACGTAATTCCATTTCCACCCGTATCCTTTGAGGCATTTGGCATAGAAAGAAAAAAGGAGATTTCATTTGGAAGTGCTAGTTTGAGTCAAGCATCAGCCTGCCGTCTCTCTGCATGTCTCATGTGAACTGATGCCGGTTTGGCATGTTGTTCAGGAAGAAGAAGAAAAAAGAGTGATGCAAAACTGCAGGAAGCACATAGCGTTCTTCTCAAAGCATTTCAGTCAATGTCAAGCCCCAATCACCACAAATCATTGCAGCCTATTTCCGTTATAACAAAAAACTAAAATTAAACATATTTAGGTCATAAAATGAATGATTATGAGCTAAAGAGTCCAAATTATAAAAGATTCTAAGATAAAAAAAAAATGTCTGTGAGTAAAAATTATGATAAAAAGTCACAATTGTGGCAAAATTTTAAATTATGTAATGAAAAACAATTATGACAACATTTTTAAAACATTATAAAGGCAAGAAAAATAATTAAATAATAATATTATAAGTAACATGTATTTTAAAGGGGTTTAAAGTGGTAAACAAAAAACATTGTTGTTCAAGCATGATGAGAACAATATCAGTTTTAACACAAGATAAAACATATTTAATAAAAATACTGTTAGGCTGCTGAAAGGAATATTTAATTTTCTCTAATTTCATTAAATATAGGGAATCCTTTATACAGCATGTATGATCGAAAATATGAGATAAAAAGTCCTCCTAATTATTACATTTAAAAAAAGTCTAAATTATGAAAAAGGTCAAAATTATGAGATTAATTAATACAACTATTAAACCTTTTATGTCATAATTTTGACCTTTTTATCTCATAATTATCATTTACAGAAGCATGATTTTTTTTCTTATCTTCGGAGAAAAGGGCGTCCATAATATTGACGTGACAGACAGATGTTTTGTCTATGATGTCTTGCTTATTTTTATTTAAGCATCTTGTGTCTTGGCGTTGTGTAACTGAGCGATTCAACTTGGCAACATGACATCATGACTTTTGCGTAAACATACACGCCACTTTCAAGTCAAGTGGCGTGTTATGCATTTTGAGCTGTCCGCGTGTATGTCCACGCCGAAACGAACCGTCATCTTTTGCGTGTATGTCTACGCCGTTAAATGTCCGAGTGATTCCGCGTGTATTTACACGTATGTACACATATGTTAAATGTCCGAGCGAAACGAAGCAAAATGTAGATCTACATCTGGGGATTTTTTTTCCTAGGATGGAAGGGAAAAACTCATAAATGGTATTAACCCCAGTGACGGGTAGGTTTAGGGACGGGGTTGGGGTAGGTCATATATTTATATATACAGTAATGTACGTTAAGTCAACGGCGTTGATAAACACGCTGAAAAGCGATTATGCGTGTTGATAGGACGCCAAAAATGGAAATACGAATTGGCGTGTCATACATACGCCATTTCATGAGATCAGTCTGAACTTGGAACGTTCCACATTCTGTTTAGCAAACATTAGCATATTTTACTTTTAGCATAATTTTCTTTCAGATCAACTACTATCACGGCTACTATCATGGTTCAGAAATTTCCCTGAACCAATACCAATGAACATTCACAAACAGTTTTGCAAACTTAGGTGGTTGGAGCTACAGCTCTTGACCTGAGGTATGACCTGGACTTACAGATCATGCTCTTGGACACAATAAGCAAGCTAGCATGCTGTACATTCTATATCTTTCATTCCGTTTAAATATATAAAAAAAGGGTTATTTTTTAAAATGTTCTTCAGCACGTTAGAACCAGGGTTTGGTGCTACATCAGTGTTATTAACCTATCATTTCCCTCTGATTTTTAGGGATAAGTTATAGGGTTAGGTTTAGGAGCATTACATTTTCGGACAGGAATGTTGTTCCAGGATCAACAAAATATGTTGACCCAGGAACAGGTCTAAAGGTAAGGACACACCAAACCGACACCAAAGAACTAGCGCTGACGAAAGCCAAATGTGTTTTCGCCTGCGTCGGGGAAAAAAATCTGTGCTTGAACACACCGAAAGGACTTCAGGCGACTCCAACTAGCATGCGTCTTCTGTGTAAAGGAGATAACCGTCTTTTTAAGCAGATAGATTTGTCTATATTCCTCATTCAAAAAGCGAAACTACGGGTAGGCTACGTTTACACGACAACGATATGCTTAAAACTGAGAAGTTTTTCTTTCAATTTTTCCGCATACAGACGACACCATTGTCAAAACGATCTCCATTCACACAAAAACGACTAAAAAGACCCTATTCTGCTGCCAGGCCATTAGATGGCGATGAAACAATATAGACTGAGCACGTAATACGCATGTGCATGACGTCATCGTCTTCACAGATTAAATTTTTTTGCTGTTTACACCATTTTCAAAAAGTTGCACTTTGAAACCCATTTTCAAAAGTTAGCATTTTCAGGCACCCAAAACTCCATTGTCGTGTAAATGAACGGCCGAAACGCATAACATTTTTTACGTTTTTCGTTGAAAATGGTGTCGTGTAAAGCCTAGTTCACACTACATGATTTTAAGCCCGATTTGCAAATCGTTGAGCTCGCCGACAGGTCAGGGTGTTATCGCGTGCAAATCGCGGGGGATTAGCGGGCGATGAACGATCGCCAATCTGTTAGTATGAAAGAGCCAACAACGCATCAAAGACGCTCGCAGACGCGTCGCCGAGCCCAGAAAAATATCTAGCATGCTAGATATCCAGAGCTGTCGCACGACTCAAGCTCACGTGATGTCATGAGCTACAGCCAATCAGAGCAAGGCATGTTCGCGTGTTGTGTTCTTCTTCGCTGGGTATTGGCACGCGTGCTGTTTCGCGTCATTTCCGGTTCGTTTTATCGCGTGATTTTTCGTGACAAAACGTGGTTTGTAGACAAGATAGAATCGTTGGGTGACAGAGTTGTTGTCAACTCGTGTAGTGCGTTACCCCCTGTTGCGGATCAATCACGTTGTGTCGTGTGGTGTGAACTAGCTCAACAACTTGAACACTCCTGATTTCACAGAGAGCAAGTCATGTAGGGTGAACCGCACAGTTCAGCCCGACGTTTTAAAATCATGTAGTGTGAACTAGGCTTAAACAGTCAACAGACCCTCATTCTGGTGCTCTGACTCGCTCCTTAAACTAAAAAGCCAATCAGAGTTCTCTCTCTCACCAAAGGCCCGACATCGATTCTGTTGAATTGGCCAAAAAAAACAACAACAGCGTCCGACTAAGTCGGCCGACGCTCAAAAATATCCCGGCTTGGTTTGTCCCTGGGCTTAACTCGGCAAAATCAGGATGTGCTTCTATGGCATAACTGTGGAAAGGCACTTTTGATAACCCTTTTGAGTGTAACATGCTTAAATCTGACATTAATTGCGATCTTGAATCGATTAATTAGGAGAAGTTATTATTCTATCACCTGTGTGAGACGTCATTGACGACAGTCCTATTGTTGAACCAATGTGGTTCAAACGACAGAGGTGCGACCATCCCTTACGAAAAGAAAACATATTTCCCAATATGTGAATGATCAATATATTAAATGATATAACAGTATGTTTGAAAATATACGGAATAATATATTGTGTTAATACATTATAATATATTCAATAATACATAAAGAATTGACGCTTTTCATATATTGAAAAATGTGACAATATATTTACTAATATATCAAGTGTATTCAGTAATACACTTAATAATATATAGATATATTTGTGATCAGATATGGTACTGCATGTGTAATAGATTGCAGATATATTTGTTCTGGCATTATAAACACACATATATAATGTATTATGTTTCTTAAATTTTATAATTATTTACATTATAAGTGTTCACCTGCATATACTAAAGTATTTAGCCAAGAGACTATCTGTGTTGAGGAGTACACAACCATTACTTGTAAAAAATATAGTAATTGATGTCTTAATGACATTTGGCCAACACGTGTGTGTGTGTGTGTGTGTGTGTGTGTGTGTGAACATACATTCACATTTATATGGGAACATGTATGTGCAATATATGTACACAATAAAGGATAAAACTTTGTGTGAATATTTCATGTAATACAATTTTTGTCTTCATTTATAAGTATTTTATTTGTATTACTATATAGCATACATGGTCAATGCATATATTGAAAAATATAAGCACTGGTTTCCCATATATGGAAATGTATTATGTAATATATATTGCAGTATATTCCCATATATCTTTTGTTCCGTAAGGGATGGCTGCGTCCGAAAGCTTAAAAATGCTGCATTCCAAGGTAGGAAGGCATTGAGACACGTCTGAATCCAAAGTTAGCTTCACTTCCTGTCTCATGATACCTTCATGATTGATTTTTGAAGGCAGCATAGACGTATATCCTTCACTGATTTTGATATCCCACAATCCTTTGCTTTTGATTCTGTGAAAGTTAAACTAATAAATAAAGATGGCATCTGAAAGTTGCAGTTGGTGGTCAGTTTGTGTGTAAATGTACGTTTTTGATCAACATTTTCGTCTTCTGATATCATTTCTAACGAGAAATTACTGTTGTAGTAATTAAATATTTGCTTTATTAATCACCAAACTCGCTCTATTTTGCTGTAGAATTATTGGTACCTTCATGCGCAAAGTCATTAAAGTCATTGTCTTTTCGGACACAGCCCATGTTACTATGGTCGTGACCAGCTAGTTAATTTCTTCAACGATGCATCGTACTATGGTAGCTAAACAGTGAGTTAGCCTACGTTACGTCGTTGTATGAGAAAACCCGTTTCCAGTACAACGACGTAACCCGTTGCTTAATATAGTACGGTGCAATATTTGGGAAACAAACTAGCTAGTCACGACTGTTTCCCAAAAACGTTGTAACTTTGTCGCACATCCGCCATTTGAACCACGTTGGTTCATCAATAATGACGTCACACGGGTGGCAGAGTAATTAATGTCAGATTATTACTCTAGTTCCACTTCCAACCATACAACTTTACGATGCTGCTTGCGAATGTTCGTTGGAACTATGGAACTAAGGTGGAACTTGCGACCATAGTTGGTTAACCATGCTTTTGGGAAATGCACCACTGAACAAGAACTCTGATTTAATGACATTTGAAGGTAACATTATCGCCCCCTTGAGGTTTGGTACTGCCACATAAAAGCAAGATTGCAATGCATTGGACTTTGTATTTACATACTTGCATAAAGTATGTTTTCTGCCTTAGTTGTTCTGTGCTTGTAAACATCAGAGTGTGAATCAAGCTGCCCTCCTCATCCTCTCCACAATACACTTCAGCGAGTCAGCGTGGTGCCAATTAGTATGTTTGAGGCAAACATATGCCCATCCTTTTGTTTTGGATAAAAGCATATAGATGGTATAAATTACAGAGGACAAAAGATTGCTGAGTGTTTGTATGTAAATGTTTAATTAACCCGTGTCTTGATGATTGGGATGGTATAGAGCGCGGGTATTAATCCACTAATAGGACGAGCGACTGCAGAGGGAAGCGCGCACAGCATGACATATTAATTGGAAACAGTGTGATGTTTCACTTACATACATTAACATAGACAGTAATTTCTCCAGCTATTCAGGGGATAATCATTCTTGCAGCAGGTTCTGTCAAAATTTCTAAGCACTAACAAAAAAATCATAATAATAATTTGTAAAATTTCATAAAAGATTTAAACCCTACAAAATCAAATTTTATTACATGAATGCACATGTAGAATATACAGAATAATATTTATTTATTTATTGGTTTATATAAATAGGGACTTTGCAAAAATATTATTACAGCCAAAGTGCAGAAAAATATGCTTTGCACATATAATATAGCATATGCTAATTTGCATTTAAATTCTTGGGCTTTTTTCCATTAAAAAACAAACAAACAAACTAGCAACCCGCTTACTTTTGGTTAACACTTTTAATATACATTCATACATCTACACACCTAAAAAAACAAACCACTGAATACCTATTTTGAATACCTCCCAACCCTTGCAATATATATACAAATGTCTATAACTATAATTTATTTCAATAATTTTATCAATAATTTCAAATATGCATACAGCTCTGGTTTGTTTTAAATCAGTGCCTAACAATATTAAAAATAAACCCATTTCCAGCAATTCAGTGACTATTTTTTATTATGTATTTATACATGTCCGTAGGGGTCTAAAGGCCTTCTCTGAGTAGACACATTTAGGCCCATTTATGTGTATTCTATGAGTTTTATACTCACATAAATATAGGGATCTATAATTCCTGATCACGTTTGATAACCCACAGCAGAATTAATAAGCTTAAGATGAGGCAAGTCGTGTTTCCACATCTCGGGCCTCCCTAAATCACAAAGCGCACGGAGAAGGGCACAACGATTCCGTCTCTAAGGAGCGTGTTGTTTTGCCTCCGAGGTATGAGTTGGGTTCAGCGAGTTTTTTTATTTAATCACTGTGTGCATGCGTTTGCCGGAGATGGCAATTATTAGCACCAAAACCAGCCGTCCTGTTCACATGTGACGTGTTCCCCAGGGCAGTTGAGACAGGGGCACGCGGGGCGGCCTTTCCCGCCATGAAAGGCCTGACAGACATTCGCCTGAAGAAAAATGCATCAGCGGATAGTTACCAAGGTTGCCTTTAGTAGAAACTACACTGAACATGTTCACATGCTAAATTTCTGATTATAGTGAATTGATAAATGCGTACAGGTTTTTAGTCTGCTCCACAGGCCCGTTTTCTCCGACAAAATACACTTTTCAAGGACCACATGCATGTAGGTTTGCTATGCTGTGCATTCACTCCGAAACTTTGTTGTTTTAAATATTTGCCTCCTCATGCTAATAGATAAACACCCTTTGACATATCACACACAATGAAATCCTCATGAATATTTAATAGAATTAAATATAAAGACTCCACGACTTGTTTCTGCTCTCGCGCTACTGTTTGCTCCCCTGCAGATAGCAACATAAAAGCTAACCTCAGCTAGTCACAGAAAACACTCTTGCTTTGAGTCCGCTATTCTGAGCGAGCGGAGCCGAATAAAAACAGCTAGCGCTCGAAAACTTCATTTTAAAGTCAACACAGGTATATAAAGGAACTAAGATAAGTAGATTTGAAAATAAAACGACGACAAAAAGCTAAACAAACTCCTCCCTTATTGAGTAAACATGTGTTGACAACACTTTGTCACCATGGCTCTCCTTTCTCTCGCTTTCAAGGTGGCCTATATCGCCTGTTCTTAATGTCAACAACCTTATAAGTATTAAAAATGGTCTAATGATTATGAATTAGACGACGGGATCAATTATTCATACCTATCACGAACTCAGCATTCCTAAACAATTATAGTTTTGCCGAACGACAGCACGCGAAGCGCTTCCCGCTATTTTCTGAGCGCTCAGGGAGACAAGGTGACGTGGGAAGGCGCTGTTTGTGGGAGGAAGGATAAACCCTGAGGAGATATTCAGTGAGAGAAATGATACGCTCTTTTCACAGACGTCTCGGAAGTACGCGAGAGATCATATTGTCAAGTCTTTGCGTGTCTTCTTGCTTCTTTTGTTTTCTCCTCGCATTCAAAATCATCCCCCAAGCCTACAGCAATCAGTGCAGCGCACGCGTCCGATTCAGACGGGAAGCGTCGAGGACGGGTGGGTCCCTGGTCCCGCGCACCGGGGGAAAGTGACAGCCCGTCTAATTGGGACTAATCAAGCAACTGGGCGCGTGCAGCGACTGTCGTGATCAGAAAAGAAGCGACATTGACCCACAGAAATAGGTACTGCCGTAGGCTGCATTCATATAACAGCGCGCCTGCATATTAGATCCACCTGCCTTTGCTATAGCGTTGCCTCATCCCTTTGGTCAATAACAAAAAGCAGAGAGAGAGAGAGAGAGAGAGAGAGAGAGAGAGAGAGAGAGAGCGCGAATGAGAGAAAGAGATGCAGTGAAAAGAGCCACGCTTGACAAATTTCCCACCGCACATTAAAAAGGAGCCGTGTTCTGAGGATAATGCTACATTATTCTTTTTTATTCTTTCACTCAGAGCTATTGCTTTGAATTACAGAGGAATCTTTGTTAAGAATAAGAAGGAGAGGAATCAAAAATTCATCAGAGAGAGTTCGCGATGGGCTGAGGAGAATGTATTTTTGTGCTGGAACCAACATTTGCGAAAGTTCCATCTCCTTAAGCAATTATTAGCGGTGATAGTTTGACATGCTCAAGAGTTGTCAACAACTGACTTTAAACAAAGTACAAAGCAGAAATAAACAGAGCCCGGGGCAAAATTAACTTGGGGACCAGCCGCTCTATGAATTATAAATGGCTATCCATTACCACGGCGAATGGTGATACCAGGAGGCCTCGTCAGTGCGGAATACAGTTGCGAAGGGTGTGAAACAAAGAAGGCGGAGAGAAAATGAACTAAACACTGTGTTTTGTGTGTTGTAAAGATTGCAAATGAATGACCCTTACTGAGTGGATGCACTTTCCATAACTGTGGCCCTCTGTAGTAGATGCTGCATCCATTTATTCACATTATAAAGAGTCTTTTAACACAGAGACTTTTAAACTGAGGCAGTTAAAATGTACTTTATAGCTACACAGTAAAAAGTGATCATTTTACGGCAACGGGTTTCCTCGCTTTTTTCGGTTAAGTCAACTTAAGTAAATAAACTTGATGCATAATTGAAAAAAAATTAAGTTATGTGAACTTGATTCCACTCAACTTATTTTTTTCAATTACACATTGTTTATTTACTTAATGTTAAGGCAACTGGTTTCCTCGCTTTTTTAAGTTAAGTCAACTTAAGTAAATAGACGATGTGTAATTGAAAAAAAAAAGTTAAGTGGAATTGACAAGTTCATATAACTTAATTTTTTCAATTATTCATCAAGTTGATTTACTTCATAATTTTAAGGCAATGATCACTTTTTACAGTGTATTAGCTTTAGTGGCAATTTAGGTACAAATTAACTGCAAATATATACACTACATATAGCATGCATTGTAGATAATTACGCAAAAGTAAATCCTAACTGTTGATTGTCCTTTGCAAAAACCCTTTGTTATTATTATTTTTTGTGTGAAATTGTCCTCATTACAGTGTTGGCCTCATGCGCTTCTTACAGTGAAACATTTTTTTAATCTTGGTTGATCAAGAAAGGTTCCCACCTCTAGAGGTTCAGGATTTGTACTGTGAAAGAACACATACCTTCAGAGCATTTCACTTCCCTTTTAATCTCAGGATACAGCAGTGGCACACATATTGACCCCTGTCAACAAAGAACTGGGAGAAGACTGGCCCCCAGAGGTGGATCTGTTGAAGATATGAAAGCCAAAGCGGTCAACATTGATAAAAGCTATCAGCCAATTCAATTCGACAAGGGACCCGTGACTGCAGGACATCTGTGAGAGGGCGAATGACTTGATTGGCACCAGGGATAGAACTTAAACTCCCAGTTTTCCGTCCCCGCAGAACTCCACCAAAGGCATTTTAGGCCGACCAACTATATCCTGAGACATCTCATTAATGGGAAAAAGAGATACAGGAACTAAAGAACGTGTAGCAGGTACTCCCAGCTGGCATGTAGCAGGAGGCTTTTTACATAATTTAAAAGTGAAACTTTCATATCAGACATTTTCAATTCAAAAGTGTGCGGATTTATTCGGCCCGATTGTCTGTGGAGAACGAAAACCATCCCTGGTGATAAAAAAAAAACCTATCTTCTTTTTTTGCTACACCTCTGCAAACTTCAAAAAGGCTGTAAATACAGTCGGTACAAAAACACTTGAGAGAGAAAAAACGAAACTTCTGACTTCATTTGAAGTAAACCCAACATTTGCTCTCAAAGTATTAAAGGATCAACAACCTACCACTACGATTGACGAGTCTCGGTAATTACCGTATGCTTCCACGCTCGTATAATCGCATTATGATGTGTTAACCAATATATTGATTTATCATTATTCTGTTTAGATTCCCATCTAAAAACACAACCCATCTTCAAAAGTCGCTGTGATGCTCGCTTCGCTGTAGCCTAGTATATTTGAGGTGACTTGAAATAGCGTCGTGCAAATGGCACGTACTTAAACAACGAACCCTAAAGGTGTTGTTTTGGAAGTAAAAAAAAAAAAATCTGCAGTTTGTTTTGAATTAAAAGTCACTGCAAAAAATAAATAGTAGAAGTAAACAGCATTAACGACAGTACGACGGCATTACAGTGTCCTACGACGTATTGATTTATTCTATACAGAATTATTTATGATATATTCATGCATGCGACACAAACTCCTTGATGTCTTTGACAGTGATTAGAGGCTTAAAATATGTCTAAAAAAGAAGAGACGTGCCAAGACAATGGTCAAATCAGTGCGTCGCATTAGACTGAGCATAGACACCTAAAAGTCCGTTATGCCTCCAAGACACGAAGATGGAAGGTTCGAAGACCAAAAGGCACGCATGTGTTTTGCATATACATTGTGATGGGGCCTTTGCGGGTAAGGAGGGGCCCAAGCGTGAGTGACGGCCGTCATCTTACAGTCATTTTGTTTATAATTAAAATGAACACTTTGTTCTATTATCCATGAGAGACCATCAATGAGTTAACAGACTACCTCTACCACCCTTTCTTTGGTCAAAGCTGTCAAACGCCTCTCCACACTTGAAGGGATGCTAACTCTACAACGACTCCACATCAGGTAATTACCACTACATACTTCACACCGGCTTTGGGCAGCTCCCTGAAGTATTTGCATTTTTATGTATAATTGGCCCCAAACATGGCAGTTTGATGCCATGAGGACTTCAGAGGAGGACCACGGGAGGGACAGATGGTGAAACGTCGTAGCGAAATGCAGCGTTCCTCATTCATCTGTGCTTCGCTTGTGCATGAAAGCATACGATGCTGTCGCGGAGCTCTTTTTGATTGATTATTCAAAACAAAACTCCACAGCACGAAGCCCAGCGTTGAGCCACTGAGAAGTACTCAAATAGCAAAGGAGTGCAGGGGTCTGAGGAGCTTTTTTTCTCCTTTTTTTTTTTTTTTTTGAAGAGCCGAGTAGCCAACGGCGAGCGTATCCTCGTGCTTTTAGATCCTGTTTTAATCTTTCCCCTGCTTTTAATGATCTGCTTCCTATCCTAGAGTAAAGTTCTTCATATGCCAAGTTCTTGCCTTTACGGAGTGCTTTGAAATGAAATGTAAGCATATATTTATTTTTATAGTTTAAAGGACTCAAGGCCTTGGCAGAAATACACATTTCTGCACTGGAATTAATAAGCATCGTGACACTTGAGCACTAGCCAAAAAGGCTGCAACTAGATTCACTATCTCAGTTTTGGTTTTGCTTTCTCAACCTTTCCTGAACACTTTTAATTATTTCTCAATAAAATTTCCGAGCAAAAAAGCTGAACTGTCACTACCTTCTCCAAATGGACCTGCAAAAATATTGGACTGACAAACACATGGCCCCACATTCCTAAACAGGTAGGCCTAGGCCTTAGTTGTGCATTTCCCCTTATAAGGAGATATTTCTACATTTTGTGATTTAGGGTTTAATTGGACATTTTTATTTTTATATCTCAGTGACACGATTCTTTTGAAACCAAAATTTTTTGTTCAGTTTCGTCAACTGACTTGTTCACCAAAAGTTGTTCCACCAAAGTGTTTTAGCCAGCTGAAAACACTAAGCGCTCTGCTGAAAACGGTTAGCTGAATATCCGTGGAAGTGTTACCAGCATCTAATTTCTCACAGTTTTTGTATTGTTTCTATATTGTATGTCGATGCAATATAAAGTTTTTGCTCTGGCTCTTGTTTTAAATTATTTTGTTCCGTTATTATGCTTGTTGTTGTCGCCTGTTGACGTTATACAAGCAGAATGTGGCGGTTAGTCACATTGTGTTATATTTGTCCCGCCCCTCCTCCACTGTGATTGGATGGCTGGGTAAAAAAAGTTATCTGTGCTGACAGTGATGGTTGCTGCCTCTTACCCAAAGTTCATTCTTGAACATTCTCAGAGACTATTTATATAGAGACATGCCACTTCCCCAATCCTTAATACAACTATATAGGGAAAACCCGTAACGCCAAAGATGGCGGTTGTATGCACATGCCCCACCCCTCCCGCTGGAAAGCCAATCGTCTGCTTTTAACAGTCAAGCCGGAAAGCATTTAAGCCTATCGTCTGGTTCCACTGACGCATGCGCACTGTTGAGGTTTGGAACAGCGGAAAATATGTTACTGTTTGAAAAGGCGGCAGATTTGATGTGTTAGTTGTGTAAATATCAGACATCCCAAGTCTTCCGGAAGTTCCGGGAGTCTCCCGCAGATTGATAGCGGCTCCCTGATGACCGCAAATTAGTTAAAATCTCCCGGAATCTAGAGCGAGCGAGCAGTAGCGCGCACGACAGAGAGCGAGAGAACCCTTGCGCATGCGCAGTAAAAGTATAACCTGTGGGGAAAAAGGCGTTTTAAACCTTATTTTGGGGCAAAGTCATCACACTTTTTCAGCGATTTTTATCATATTTTATTAGTGTTTGTATACATGCAGTTTTTATGTCCCGGTGACCAGTGAAAGTGCAGTTCTGGGTCTCTGCCCATTCATTTAGATAGGAGCCTGGTCTTGTTAGTCCGAAATAGCTGCCCGGAGGCGTTGCCAAGATGGCGGCCGAGTGGCATGACTTGCCTAAAAGGACTTTGACATTCTTCAACTCTCGGCAACCGGCAAATAACGCTGAGCGCTTTTTAAAAACGCGGTGCTCCCATTGAAAGCAATTAGAAAAATATGCTATCCTAGGGAATGCTTTGGTGGACACACAGCCTTTCTGCAAGTTATTGGCTGCATCCGAAATCGCATACCTCCCTACTATATAGTAGGCAAAAAACAGTATGTGACAAAAGAAGTATGTCCGAATTGCTCGTAAATGGCAAAAAGTACTGGATGACCTACCACTTCCGGCGAGATACTGAAGTGTGCATATGATGTACACTTTACTATCCCATGAGGCCACAGGAGAGGATTTGTGAACGGCAGAAGTTCCGCTGGTAGGTCACATGATAATGACAGCATTGCGAATGTACGTCCGGATTACTTATTTAAAAGAAGTACCTACTTAAAGGGATACTCCATTTTTTTTGGAAATAGGCTCATTTTACAACTCCCCCAGAGTTAAACTGTTGAGTTTTACCGTTTTTGAATCCATTCAGCCGGTACCACTTTTAGCATAGCTTAGCATACATCATTGAAGTGGACAAGACCATTAGCATTTCTAAAAAAAAAAATGACCAAAGCGTTTCGATATTTTTCCTATTTAAAACTTGACTCTTCTGTAGTTACATCGTGCACTAAGACCGACGGAAAATGTAAAGTTGCGATTTTCTAGGCTGATATGGCTAGGAACTATACTCTCATTCCTGGGTAATAATCAAGAAACTTTACTGCCGTACCATGAGTGCAGCAGGCGTAATGATATGACGCAGCTCCTGAAAATGGGCCACCTTCCGTCAACACAACGGAACTATTTTCAGGCGCTGCGTCATATCATTACGCCTGCTGCTCTCATGGTACGGCAGTGAAGTTTCTTGATTATTACCCAGGAATGAGAGTATAGTTCCTAGCCATATCAGCCTAGAAAATCGCAACTTTACATTTTCCGTCGGTCTTAGTGCACGATGTAACTACAGAAGAGTCAAGTTTTAAATAGGAAAAATATCGAAACTCTTTGGTCATTTTTTTTTTAGGACTGCGAATGGTCTTGTCCACTTCAATGATGTATGCTAAGCTATGCTAAAAGTGGTACCGCCAGAACCGGAGATCAGCTGAATGGATTCAAAAACGGTAAAACTCAACAGTTTAACTCTGGGGGAGTTGTAAAATGAGCCTATTTCCAAAAAAAAGTGGAGTATCCCTTTAATAAAGCTGCGATTTCAGTTATGGCGGCGAAGTTGCGTTATTTTCACATCCAGTAAATCTGTACAAAACATTGAAAATGATCAAAACATTTTATTTTACTTAATTAAAATTGGCGCGACTATAAAATTACTTAAACAGACCAGAAGAAAATGTAAGCATAGTTTCCCGCTGCAGAAACAACAACAAAGCAGATCTTTAATTTATTAATACATTAATTTTCCGTTTAAATACCTTTTTACAAATTCATCATTCTTTCACCCCATTTTTTTCCTAGTTGTAAATCGACTTACAATCAGAACTGTAGAAACAACATGCTGCCTTATATTCACTCCATTCCAAATTCTAAACACTGACCAACGAAATGCCATAATTTCATGTCATTCAAACAAAACAGCTAGTGAATTAAATGATTCACCAAGAACTGTACTTAAAAGTTAGACATTCATCCTTTTTCCTCAGACACCCCTCAACTTCTCCAGCACAAGAATGAAATATTTATACTCATTCATAATTGGAGAAATAAAAAAGAATAAAAAAAGACAATCAAAAATCAAGGTGAACAGTCACGCCGTCATTATTATCAGCCAAATTGTTAAGCTCTGAATTTCAAAGCATTTCTTCTTGATTTCCCAGTGTCCCGTACATGCCCACGGAGCTCTGGTCCTCTTAAAATATGTTTATAATGAAGGAGGAGGCCATCTAACATTATTAACATGCTTGGCCTTTTTATCCAACCTGCCCCCTCAGGCTCCAAGTACACCTGATTTGATCTCTCTCTCCCAACGCCCAGCCATACTTCAAAAACTAACCCTTCAAAAAAGGGTGGAACAGTTAGCATATTCCAAAAAAAACAGAACAGATCTTAGCGTAGGCCATGATTAAACATGGGGATCAGAGTACGTAGAGCGAAATGAAATTTTTAAAATGCACGTCTTGGATCTGAGGTGTCATTAGCTTTGTTACAAAAGATCAAGATGAGAGCGAACAAAATGAGATTCACATGTACAAGAGTGCTGATAATAAGCCAAAGATTTAATATTCCAGAAACTGCTAATGACTAACTGCATTCACATGCTCTTTTTATCATATCTACTATTAGCTTAATATTTGTTATAAACTATTACATTACATAAACTATTATACCTTTATATATACACTACCGTTCTAAAGTTTGAGGTCAATAAGATTGTTTTTTATTCAGCAAGTCAATTAAATTGCGTTTGACCGACCCCAAACTTTTGAACGTTTATATATAAGGGCTTATATTTGTGATGTTTGTGATGATATTTGGAATAACAGTGTGTGTTCGTGGTTTTCCAGACAAGAGCATGCGAGCGTTGCAGAGTATAGAACGACCTCTACTGACGATGTCATATGTGACTACATTAGTGAGTTTAGGTACAAAGTGAATGTGTCTTAGAAGAGGTAGAAAACCTCGGGCGTTTGTGAACGTGTTTTTTGTCCTCTTTTTGTGTGGGTATATCATACTGCATGTTATTATTTACAAAGAGTGTTAATTAACATCCCTTTTAAATTCCCTGTTGTAGTTTGTATTTGCAGTGCTGACAGATAAAGTAGTTTAGCTGTGCATACCGCTTCGGGACAGGAAAACAAAACTGGTGATGCTTCTGTTTTTTTTCCTGTATTTTACCCCTTGTGTGGGATTTGTTGATTAATTATGAAGCTATAAAGGTAAATCATATTTAAAACCACAACAAAGTGGTTTTCCAAACACATTTTCTTAACAGTGTTTACATACTTTCTATTGAAATAGGAAGTTGGCGAGGGACATAAAGAGCGCAACAGTGCTTGTCCACTTTTTCAATGGCCTTAGTTCGGGAAATATTTTTCCCATAGGGATAAAAAAAAAGAAAAGTGTGTTAAAGTTATGAGCCATGAACCAAACCAACCAGTTATGAGGTGAATGGAAGCTTGTTTCCACCATGGAATAAAAAATACAAATGAAATTGTGAGTTTTTATCTCACAATTCGTACTTTGTAACTCCCAATTGCAAGTTTATGTCTCACAATTGCGAGAAAAAAAGTGTCCGAATTGTGATATATAGACAATTTTAAAAAGTGATTCCAACTTTTTTATCTCACAATTCTGAACTCTTCCATAATTGCGAGTTTAAATTTCGCAATTCAGACTTTATATCTTGCAATTTTAAATTTCTCTTAATTCTAAGAAAAGAAAGTCAGAATTGTGAGATATTTAACCTCGCAGTTGAGAAAAAAAAAAGTCAGAATTGCGAGATATAGACATTTTATCTCACAATTGTAAGTTTAAATCTCGCAATTTGGACTTTATACATTGCAATTTCGGGTTTAAATCTTGTAATTCTGACTTTTTTATGAGTTAGTCTCACAATTTTATTATGAGTTGGTCTCACAATTCTAAGAAAAATATCTAAATTGTGAGATGCAAGTGTTCTTTTGTTGTGATTTGCGATTCACTGATGAGTTGGAGATTTCCCCTGATGCAAAATCATGGGCAATGTAGTTTTCACCAGGAATTTCACTGTTGGACTATTTTAAAAGTAAGTTGAAATAATGCAGGTTTATGGCTTCAACAACAGCATATACCAACGATTAAAAAACATCGTATCTCACCGTATGTCTGTCTTTAAATGTTTTTAAGGTAGTTTAAAACCAATTCTAGAGAAAATCAATGGGATTTTTATTTACGAAACCCGATGGTTGCACTCTATAAAAAGTAGCACCGTGGATTAAAGCAATAAAGACACTTAAAAAAAAACAATACATTCTAGCCACTTCCTGGTTTTGGATAGTAAATAAAAATGCTGCAAAAGCAAAACACAGCTACTGTCGGAGACAGGTCGTATTTATATTCTCATTTTTAAAGCATTTATTTGACAAAAACATAATTGCTGACAAGTGCTATAGGTTAATCATGTCAATTTTGATAAGTAAACTAGCATATCAACAACAAAAAACTAAAATGGACTTATTTGTGTTCTATGTTTATGATGGACAAGGTGATATTTTGGTGACATCTGGGATAATTACCTTTTTATAAATATAAAGATACATCATAAAAGTGTATTTTCATGCTGACTTAAAAACAGCCATAAAATGAGTTCTCACACAGTTTAAGTAGAGGACGCTTTGTGCTGTCTTCTCCTGACAGTTTTCTGAAAAGAGCAGAAGGAAAACATGTGTTTAAAGAAGTTTTTTTTTTCCATTTCTTCCAGGTTCTCCAGAGAATGAAGAGCTGGTAGCCATTTTGAAATGTGCTGGTTCAGGATCAGTGTGCGTATCCCAGGGCAGAGCTTTGATCAGTCCTACACCTCCAGACTTCACCTGCAGGTGATGCCGTGTGTTGTGGTCTCAGTGGTCCATAAGCACGCCCCGCACCCACATGGTTCCTCCAAACACTGAACCTGTTGGGTTGGGCTTCTCTAATATAAAGTTCATAATTTTCTGCAAAAAAATTAAAAATGCTTTGGTTTTCAGAGTACTTTTTATGGCATTGAGTGTTTTTATGGCCCCCGCCTTTCATGCCTCCTTTCGAATCCCTTTCGTTGCGGTGTAAGTAGAACCGGAGGGTTGATATTGGTGCTGTGACCCGGATGGGAGTGAGGTTTGTGGGGTGAGTGTAACCAGAGACTATTTATTTAGAGACATGCCACTTCCTCAATCCTTAATACAACTATATAGGGAAAACCCTTAACGCCAAAGATGGCGGTTGCCTGCACATGTCCCGCCCCTCCAGCTGGAAAGCCAATCGTCTGCTTTTAACAGTCAAGCCGGGAAACATTTAAGCCTATCGTCTGGTTCCACTGACGCATGCGCACTGTTGAGGTTTGGAACAGCGGAAATACGTTACTGTTTGAAAAGGCGGCATATTTGATATGCTGTGTATGTGTGAGTTGTGTAAAAATCAGACATCCCAAGTCTCCCGGAAGTTTCGGGAGTCTCCCGCAGATTGATAGCGGCTCCCTGATGCCTGCAAATTAGTTCAAATCTCCCGGAAACTAGAGCGAGCGAGCAAGAGCGGGCACATACTGTGCTTCAAACTGTGTAGCACGCGCACGAGAGAGAGGGAGAGAACCCTTGCACATGCGTAGTAAACGTATAACCTGTGGGGAAAAGGGCGTTTTAAACCTTATTTTGGGGCAAAGTCATCAAACTTTTTCAGCGATTTTTATCATATTTTACTGCTTTTTCTATACATGCAGTTTTTATGTCCCGGTCAGTGCTTTAAGTGGCCCAAAAGAGGTGGCGGTACTCTATTATTATTATTTTTTTTTTTTTTTTTTTTTTGCTGACTCCCCTCCTCCCCTGAGGTAATAACAACTATATTGATGGGGTTTTATATAAACAGCAGTCAATAGACGACCTTATAAAAAACAATAAATCCTTTTATTAGTTTGTAGATTTGCTTTAGCTAGAAAGAGCAACTGAACATAAATAAAATGTGCAAAGGGGTATTGAAAAAATACCCTTAGAAAGAGCTACAGTAGAAAGAGCTACTGAACATAAATAAAATGTACAAAATGTGGATATGAGTCCAACTGGAAAAACTTGTGAAAAGATATATTTTGATTAGTCAAATAGCAAATAGCATAAAGTGAAGCTCTATAGCCATCTAGTGGTTAAAGTGATATTAAGTCATCTTATTTTAAAATGGCATTTTCAAAAAAATGGCCAAAAATCTTACATTAAACCATGTAAAATTATCCATGTTATCTCCATGAATGAAAGTTAGAAATCTGGGTCTTTTATAAAGTGAATTTGACATAAAATGCTGGGTTTTTTTTGTAAAAAGCCTATTTAAATAAATATTTATTTATTTATAGAAATTTAAAATATATCATAAATCCTCCAAAAACTGCACAAATGTTGAGTAAAAACATTAATAAACAGAGTAAAATTACATTTGTAAAAAAAAAAAAAAAACTTTTATTCTGTTACAAAATTAAATGTTATTGTCATAGACTGTAAAAAATGGTTATTGTCTGGGGAGCATCACAGTCCCGCCCATAGTCCGAGAGAGCTTCGGTGCCGAAAGTAAATTTCCCATTCATTTCTCCCATTGACGTTTTGGAAAAACCGTCTCTAAAGAGTTTTAGAGCATGTCTGAGGATAACCAGCAACGGCTGAACTCATAAGCATACAACATATCATTTCGAGTGAAAAAACGAAGAGAAAATACAAATAAAGTCAAAGGTACACGGCTGTGTGCATATTTTCATTCCCGAGCGAAGGAACTACTCATCCCATAAACCACCGCGCTTCACTGAAGTCGACTGAAGCCACGACCGCGAAAGAGCCTTTTGAGCAACTTCCAAATCTGACGACGGCCACGCGAACTTTTTCCTCCAGTGAATTTTATATAGTGAATGTGCAGGGAAACTCCTTTTCTGATTCTGATTTAATGAAGCTTATATGTAAAACACATTGAGCATCTGGCTCGCTCATAGGCTGTACTGCGGCAACTGCACATCCAATGGCGCGGGCGCCTCTGACGTGCGACCAATGAGCTAGCCCTACGTCATTACACGATCTTCAGTCTTCACGGACCTTCGCGGTGTTTACAAGCACTGTGATGCTCTATTATTTGTATTTTAACCGAGCAGCTAACACTGACAGCGGCAAAAGCGACGCATGCGCTTTTCACTTGTAAAACTCAAGGGTGTATGGGTAATGTAGTCTCTGCTCTCGGTGGGACGAATTAGGAGGCTTGCATTGTGAAGGGAGCTCTGAAAAGCGGCAGCGCAGCCAAAGGATTAAAACAGATGTGCAAATGAGCGTACCGGTACGCTAAAAGCACGTTCTGGGCGCACGGAGAGGTGGCGGTACGCTCAAGAGCTATATTTGGAAGTGGCGGTACTGAGTACCGGTGCGTACCGGCCCACTTAAAGCACTGGTCCCGGTGACCAGTGAAAGTGCAGTTCTGACTCTCTGCCCATTCATTTAGATAGGAGCCTGGTCTTGTTAGTCCGAAATAGCTGCCTGGAGGCGTTGCCAAGATGGCGGCCGAGTGGTATGACTTGCCTAAAAGGACTTTGGTGTAACACAGGCCAGCTAGTAAGAGCTGTGTGTGTTAACCTTACTCCCCTGGCCTCAAGTGGTACACTAGCGACTGGCGCTATAGAGGCTGCAGTCTTTAAAGTCCTTGTTAGCGGCCCCACCTTCCATACCGGAAACACTGGTTTGAATCCCTCTCGGTCATGTTGTGCGAGTAGAACCGGAGGGGTGATATTGGTGCCATGACCAGAATGGGAGTGAGAATTAGGGGGTGAGTGTAACAGGCCAGCTAGTAACCTCACTCCCCTGGCATCGAGAGGCGCAGTAGAGACTGACACTAGAGGCTGAGGTCTTTAACGTCCTTGTTAGCACCCCCACCTTCCATGCCGGAAACGCAGGTTCGAATCCCACTCGGAGATGTGCGAGTAGAACTAGAGTGAGGTTTAGGATGGAGGCCAGCTAGTAAGAACAGTGCATGTAAACCTCACTCCCCTGGCCTCAATAGGCACACTAGCGACTGACACTGGAGGCTGCGGTCTTTAATGTAGGCTAATTGTTAGCACGCGTGCCTCCCATGCTGGAAACGCCAGTTTGAATCCCGCTTGGAGCGGTGCGAGTAGAACTGGAGGAGTTACATTGGTGCCATGACCCGGATGGGATTAAGGTTTAGGGGGGTGAGTGTAACAGAGACCAGCTAGTAAGAAATGTGCGAGTATATCTCATGCCCCTAACCTCAAGAGGCGCAGTAGAGACTGACACTAGAGGCCGTGGCCTTTAACGCCCTTGTTAGCGCCCCCGCCTTCCATGCCAGAAACACTGGTTTGAATCATGTTTGGAGTGGTGGGAGTAGAACTGGAGGGGGTTACACTTTTTTAGTTGCTAAGGTTTTTTGAGTGGCTTTTAGCATATTGCTATGCTTTTGCTTATGTGTTCTGAGTGGTTTACTATCGTGTTGCTTTGCAGTGGCTGGGGTGTTCCGAATGGTTTTTATGGCATTGCTATGCGGTTGCTTAATGGGTCTGAGTGGTTTTTAGTGTGTCTGTGTGTATGCAGTTGCGAGGATTTACAGAGAGAGATAGTTTGCTCAAAATATAAATTCACTTCCGGTTCTGGACGCGAATGGAGTAGACGCGTCTACCTCGTGCTCCCTGTACAGTTCTTCTATTTTATCAGTTTATAATCCTCTACCGATTTAATTTTTTGTGGCATCTAAAATGGCATCTAAATCAACCAAACATGCGAAGAAAGACACAGTTAACGTAAAAGACGACGTGCCCGGGGCTCATGGCGAGGTTAGCATGTCAGCCTTGACTAGCCTATTGGAAGACCACAGAGCCGCTCTCTCCTCCGATTTCAAAACCGCTTTGACATCCTTAGAGGCAAAACTTGACCTCGTCCAGGCCGCAGTGTCGGACCATGGGCCACGAATAACATCACTGGAATCCAACGCAGACCTCCTCAGCGAGCGAATTCACTCCTTGGAAGCGGTATGTGCCGATTTGACTGAGAACTACGCTAAACTTAAGGCCAAAACAGCAGACCTGGAGGGCCGTAGTCGGCGTAATAATGTCAGGATCATTGGCTTACCGGAATCCGTTGAAGGTCCGCGGCCCACAGTGTTCTTTTCCGAGATGCTGTCCGAAATTATGGGCGAGCAGATTTTGCCGTCTCCTCCTGAACTTGATAGGGCACATCGGGCTCTGATCGCTAAGACGAAGCAGGGAGGGAGGCCGAGAGCGGTAATAGTCCGTTTTCATCGGTATCAGACCAAGGAGGCGGTGATACGAGAGGCCCGTAAAAGAAGAGGATCCTTGCAATACCGTGGCAACCCGATCGCCATCTACGATGACTACAGTCCGGAAGTTCTGGAACAGCGCGCTCAATATCGTGGGGTAATGGCAGAGCTTTATAATCTTGGATTTAAGCCATCCCTTCTTTTCCCCGCAAGGCTGAGGATCCTAACTAAGGAAGGTGAGCAAAAGATGCTTGCATCGGTGGATGAGGCCAAGGAATTTTTGACGGCTCACCGTAGCGCCTCTTAGCCTTATGATGACGGTCGTTCAACTTGAGCGGTGGGCTTATAACGTTATATACTATTTGTGTCACGAAGGAGCCCGTTGTACAACACTGACTTAACTACGTTAGTTTATCCTGAGCTCTCTGACATTATATAAACGGTTTACTGTTCATTGGAAGTGATTTACATCATGGGGACATTTTTTACGTCTTTAATGAATGATTGGTGCTGTTGTATTTGAGCTGATACTACTGTTGAACTAGGTTTGTTGTATGATGTATCTCGTTTATTCTTTGGTTTAATCACAAATACTTTTTGCAAGAGTTTGATTGCTATTTTTGTTTACTAGGGGATATTTATTTTTTTTTTTTTACAGTGTCATTTATTTTGGCTTGCCATGTGCTCATTATATTGGTCGAATGTTTAAGTATTCATACTTCGTGAACCAATTATAGTTATGCCATTGGTCTGCTCGTATATTAAACATACTATTTGATACGGTAATGTTATCTATATGTTGTATAATGAGGATACTTTGCTTTAAGGGACTGATGATTATATAAGGTAAGGCGAAATAAGGAAGTGTTCAGAACACTTAGTTCTTGTTCTTGTGGGTAGTTTTGCTGTCATTGTAATGTTCTTTGAGGGGTGGGTTGATTATGTGGGTGGGTTGGGTTTTTGTATGGGATGGCGTCATGCTGACTTCATGACTTTTATGTTTGTTGTTCTTTTGTTGATGTTATGTTATTTTACTTTTTGTAGTTCTTTTATTTTCACTCTCCGATCACAGGCTTCTGATAGGTATTCTTTTGGGTAGAGAGTTGAGATTTCTGAGTTGGAACGTCAAGGGCTTGAACCAACCGGTTAAGAGAAACAGAGTTCTTGCTCATCTTCGACAGCTCAAAACAGAGGTTGCCTTCTTGCAAGAAACCCATTTACGCATTACGGATCACAATCACCTCAATCGTGGTTGGAAGGGTCAGATCTTTCACTCTTCTTTCCAGGCAAGGGCAAGAGGTGTGGCTATTTTGATTAATAAGAATGTACCCTTTGTACCAAATGATATTATATCAGATAAGAATGGCCGGTATATAATTGTTGTAGGCACACTATGCAATAAGAATGTAACTTTAGCTAACTTTTATGCCCCTAATTTTGATGATTTTTGAAGTTTTTTTAAACATACTCTCTCTCTTATCCCTGATCTAAATTTGCATTCTCTTATACTTGGGGGAGACTTTAACTGTTGCCTTGACCCAGTACTGGACCGTTCGTCATCTAGACCATGCACGGCAAACAAATCCTCCATTTTTCTAAATAACTATTTTTCTGAATATGGTATATCGGATGTTTGGCGGCGCTTGTACCCCCGAAAAAGAGAATATTCTTTTTTTTCAAATGTTCATCACTCTTATTCCCGGATTGATTACTTTATTCTGGATAACGATTTAATTTCTAGAGTTCAGTCTTGTGCATATCAAAGTATTATTATATCGGACCATGCTCCTCTTACTCTTGATTTGACCTTTCTGAATTTGCCTTCCCCTAGGAGGAACTGGCGTTTCAATACTTCACTCTTGGCAGATGATAATTTTGGTTCCTTTGTTGCTGACCAAATTCCTTTTTTTCTAAGCGTTAATAAATCAGTGGACATTTCAGATTCAACAGTGTGGGAGGCCCTTAAGGCATATATTAGAGGCCAAATTATTTCATATGGTGCTAATAAAAGGAAGCTCTCTAAAGAAAAACAAATCTTACTCGCTAATGATATTTCAAAGTTAGATGAACAATATGCTAGGTCTCCCACGCCAGATCTGTATAAGAAACGTCTTAAACTTAAATCAGAGCTCGACTTGCTTTCAACCAATGAGATAGAGGGCCTTCTGAGAAGAACTAGGAGTGTTTTTTATGAAAGTGGGGAAAAATCCGGGAAAGTTTTAGCTAATCAGCTGAGAGGGCTACGTGCAAAACAAACTATAAATGGTCTTCGTCTAGATAACGGGGAGGTCACAACTGATCCAAATACTATTAATGACAAGTTTAGAAATTTTTATTCTACTTTGTATACATCTGACTCCTCTTCGCAGGGGGATATCGAAGATTTTCTCGGCCGACTAAATTTCCCCACTTTATCCTTGGATGTTCGTAACCTTTTAGAATTGCCGATTACTCAGGAGGAAGTGGCGGCTGCTATCTCTTCTCTACAATCTGGCAAAACCCCAGGACCTGACGGCTTTCCGTCAGAATTCTATAAAAAATTCTCAGTACAACTCGTTCCTTTTTTGACATCTGTTTTTTCTGAGTCTCTTAAGACTGGGACTCTTCCCCCAACGTTAAATCAAGCCTGTATCTCTTTATTATTTAAAAAGGATAAAGACCCCTTAGACTGTGCGTCTTATAGGCCAATTTCTTTGCTCAACTGCGACGTTAAAATTTTAGCGAAGGTGCTTGCTTCTAGACTTGAAGATGTCCTCCCCACTATCGTCTTTCCTGATCAAACAGGGTTCATAAAGAATCGTCAATCATTTTTTAATATCCGCCGCTTTCTCAATGTGGTATATTCTCAGAACCAGGCCATCCCAGAATGTGTTGTTTCTTTAGATGCAGAGAAGGCGTTTGACAGGGTTGAGTGGGAGTACCTTTTTTTAGTTTTGGAAAAATTTGGATTTGGCCCGATCTTTCTCTCTTGGATTAAATTACTTTATAGTACCCCCTCTGCAGTAGTCCTAACCAATGGTCTGCACTCTAGGCCATTTAACTTGCACCGCGGAACTCGACAGGGCTGTCCGCTAAGCCCACTACTATTTGCTCTAGCTATTGAGCCTTTAGCAATCGCCTTACGCCAGAGTCAGCAGATCACTGGAATTACCCGTGGTGAGACCGTCCATAAGGTAACTCTATATGCAGACGATCTACTGCTTTTTATGTCAAATCCACAAACTTCTTTACCCGCAGCTCTATCTTTGCTTGAGAATTTTGGTCGGTTTTCTGGTTATAGGCTTAATCTGCACAAGAGTGAATTTTTCCCAATTAACGAGGTAGTTACACAACTACAGTATTCAAACAAACCACTGAAACTAGTAAAAAATAAGTTCACTTATCTTGGGGTCTGTATCACTCGCCATCATAAGCATCTTTTTAAACATAATTTTGGCATGCTTCTCCAACGGATTAAGAAAGATCTCTCTAAATGGTCCCCTATAAAGATTTCTCTCATTGGGCGCATTAATTCTATTAAAATGGTGGTGCTCCTAAATTTCTTTATCTCTTTCAGTGTTTACCTTTATTTATTCCCCTGTCTTTTTTTAAGTCTTTGGACTCTGTTATCTCTTCTTTTATTTGGAATGGTAAGCACCCTCGCTTACGCAAAGCATACCTTCAGAGGCCTAGATGCAATGGTGGTATGTCCTTACCCAATTTTAAGTTTTACTACTGGGCGGCTAACATACGAAATACACTTTATTGGTGGCATTATCACCTTTTGCCCAATAGACCGTCCTGGGTGGACATGGAAATAAATGCTTATAAGCAAATTTCCCTTCCAGCACTTCTTGCATCTAAACTACAGTCTACCTCTTATATTCCGGCCGATTGCCCAGTGGTGAAACACTCGTTGAGGATTTGGATCCAATTCAGGAAGTCATTTGGTTTTAGGGACCCCTCTCTTCTTAGCCCTGTGTTCCGTAATCATTTTTTTTCCACCCTCAATGCAGGATGGTTCATTCAAGAGTTTGTCTCAAAAGGGGATAAAATGTTTCAAAGACTTATTTTTGGATAATGTATTTGCTTCCTTTGAGCAATTGGTATCACGTTTTGGTCTTACCAAGTCAGATTTCTTTAGAGTCTTGCAAGTAAGACATTACGTTAAGTCACTAATACCAGACTTCCCAGCGATGCCCTCCGAAAATCCTTTGGATAGGTTCCTTTCATGTAATACATTGGCCAAGGGCTCAATTGCTACTATTTACAATTTAATGATCAATCTGGCATCTTCATCCCTGGATAACATTAAGAGAGCCTGGGAGGAAGACCTTGACAGACCACTCTCCGAAGACACCTGGAACTGTGTCCTTAAACAGGTCCACTCATCGTCAATGTGTGCTCGGCATTCACTTATACAGTTTAAAGTTGTACACAGAGCTCATATATCCAAAGTTAAACTATAGCTCAAATGTTTCCTGGTACTAGCCCTATGTGCAATAGATGTCAATGTACCGAGGGAACGTTAACTCACTTGTTCTGGACATGCCCCAAATTAGAGCGTTACTGGCGATAGATATTTCACACCCTTTCTGTGGTTCTTCAGCATAGATTAGAGCCAGAACCTCTGGTGGCATTATTTGGAGTTGCCCCAGAGGACGTATGGTTGTCAGCATCAATGTGTAAAGTCCTTGCTTTCTCTTCCCTACTTGCACATAGAGCAATATTATTAAAGTGGAAAGATCCCTTGCCACCCACTCATACTCAATGGATTAGAGATATGATGTCCTGTCTCTGCCTGGAAAAAATTAGGTATTCACTAAGAGGATCGGAAAAACAATTTTTTAAGATGTGGCGTTCTTTTCTTGATTATGTTGATAAGTCTGTTTGAATAATGCCACTACTATTGTTTTTTTTTTTTTTCTCATTTATTTCCCTTTTTTTTTTTTTTTTTTTTTTTTTATTATTATTATTATTATTTTTTAATGTATTTGGTTGGAGGTTTATGTTTGTTAGCATGTTTGTAAATATTGTATGCATGCTTGGTTCTTACAATTCCATTTTGAATTAATGGATAGTATGGGCGTCATTCTTAAATTGGATGGTGAGGGGTGGGGGATTGTGAATGTGATGTATATTGTAAAATCAATAAAAACAAACTTTGAACAAAATATAAATTCTATCATAATTTACTGACATTTATGTCATTCCAAACCTGTATGACTTTCTTTCTTCTAAAGAACACAAAAGAAGATTGTAACAGTTTTGGTTACCCTTGACTTCCATTGTATGGACAAAAAAATAATAATACAAATTTCCCATGATATCTTCTTTTATATTCCACATTAGAAAGTCATACAGGTTTGTAAAGACATGAGGGTGATTAAATAATGACAGAATTAGCATTTTTGGGTGAACTATCCATTTGATACACAAGTTTGAGTTAATCTGTACACTTTCAGCAATAGTTCTGCGCAGCTTTCTCTGAAAAAGAAAGTTTGCTTTGTGTTTTTCGGGCAGGTGAAAAGGGCATCATGTCTGCCAGCAGCAAAGAAAGAAGAAACAACAGACACATATTTCTCCCATAGTTTGTGTGATGGCTATAGGCAAGGAACCATATTTTGAGATACATTTATATGCTAATTTGCATTGCTGAAAGCAACACAAGCGGGTCAGTCTGTCCAAGCTACGTTTAAGGGCACGTTTTGAAGATGTTAAGTGGGAATACAGGAAATTTTCCGAAAAATGCAATGGGGTGAATTCAGGTTGATTGGGACACTTTTTGCCATTGAGATGACTGGGAAAAATCTTGACTGGGTCCCAATCAACCTGAATTTACCCTAGCCAAGTTCTTGTACTGTAGGTCAACAAATGTCTACATCAAAGTGTACTGCAGAATTTCTGGTCGCATGGAGCACAACTTTCACAAACTCTTGCACATCTTTCTTCTACGTCCTTGCAACATACCTACAAGAGCACCGTGCTTTCACATGTACAAACCGTACATTCCTTAGCCGAATCAAACCAGTCAAGAATACAGTGAGCTGAGTATGCGTGGAAAAACAACTGCTAGTGATGAAGATATTTTTTTGTCTCTTCCTTTTTTATTTCACCTCTTGATGTCTGTGATATTTCCTTCTTCAAAGCTGTAACGCTCTACTATGCCCTAGGGTTAATTAACATGTACCAAACACTGAATGATCAGAGAGAATCCAAAAGCTCCATAGGTTAAGTGTCACATGGGAAACGTGTTGTCAGCCATGGATTCCTCCCGCCTAACCCCCTTCTTCTTTTCAAAGTGTTGTGATAGAGCAAGCAGCATTGAATTAACAGATACTTTTTCAAAACTTTGAATACATTATGCCAGAAAAAAGGAAATCAGGTATTGTTTGGATTCAAACCTTGACATCTTGCCCCCCTGACTTGCTGCTTGAGTAGAATATCCATCCATCCATCCATCCATCCTTACTTTCTCTAAATTAATTAAGTGACCGTAAAGACATTTATGTATATATTAACGTTACAAACAATTTCTATTTTTTTTTTAATAAATGCTGTTCTTTTGAACTTTCTATTTATCAGCAGATCCTGAAAAACAGACTGTATCACAGTTTCCACAAGAATATAAAGCAACACAAATGTTTTTTAACATTACAGCTTTTCTCAAACTCTATGGCATGTTGGCAAAACGTAGTAACTCACCCAAAACATTTAATTCATGCTTCAAACCTTGTTATTGCGTTAATAAATTGGCCAATGACACCAAAATTAAAAGTGCTTTTGTCATCGTGTGAGCCACGCTGGTCAAAATGTTTAGAGGTTTTTTCACCATGGAAATATTTGTTATATACAAAATTGGTTTACATAACAGCTTTCTATACTGGAATGTCAGTTTTGTCCGTGTAAATACAGATTAACAGAGTAGGTAAAAATTGACTGGGAAAAGTCAACACTAAGTACACAAAAAGAAAATTAACATTTGTATTAATACAGTACATTTATTTTTGCAGCAATGTGTTACATGCAAGTTGTAAACTGAAAATTCTCAGTTGCTTGTTCATTTTTACACACTCCGTGTCTTTCTCTAACACACACAGTGCATATCTTCTTCGTTACATATCTTACAATTGCTCTTCCATGACAATAATTTTACATGTAACACATTTCTAGAAAAAAATGTACTGTAAAAATACAAATGTACAAAATATCACTGAATGGATCATTTTGCATGTGATGGCTCACACGATGAAAGAATGTTTAGAAGTTGTGAAGAGTCTGACAATTTCACTGTGTGAATGTGAATTTAGTCATTATGCAAATTGTAGACAACTGCACTCACTCTTTTGCACATGTGCCAAAGCACATGCAATTTTCTTAAATCAATAAGAAATTCAAATCTGATGTGAACAATAAACTAATTGTTCAGAGAATTGAGCCAAAGCAATAGAGAAAAACTGAACAATGATGTGTTACCGTAACCTATACATTTAAAAAATAATTGTATAACATTAAATCAACATCAAATATAATATTAGATAGTAATGCAAAACTTGGCATCATTGTGTTATAGTAGCATTGCTATGCAGTTTCTAAGGTGTTACTGCCTGAAGTCAAAAAATCCCAGAGTCAAGGTCCTTAAACATGGCTCATGTCCCTCCTTCAATAAAAGTGTTACTGAGTTTAGCAAAAGACATGTCACATTAGCTAGCAGCACTCGGCTGTGAAACAGCTACAGGTCCTTACAGAACCCATAATTAGATGGTAATCACATTCACACAGCACAGAATATGGATGCCAGTCCAGTTCGAAGTTAATTCGGTAGCGTTCACACACAAAACTGATTATAAACCAACTGAATTCTTTAACTGAACTGTCTCCCTTAGGAGTCACACGAGAGCATGTGTACTGTAGTGTGTAAAAAAATATTCTTCCAAAAATATAAATAATGAGTCTCGAAGTGACTCATAAAGCATATTCTTTATCCTTGATAAGAACTCCAGTATCAACAGCGATAAGGGGTTGTATGTTATACAGGTAAAAATGAAATGTTTCTGTATAGTGGACTAATTAATACGCGGTACTCTTCTCTCTCACTGGCTTGCGGCTGACATTTGGTTCATGCTTGAGTGGATGCGGGCCAGATTTCCATCTTTTGCATGACGGGACTGCGGTGTGTGTGTGTGTGTGTGGGAATGGCTGAAGCAGTCTAGCGCATGGCCTCACAAGGACACTGGCGACGGGCCCATCTTCAGGAGAAGGGATTAAGGTAGCGTGACAATCGTGTATTGAAAGCACTTTGGCCCAATCCGCCTGCATTCACAGGTTAGAGGTTCAATGGCAGATGGTAAAATTCACACATGCAGAAACACAAGGAGACTGAAAGGTTGTTTTGTGCTCATCACAAATGTCATTGTATTATTATATAATTTATACATATATATACATTTATTAAATATTATACATTTATACAAATGTAGATTTTTTAAAATATAAACATGCAGAGCACCATTTGGCACAGCATAAATGTTATGCAAAGAATTTGCATTCAATTAATTAAATATATCATGTTGAATGACCTGTGACATTTTGTGAAATTTACACAAGGTAAAATGGACTTTCTTTTCCTAGCAATATTGCCTCGGTAAGATATGCTATTTGTTAAAGAATTATTCTTAATATCAAGACACATTTTAAGGATTTGAACAAACAGAAACCGCTACGGCCATCTATTCTGGTTTAACTCTGACTCCAGCAGCAAATGCATTTTTCAGCCTGTCCTAATTAACCCTGAATCGTTTAGGAAGAGCGTCTGTTTAATAGAGAAGAGGCTTGTATTAATATGCAACCTCCCGTAATGTTTGCCTTAACCAGTTCTCAAGAAGTTACGATTACAAATATCTTGTCCATACACACCACGCAGAGTCGCAGGCTTGTACAAACAAGCCGAGGAGTCGTGGCAGCTGAACAGATGATTAGAGCCACTTCACGGGCAATCATGATTAGAGCCGTTGGCTTTACGCCACCTTCCCACCTACCAACACTGACTGCACCGCATGACCAGCACACACAAAGCGGAAGAGAAGCCAAGAGTTTGTGTGTAGAACATCAGTTATTATTCTTGATATATATATTTTTTTATATATAGAAAATTTCAACAAAGACCTGATGAAACATTGCTTTTGGGACGATCACTATAAAAAAAAAAAAAAAATGTAATATTTATTTGCATCTTGGTAGGCAATCGTTTCACATGAACATTTTCAATGAATGACTCTATAGTTATAGTTTTATAAATTATTATAGCAGTAATTAATATAGTATTTTAGTTTAGTTGTTTATTTTTTTTGTAGTTTTATGTGCTTTAGTTGAAATATTTATACTTAACTTGAACATTTTTAGTTATTTAAGTATTTCAACAAACTCATTTTAGTTCAGTTCATTTCTAATTTTCCATTTAAGTTTAATCTGATACTTTTTTCTTTTTTATTCAGCGTTATTTCAGTTAACTATTTTTGTTTTAGTTAACAATAACAACACTTTGACTAAAATGTCTAGAAAATGTCTAGTGGTGTAACCATCATTTAAAAAGTAAAGACTTTTTTTCTTAATTATTAAATACTTACACATATTTCTTTTCAAAACGGGTTTACAACATATTTTTCAATTATGTATTTTTGCAATTGTACTATATTGACAAACTTTTGCTATCAAGTTATCTGATAATTTCAAGCGTCTTTCTGACCATGACAATCCGGCAGGTCTACTGTGAATGATGTAATTTCCTGTTTTCTATTTTTTTTTTTTTTTTTTGTCATGACAACAAAATGGCTTCTTGGACGCTCACTGACTAGGAATTTTCAGACACGTTTTTCAAATATAAAATACTATTTTTAAACAGTTTAAATTTAAACAGGTTCACTACTTATTTTTCATGAAATAATGATAAAATATTATGGCTACATTTAAAATAATTATATTTTCAGCTTATAATTGTTTTTCTTTCTGACATTTTAATCTCAGAAAAGTTACACCACTTGCCATTTTTGACATTAAACTGATTATATATGTTCATTTTAGAAAAGGTCTATTCATTGTCTGTATAAATTGCATTTTAAGGTACAGTACAGTATGTTTTGAAGAAACTAATAGATACTATATTAATAGATACAACAACAACAACAACAAAAAAAGAGCATCTCATTGAGCCTTTAGCAAAACTGAACAATTTCAACCAGTCCAAACAACACTCAGACTTCTCTATTGTTTTGCAAACCTTTGGAAAAAAGCCTTTTTCTCCCAGTCTTCAGTGTGCAGTAATGCTGCTATAGCACTGCTCGCGGCTTGAAAAGAGGCTGAGGCTGAGCGAGCTAGAGAAAAAGAGAGGATGAACCCAGGCTTTGCCACAGGGAGATCTCAAAGCGTCAGCGCACAGGGGAGAAAGACGGGGCTCCCTGTAGCAGCCCTCAAACAGACAGGCCTAAAGCATTACATACTGCTGATCACACTCACTAAAGGAATCCAACCAACCCGCCCTCTCTTTGTTCAGCACATCAAGACAAGTTAGTGTTTCCAGACATTTTCCTTTCTTTGACTAAAGTAGTATAGTTTGGTTTCCCAGCACAGTATTAGTTAAGAGATTTATATTACACCAGTAAATACAGTTAACCATACAAGGATATTACAATATAACACATTTCCTCATGCGTCTAGCTATGTAACAAGATTTAGTGTGTGTCCTTTCTGTATTCTGTAAAAAAGAAAAACCTTTTCAATGTTTTCGGTTCCCCAAAGAACCTTTCAGTGAACATTCCTAAAGTCCCCCTGTGGTGAAAATCAAGTTTTTTTAATGTTGTGTCTATGTGGAGTTTTTAATATGCTTTAAGACAGGCCATGTGCAAATTCATAAGTCAACACCATTGCTGAGTATTTTCTCCTTAAAACTGCAGTGAACCGAAGACAGTCTAAAAAATACGGTTTGAAATCGACGGTGTTTCTGACGTCACAAACTACCTTGTAACCAAAGACGACAACGCGTGATCATCCTGATCTCTGAGCTGGTGTGAGTGAGTGGAGGCGAGGCTAATTAGCATATTCACATATCATTTGCATTTTCAAGGAAAAACTTTTAAATATGTCATTTCGGTATATCAAAGATGAGTTTTAAGGGATACAGTTATTGCCTACAGGGGGACTTTAAAATACATTTTCTTAGGGTGAAAAACATGTTAATAAATTGTATTGGAGTTTGTAAAATTAGCATGTTGCTAATCTTATTGTGAGTTATATTCATCCATGCCTCCATGCAATCAACAACTGATGCATATTTTCTTTTTAGATAATCCGACAACATGGGGGGAAAAATCAGTTGCTATACGGTACTTGCGTTTCATCTCAACTTTAAAATTGCTGTCTATGAAGTCACAGTTTAGCTGGTTAGCTTAATTTAGCCCCTGCTGGTAGACATATATTCTGATGAAATATTTTTTATATACATCCATATTGTGACGTACAAGTGAAACGGTTTCTCCAATTAAAAAAAACAAAAAAAAATGTAGGGCGGGACTTGATTCTCCACATCGGGACTTGATTGGATGGTTGTGGTTTGCTATTAATAATAATAATAATAATTCATCACATTTATATAGCGCTTTTCTGGACACTCAAAGCGCTTCACATAGAAGGGGGGAATCTCCTCAACCACCACCAATGTGCAGCATCCACCTGGATGATGCTATTGTTCGATCCCATGTGATTGACAGGTGGTCCCGCCCTCACGCCAGTAAAAAACATCATCAGAGAAGAGAAGTCGCTACAAGAGCGAGGGTGAAGTTATTTTGATTAAAGATTACGAGGTTATAATAAATACAGCAATATTACACTAAAAATAAGAACTGACCATTTTGATTTCATGGTGACTTTAAAAGCGGGACTGATGTGCCCTTCAAACGGAGTCGGAAATATCGTATTAAAGGTGCAGTGTGTGATTTTTAGCGACATCTAGCGGTTCGGTTGCGAGTTTACACTAAGGGCTCAGCCCACCGCTCACCCCTCCCTTTCGAAGAAGCTACGGTGGCTAAAACGGGACAAACATCGTCGTCTGAGACAGCAGAGAATAGCCAGCATAAACCAAGTTTCTGTACCACAGTCCATTATAAACCACATCATGGATAAAGTTTCAGGTGAGGATCAAGGGTCTTAATATACACTCACCGGCCACTTTATTAGGTACCCCATGCTAGTAACGGGTTGGACCCCCTTTTGCCTTCAGAACTGCCTCAATTCTTCGTGGCATAGATTCAACAAGGTGCTGGAAGCATTCCTCAGGGACTTTGGTCCATATTGACATGATGGCATCACACAGTTGCCGCAGATTTGTCGGCTGCACATCCATGATGCGAATCTCCCGTTCCACCACATCCCAAAGATGCTCTATTGGGTTGAGATCTGGTGACTGTGGAGGCCATTTTAGTACAGTGAACTCATTGTCATGTTCAAGAAACCAATTTGAAATGATTAGAGCTTTGTGACATGGTGGAAGTAGCCATCAGAGGATGGGTACATGGTGGCCATAAAGGGATGGAAATGGTCAGAAACAATGCTCAGGTAGGCCGTGGCATTTAAACGATGCCCAATTGGCACTAAGGGGCCTAAAGTGTGCCAGGAAAACATCCCCCACACCATTACACCACCACCACCAGCCTGCACAGTGGTAACAAGGCATGATGGTTCCATGTTCTCATTCTGTTTACGCCAAATTCTGACTCTAACATCTGAATGTCTCAACAGAAATCGAGACTCATCAGACCAGGCAACATTTTTCCAGTCTTCAACTGTTCAATTTTGGTGAGCTCTTGCAAATTGTAGCCTCTTTTTCCTATTTGTAGTGGAGATGAGTGGTACCCGGTGGAGTCTTCTGCTGTTGTAGCCCATCCGCCTCAAGGTTGTGCGTGTTGTGGCTTCACAAATGCTTTGCTGCATACCTCGGTTGTAACGAGTGGTTATTTCAGTCACTGTTGCCCTTCTATCAGCTCGAACCAGTCTGGCCATTCTCCTCTGACCTCTGGCATCAACAAGGCATTTCCGCCCACAGAACTGCCGCTCACTGGATGTTTTTTCTTTTTCGGACCATTCTCTGTAAACCCTAGAGATGGTTGTGCGTGAAAATCCCAGTAGATTAGCAGTTTCTGAAATACTCAGACCAGCCCTTCTGGCACCAACAATCATGCCACGTTCAAAGTCACTCAAATCAACTTTCTTCCCCATACTGATGCTCGGTTTGAACTGCAGGAGATTGTCTTGACCATGTCTACATGCCTAAATGCACTGAGTTGCCGCCATGTGATTGGCTGCTTAGAAATTAAGTGTTAACGAGCAGTTGGACAGGTGTACCTAATAAAGTGGCCGGTGAGTGTATAATATAATAATAGTAATCAGCTGATTGTCTCACGAACGTAACCAGCACATTCTCCCCACATAGCAAACCCATAATACAGCGAGGGAGAAGAACCACATGAAACTATGCAACTATATATTTTTTCTAACAGGGTAGTAAAAGTTTAGCTGGCTAATATAAGTTGTTACTGTGGCTGAGCTGGTTAAAGCGTTAAGCCTTGTTTAAACTCGACGTGTCCGCATGAGCCCAAAGGTGCGTGCGGCAAAAAGGACGTGAATGTAACAGCGTGCGCGCCTCCGCATCCCCTAGACACCACTACTACACACAATAGGCTTTTTTTCTCTGATTTTGGAAACTCGATCGACTTAAAATGCTTCCAAGATCGATGGGTTGGTGATTCCTGTAACTGTTTTACGGTCAATGACAAGAGCAGCCTACTAATCAGATGTCTCACGAACTTAACCAGCACATTTATCCCCACATAGCAAAGCCATAACACAGCGAGGGAGAAGAATTAAGTTACATGAAACAATCCAACTACATATTTACACCACTGACAAGGGAAAAGTCACTACTCACGGTGTTTATGACTAGCTTCTTCTAGCTTCCTGCGGCTTCTCTTTCAAGGTAGTGACGAAACGCGCTCTGTAACGCTGTTTGTTCGCGTTCGGCTACTGTAGAAACATGACTTCACAATATGGCGACCTTCATAGAAGGGGATTCCTGCGCCTATGTAGATATAAATGCCTCATTCTAAGGTAATAAAAACATTACGGTTTATTAAGTAAGTTCTTTATACACCACTGAACACATAGTTATGGATGTCATATTGCATTTCTGTTAATAGATACTCAAAAATGTTACACATTGCACCTTTAACTAGCTCCAAGCACATGAGTTACCAATTAAGTGAAGTTCCTGATTTGAAACATGGTGGATCACTGATCTATAATACAAATATTATCATATAATATATATCTATATTACATTTAGATACCAAGGTGCACTTGAAGGCAGCAACAGACATGTTTTTTTCCAGTCTAATATAGATAATTTACACCTCAGATGATTGACTCAAAAAATACCCATGAAACAAAATGGCGGCATCCAGGTTAAATAAACAACAGGGCTGCATAAAGGCCCTGATATACTCGCAGCAAAGTTACTTTTTCCTTCTTGGCTTAGGGAAATTTGCAAGCAGAAGTACACTGTCCTGATTCCGCCTACGCAACAGCAAAATAAACACACAACAAAAACACAGCGGGGAGAAAACAGCAGTTAAAGGTGAACTAAGTAACTTTTTTACCTTAACCGAACAGCTTTGGAGTCATTGTAATGTTTATATTACTGATTCCGTGTAGCCTGGCTAACGCCAGACCCAATTCTCGTTGAGACTTGGGTCTGGGAACCACATGTTCATTTTCTCGTATTTGAGGCGTGGTTTACGAATGCCCAGAGCCGTTTATTGGGTGCTAAGAATGTCTATCAAATGTTTCTATTATACCAGATGACGTATGTAGAGCGACAGAAATTAGACGAGGGAGACGACGATGGCCGATGGGTCAGAGATTTATGTGTAGCCTACACGATGGCGTGTATCTAACGGCCGTTTCACACCGCATGCGTGAGCGGCGCGTATTTTTTTTCGGCGTGCATGTTAAGCAATGAGTGCATTCACACCGGGAGCAGTGCGTGAGCGTCGAGCAGGAGCGGTGCGAAGCGGGGGTTTCGAATCTGTTTTTTGCTGCATTGCTCACGCTAAATTAAAGTGAAAGCACACTTTTGATGGACAAAAAGAAATGTGATTTCACACAAAAGGTGCCCAAAATTAGGGATGGTCATTTTTCAAAAATAATGCATTCGAATATTCGAGCTCATAGAAATCGAATATTCGTTTAGCCTATTTAAATGACATTTAACGAAAAAGACGTTATTTTTTAAGTACATTTTTCAATAAGTTGTCGTCACCATTTCTTAACAAGCTTACGATTAGGCAATACACAACAAGCTTACAATATATGTTAGTTTTCTTTTAGTTGAAAACATTAAACAGTTGGCCTATGTGTAAACAAAATATAAATAACAAAAGGATTTAAGCTCAAGCGCGCGAGCGGAAAAAAAACGCCTAATAAAGCAGAGTAGCAGACTGCGCCAGATATCGAACAGAACGTACACACACACACTCGAGTCAGCATGATTATCGTGTAACTTATATTGTTTCACGTTTATGTTGAGAAACAATAATGTCCACATGCAGGGGCGCCGCCAGCAATTTATGCTCGAGTGAGAAAACGCGCTGCACTGACAGACGATTCAGAGACACAAACGGTCACGGTGTTATAAGTTTCTAACAGCACTTTGCGTTTTCTGCTCTTAACCCTGTCTCTCTCAATGAAACTTAAGGGTAGTATATGTCTAAAAAAAATGTTTTTGCTATTAGATTAGTATCATCTCTCGGATCACGCGCGCTACAGCTGCGCTTACCTGCAGTCGTAGTGATGGACAGCTGTCTTTCCTCAGTCGCCTGCTGTTTGGATTTCATGTGATTTCTCATTGTGTTGATGATATTATAACTCAGATTAATTAATTAATTTGATCAAAAGTAATTCCCTTCTCTAAGACCATTTAGTAACATAATTTTCAACTAGTAGTCTAATTCCAAACTTCGCGAGGCAGACGACGACGACATTATGTGATCAAATACAAACAGCTTGTTAAACACGCGCCACAGCGCCACCCAGAGAATTTAGTTATAACTGCGAGTTAGTGCTTGGGATTTATCAGGGATTCACTGCATTTACGGCCAGCAAAGCATTTAGGCTACGGCTTCATAAATTCGATAAAATTCGAATAGTATTTTATTTTTCGAATAATAATTACAGATCGAATATTCGAAAATTCGAATATTCGTGCACATCCCTACCCAAAATGCACAGAATTAGCATGTCTAGTGAGTTTTAACAAGAACTTGAGTAGGCAAATAAAAGAAAATAAAGACTCTAAAATACTTATAGAAGATTTACCCGGTAAAAACTTGTTTTTAATTATTCAGTTTGGGTGAAAGTTGTGTATTATATAAATAAAAAAAAACTAAAGTAAACTAGCCAGAAAATATTATATATAAACGTTCTTTTAGTTCATGTAACGTTAACACACAGACAGCTACAGGCTAGCACAACCCAGATCAAACCCGAGTGTGTGGTTTATTTGTGTGTTTTGTTTTTTATCCGCGGAGTTGCGGTCTTGTAAACATCGAAAGTATGACTGAAACTAATAGATTGGAGCCATTTTCTGGGTTGTTTTGTTGTATTACATTTAACTTATATGCGAATGTTGTACACCTCCCCATTACAAACTTTCAAGCCTATCAATGTTATAAAATGACCAACTTCTAAAAACAAATGTATAGTTGTCTTTGTAAAGAATTGCTCGCTTATATATAATGCCGAAGTCATATTTCAATGTCTTTGGAAAACAAGAAAAAACACAAAATGACTTAAGCAATTATGCTATGAGGCTAACGATATGTAGCTTTGGAGCCGCTGCTGTGACACTGTACAAACGCTTCCAGTGTGAATACTCTCGTGCAGCTGCAGTGACGATGTAGTTACGCTGACGCGCTGCTCAAATGCCGCTCACGCTTGCGGTGTGAAACCTACGTGTGAAGCGGCCGTAAGGCTGCATCGAAAGGCAACTTCGCGTCTACTGCCATGTTTGATCCATAGGTATAAACAAACTTCTTCGGTGTGTCGCATAGACGCGTCATCGTCTTGCTGCTCCCTCCCCGTTCTGTGATTGGTTCCCTAAATGAGGCGAAAATTTGGTCCATGGTATCCATACTGCCTTTCAGCGTGAATAAAATCGCGCTGCGGGAAGGCAGTATGGGGAAACCCAGACTAGATTTCGTGTTGAATGGTGGTCGTCTGGCACCCCCATAGACAGTATAAGAAGTGGACAGAGCCATCTCATTGGAACTCAGTTGAGTCTGTTGAAGCCCTTTTTTAGCGATTTTTGAGCACTTCCGTTCCTGACGCGCAGACTCAAACCGACTCAAACTAAGCTTGATGACGTGAGCAACCTGTCTGACAGACGTTAATCTTCTAGTAGCTGTGCGTGAAATTGCCAACGTTAATCTTGCAGAGACGGGGAACTTGAGCAAAGAGTTATTTGGCGTGAGTGAGCAGGAGTAAGTATTCCGTTGCTTTTATGGACTCTTTATTTATGGGCTTCTCCCTTGACGGGACGTCCCCCCGACTGCCTGAGAGCTTCTCCTCCTGTCTGTACGGCAATTTCTGTACAGCGCGACAGAGAGTCGAGTGGTTATGACGCAATCGTTAGCCTATTTTTACTAAATCTGTTTCTGCGGGGCCATAATGTAACATAGAAGGTAATGGAGCCCTTTATACATTGTCGTGTTTCTTTAGAAATAAATAATGGACAAATGGAGTCTTTAAACGCCTCAGATGTAAAGTTATTCGCTGTCAAAGTGACGCCAAAATGAATGGGAGTCAATGGAAATGCTAACGCAAGTGAAGTTCTGCTAAAACATGGCGGCACCCGGCCGGCTTCAACTTCCGGTCGATGGATTACCCCCTTGGGCACCCCCCTCGTGCCTGTGAGCCGCAAAACCACCCTTGCAACTTTGGGCCTCAGTGTTAGGAAGTATCATGTGATATCAGGTCTGGCGAGGTAACGAATTGCTTTACGGCAAAAAACAGATCTGATAAAATTCTGATAAAATGAGCATCAAACAGAAATAACCCGGCGCCGTATACATGTGGTGTTGGGCGTGCGCAGCTCTTAAAGGGGCCATACCTTATTTCCACTCGTTACAGCGTCCATCCTACTGAACAGGTACCGGTGTACAGGGGGAGGGGATCCGGCCGTGAGTGCGAGCCATCTCTGCGTGAGTGCTATTCACAACAGTACAAGTACTCCACAGCGACTCTAGGGGTCGCTGTTTGATCAAAACGGAATTCCTACTTAGTGCTGCTTTAAGAAAGCATCTGATCATAGCCATGTGAATATGTTCATTACTCATACCATTCATTACTCTGGTCAAGTCACGTCACGTGTATTTATATACTACTTTATACAATAGATTGCTTTAAAGCAAGAAGCTTTACGGTATTAAAAATAAAAAAAAACAGTGTCAGTATTGCTTTCAGTTATAATTACAACTTCAATTTCTACTATAAAGCAGCTGTCATGTTTGTACTCAGACTTTGTACAACAGACTGAACAGCCGAAACCAGCAAGCTGTTTCGAACTCAAAAAACAAACTTCAAAAAAACTTCATTTTGGCCTGATTTTGTTCGAAATGACATCACACCAGTTTGTTCTTCAATTTCGCTTGAAGTATATCCGCGCCTTTAGCCAGCCCATCAGCTGCCATTGAGAAGAATGGGAATGCTAACGGATATCTCCACAAAACTTACGAACAATTAAGGAATATTCAACCGTGAATCAATAATTGTAAGCAGCCACCAAAACAAAGACAGAAATGACAGCAGTGTTTTTCAGTGCTGTCGTTTCAGTCGTAGCCTGTGCCGCGGTGACAGAATGACTTTTAGCAGCGCTTCCTCTGTTGTCTGAGTTTGAGCCTCATAAAAGGAAGCTGTCATGACAACACCAAAGGCACCAACCTCATCTTCCCATCCGGAGAGAGAGAGAGCGTCTACTGGAGACGGCCACCTCTCAACACGTCAGTCCTTCAGCGAAACCCGTCAGCCCAGAGGCTAGAGTACAGAGGCTGGGGTCGGTGTTTACTATACGCACTGCCGACTACACTGCTAATGAACCCACGGGACAGCCGAGATCTCTGAAATATAAAATAATGAGAATTAAGGAAATATTAATCAAACTCTGGCGTCCTCGGACTGCTTGTGTTTTAGGGAGCTGGTGAGGATGTTGTGCAGCTCTTCTGGCTTAGCCTGTGGAGATACTGTTTTACAGAGAACACGCGAGTAGCAAGACTGCTAGCTGGAGGACATGGGATCACACATGCACACACAACGACATAAGCATGCACACTCTGTCCCATTAGTTCCCCAGTCTAGTCCATAATTAAATACCCAGCACTGCACAAGTAGTCAGGCAGGCCATGGGCATCAATACAGACGACAAGAGGGGACGAAATCTGGATTACACAGCCATACTAGTGTCTGAACAGCTGTGCTCTCTTAAAGGGGTCCTACTATGCTTTTTCACTTTTTCAACTTTATTTAGGTTGTAAGGTTGATGTTTGAGGATTCAAAATGATCTGCAACGTAACAAAGCTCAAAGTTCACTCCAAAGGGAGATTTTTTCATTTAAGAGAATACACTTTCCACAAACTACAATGAACGACTCGTTTGGACTACAACACGTTTTTTTTCCCCCCTGGGCTTTATGAAGTCACAATGTTACTAATGTTATTTAAATAATCCCGCCCACGGAATACGAAAAAAGGTGCGAGGCCTGGTTGAGCTGCTGCTATGTCAAAGAGACGCTGTTTTTTTCCCCACCGCTTTTCTAAAACTTCTTATTTCTAGTGATTACATTCAATGAGACATGCTTTAAGGAACAATCACATAGCCAACTATAGCAACTAATCAACCGTGTGTTGTCCATTTTCATTTGCTATAGCATACTCGTCTTACCATTTCTACAGTATAGTTAAGTATTCTATATGCCAAATGCAGTAGATAAGAGGAAATATCTACATTTGCCAAAAGGAGCATGCAGATTACAAGAGATATTGCAGCATTAAATATTGATTCCCACAATGCAATGCACTTGACTTGACATGAAATTAACCAGAGACAATTTATATAGAGACATGCCACTTCCTCAATCCTCAATACAACTATATAGGGAAAACCCGTAACGCCAAAGATGGCGGTTGTATGCACATGCCCCACCCCTCCCGCTGGAAAGCCAATCATCTGCTTTCAACAGTCAAGCCGGGAAACATGTAAGCCTATCGTCTGGTTCCACTGACGCATGCGCACAGTTGAGGTTTGCGACTGCAGAGACGAGAACCCTTGCGCATGCGTAGTAAACGTATAACCTGTGGGGAAAAATACCTTATTTTGGGGCAAAGTCATCAAACTTTTTCAGCGATTTTTATTATATTTTACTGCTGTTTCTATACAAGCAGTTTTTATGTCCCGGTGACCAGTGAAAGTGCAGTTCTGACTCTCTGCCCATTCATTTAGATAGGAGCCTGGTCTTGTTAGTCCGAAATGTATGCACAATGTAAATAACATCATCAGCATCTATAGTAGGTACACGTACAGCCAAACTGTTGTAACTGCGCACACTCTGTACTTACCCAGTACCCTGCTTAAGTCCCTCAAGTCATTTCACTCAGCGGCCATCTTTGAAACGCCTCAGGTATGCACGTAGATCTCTTTAATGGAGAAACATCAAGTTCTCAAAAGCTGTTCACCAAGCTTTCAATTTAATTTCATATTTGAAATCACCAATGAAATTAGACAATGACTGTATCATACATGTGGTTTCTTATGCGCATAAGAAACAATGTAGATCTCTTTAATGGAGAAACAACGTAGCTCATTGTTATCTTCAACGTAGATCTCTTTAATGAAGAAACATCAAGTTCTCAAAAGCTGTTCACCAAGCTTTCAATTTAATTTCATATTTGAAATCACCAATGAAATTAGACAACAACTGTATCATACATGTGGTTTCTTATGCTCATATAGTGTTAAAAAAAAGCTTATTGACTGTTGACTGCATGTAGTTTCTACGAGATCGACGAGACTTCACCAATCAGCCATTGGTTCTTAGAAGGCGGAACTTTTTCCGCCATTTTGCGCGTTGCACATTAAAACTAAAACAAGTCGAGCACAGTCTTCCGATATTAAATTGTTTGGCGTGAGCATGTGCATTAAATTATTATTAATATTTGCACTAATTAGTTTCTCCGGGTGGCAGCACTGGCTCAGGCCGTTTTTTCACAGTCAAAATAGAAAAAAATAACAAGAAACAATAAGCAGCTAACGTTGCGAAACAACAAGCCCAGGTTGACAAGCGCTTGTATGAGGGAAATTAAACGGGTGTTCTGACGGAACACCGACCGCACCTCTAATATAAACAAGTAACGTTAGCTACAAAGACATGATTTCGGTCATACTTTCTGGAGAAAAATTGGAGAAAAATAGGACAGACTTATGAAACTTTTTAGTGTTCATCATGTTTCAAGTTTGCGTCACAGGTTTAATCGCCGGGTGTGACCCGTGTCCAATGACACAACCGAGGCTAAATTTGCATTTAAGCAATATCCTAGGCCTACTACGAAACATATAACAGGTAAGGATATGGTTGAAATAGTAAAAGTCTGTAGAGTGATCGTGATCCGTTTTAAATCGCCGTGTGTGAACGGTAGATAAAGGAAATACAATAGGCCTACACGATTTCCCTTTGAGATCCACAGACAAATCCCCTTCTGCGAACATTAGATTAATGTAACGTTAATCATAGGCTATTTGAAAAGCGTCAATAATTTTCTCCTCCCATACCGACTGTTTTTGCGAGGTCCCCTCGTGTTGTTGGTGCTGAGGTCTCCCTTTGACATTCATGGACTCCAGGTCTCATCTGAATGATTGAATGCCGGCGTTTGCTGTGCTAAATTGCGTCGTTTCAATCCGGGAGAGAGTCAGAGTCCCTCCGGATTCCGGCTCCCGGTGGACCAGCCGTCGAGAAGAACAGCATGTTGTACATCCACATAAAACGGAAAAAATATGAGAGGTACTCTCCTCTTTATGACACAGAAATTAATCTGTCACTCGAGCTGGAAGTAAATCTCGGGCCTGCTTTGCAAAATACTGTTTTAACCCCCTTTACTCTGTATTTTATCTTTTATTGGCAATAAACATAAAACAGCACAAAGGGGTAATGTCCTCATCAATATTATCACAAAATGATAATAAATTTGAAGGCTTATAAACTTTAGAAGGAATTTTCGTCCTCGAGTGATCCGAATGTAGATCCTCTGAAAAAAGTTATCTGAATCTTTGAGGTAAATATTTTTATATTTAATATTATTGTTGCTAATTGTTAAAAAAGGAAAATGTTTTTTTCTCTCCATGCAACATAATTTACACTAATATCTTGTACTTCTATTTATTGAATATAATTTATATATTTTTCTAGTATACTTGAGTGTTATTAAACAATATTTCCAGTGTAAAAAAAAACAGTTTTGAAATTATTTTCATTCTCAGGCCTGGAACCACTTATTTAGCCTTTATTTGGTAAAAAAAAAAAAAAAAAATCTTTTAAACCTATGTATTTGTATGCATTATATGGCTAAAAAGGTCACAATACTAAAAGTTTATGCGGTTATATACTTAAACTCACATAATATTATTCACACAACAGTTACAATGGCACTAATTTGTAAAAAAAATAAAAATAAATAACTATACATTTTAATAGTAATTAAAATAAATACTATAGACTGAGGCCACTATACAAAAACAAAACGGTAAGACTTTACACATTTGTTCACATTAGTTAGTAAAAAAAATTGTACAACATTTATTATTCTTAGTTAATATTAATTTAAGCATATAACCTATTAATACATTTTAAAATCAAAAGTTGGATTAAGATTATTTAATGGACCTGAGCTGACATGAAATAACAATGAGCAGTTAATGAGCAGTAATGAATACATACTGTAACAAATGAATTGCTTATTATCAGGTTATTTTAGTTAATGCATTAACTAATGGGACCTCATTGTAAAGTGTTACCAACAAAACATATCAACACATTTTTAATAATCCATGGTCATACACAATGCTACATTTTAGTGAATTATTTTTTCCTTTATGCAATAGCTAAAATTGCATTCTTTGCGTAGGAAACATCATCCATGTGAAAACAACATCAAGCTGTCCAGCTCAAGACCTCCAAGTGGAGAGAGGTGAGAGATATCTAGGCCTTTTATTCATTTGAATTCCTATCTTCCTCCAAACGTTTCTCTCTCTCATTAGGTTTCTCTCTCTATAAAGGAACGAGGCCTGCTGGGGCCGTTAGAAATGCATTGTCAACTCTTCAGCGGATCTCACCCTCAGAGACCACAAACTAAACAGGGGAAGGATCTAGTGGAGGAACCTCTTTCTGGTATGCTAATCAAGTTAGCTGGAGGATAAATTAACATTTTTAATTAAAAAATTAGCACCAAACAAACACAGCAAAACACACTAATGATTAAAACATCTAAATAAAGCCTCCTCGCCAAAGAATGAACAGGAGAAGGCAGCGTGAAAACAGTTTTATTGCTCCCATAAAGCACGTCCAGAGAGGAAATTCACATCTAAATGACATTGAGTCGTTGGCCGATTATGTAGTGAAATGAATGGACTGGCTGAGGCGTGTCAATATGTTGTGGGTGATTATCATGGAAATGATTGGGTGTTAAAATACGACGCCGGATTCCCTCAAGTATCCAGTCAGGGAAAGTGTTTTGTAATTAAACCCTTTATGCGGTGATATGTAATTCATGTATGTAAAGCATATTTAAATTTGATCACAGGCAGAATCTCAAACAGTAGGAAAATACTCTCTCATTTCTAAGTTACTACTTTTTCATTTCTTTTTAAACTAAAGGGATAAAATATGTTAATTCCACTGGAGATCAAATATTAAGTATTTGTTATTGAATAAAAAAAAAATAATTAAAAAGGCAGTTGCAAACATCAAAGTAATCCCACAGCAAGCGGTAGATGTTTTCTGGCTGTCAGCCACACACACACACACACACACACACACACACAGACAGACACACGCACCCTGTGGCTCTATCGCTCTCTAGTGGAAATACATAATAAATGCAACCCACTACTTGCAGCTAATTTACAACAGGCCCAATAAGTATTTGGGTATGTAAGGCGGGGGGGGGGGGGGGGGGGGACTATTTGATCCCAAATACGCCCAAAATATGGTGATTACCTTGCTAAGGACCTCTTTCCTAAAATACTAAGGCATCAATATATACTATAAGATTAGATTATATTAAGATTATTTGTGGTGTTTGAAATAGTAAGTATAATATGAAGACAACGAATTCTCTAAATATTTACAGTACTAATGGCAAAAATAAATATTCAATTAATACATAATTTAAAATGTCATAATAAATAAAAATGTAAATAAAAATAATTAATAAATAGATTTATTTGTATGGTGTTTTCACAATAAATAGTGGTCAAAAGCATCTTTAAAAATATATATATTTTTACACTTTTTAATCTAAAATTTGCATCTGATCCCTACCCCTTGGAAACAACCAATAAATAAGTGTATATAAATAAATTACAATTTTTGAAAATTGTATATATATATATTTATTCTATTTTAAATTAAATATGCAAACATATTTCAAGCAATACAAAACAACATTTTAAATGATAAACCAATAGATATTAATTAATGTTCATGTTTAAATGTGGTGTAAGTGTCCAAATAATTCTTTGAGGGGTCGTTGTATCTTAATCTCATTTAAATAGAAATAAAAAAGTTTCAACATACGATTCTTACTTTAGAAGACCAAAAAATGAAGCAGAAATGAATGGATTTGTTTTATTTCTCAGTATAGAATTCTCAGTATAGAAAAAATGGGTAACATTACAAATGTCTGCTCAGAAAAGTACAAGTGTATTCCTTGTGCAAGAACCTAAATGCACCAATATCAGTTCACTTTATTGGCGATTCATTTTACTGTGGGTAAATGGCACCTTTAGATCTTGTATACTCTTAAAAGCAAAGGTTCTCGATTGGCATTGATGGTTCCTTTAAGAACCTTTTATTATCTCTGGAATTTTTTTCATCCCGTTCTTCATAGTGGAAAAAGGTTCTTTAGATTATTGAAATGTTCTTCACAATAAGAAAAATAATGGTTTTAAGAACAGTTCTGGGAAAAAGGTTCTTTGGGGAACCGAAAATGGTTCTTCTATGATATTTGGGCAAACCTTTTTGGAACCTTTATTTTTAAGAGTGTATTTCATGTTACAATCCTTAATGGAAAACACATGCTTATTTCCAGTCTAAGCGAGTGCATGTTTACTGGATGACTGTCTCTAAAGCTGCAGCAGGGTAGGGACTATATTCTGGAGATCTGTCTGGACCTGCGCAGAGCTCAAGTCCTTCGCGTAGCCCTTCTCAAACTCTGTCGGGATGGTCGACTTAATCGTCTCCAGCACACAGGCTCAGCAGGGCCCTCTGGTAGTCTCCCTTTGTGTGCTCCTGAGAACATTAAACACATACAAAGCAATGCATATTTAGAGGCTCCTCAATATCTAATTGCTTGTTTCAACCACAGATTAAAAAAAAAGTAATTGCGACTTTTTTCTCTCGCAATTGCGAGAATTTCTAGATATAAACTCGCAATTGCGAGAAAAAAAGTCAGAATTGTGGGATATAAACTTGTAATTGCAAGAAAAAAAGTCAGAATTGTGGGATATAAGCTTGTAATCGCAAGAAAAAACTCAGAATTGTGAGATATAAACTCGTAATTGCGAGAAAAAAAGTCAGAATTGCGACAAACTCGTAACGTGCGACTTATAAAGTCAGAATTTCAAAATATAAATTTGAAATTGTGAGAAAAAAAGTCAGAATTGTGTGATATAAACTCGCGATTGCGAGAAAAAAAAAACATTGTGAGATATAAACTTGGAATTACGAATAAAAAGTCAGAATTGTGAGATATAAACTCAGAATTACGAATAAAAAGTCAGAAATGTGAGATAAAAACGGAATTACGAATAAAAAGTCCGAATTGTGAGATAAAAACTCGGAATTACGAATAAAAAGTCAGAATTGTGAGATATAAACTCAGAATTACGAATAAAAAGTCAGAATTGTGAGATGAAAAACTCGGAATTACGAATAAAAAGTCAGAATTGTGAGATAAAAACTCGGAATTACGAATAAAAAGTCCGAATTGTGAGATAAAAACTCGGAATTACGAATAAAAAGTCAGAATTGTGAGATATAAACTCAGAATTACGAATAAAAAGTCAGAATTGTGAGATAAAAACTCGGAATTACGAATAAAAAGTCAGAATTGCGAGATATAAACTCGCAAGTGTGAGAATTTTTTTTAAATTGTGGGATATTAACTCGCAAAAAGTCAGAATTGTGGGATATAAAGAGAGTTTGTATCTCACAATTCAGGCTTTATTTTTTAGAATTGCGACTTTATTTCTCTGAATTGTGAGATATATAGTCGCAATTACATGCGCAAACAAGCTATCATAGTCTTCCACCTTGGTGTACAGTAGTTAAAAAAACAATATTACAGGAACGTACAGCAATGGTCTGGTACAGAGACTTCCCGTGGTGGGCCTTGAACTCTTGTCTGATCTTCTTGAGGTCCACCTCGCATCGGGACACAATGATCCGGGTCAGCACCTTTTCATTCGCTCCTTTGCTCTAAAAGACACAAATACGCAAGATTAAACGAGTAGCCTGATGCAATTCCACTGCAAGACATCTGAAACATCCGCAGACACATTACAGATGAACTTTTTAATACTTTCTTCCAAGCCCAGGGAAGAATAAAAAGTGTTGGTAGATGAAACGTGTTTTACCTTCATGGCGTCTTGCAGTTTGTTGGCGAAATACAGCTGTTTGTTTTCAAAGCACTGAACTGAGGAAGAGAAGATGTGGAGATTAGATTCAGCTGCTGGGTTAATAGTAGCTTTCTGACTCATAAAAACTATGCGGATTTGACTTGAACTTAAAGCCTTTTCTAAAGACTTTTGTACTTTTAGTTAAAGTCTGCAAATTTTAAGTGCATCTACACTGCTGTTCAAAAGTCTGGGGCCAGTAAGATTGAACTTTTTAAAGGAAATTAATACTTTTATTCAGCAAGGACACATTAAAGTGATCAAAAGAGAGAGTAAAAATACATTTATAAAGCTACAAAAGATTTCTGTTTAAAATAAAAGCTGTTCTTCATCAAAACAAATCCTTTAAAAACAAATCAGGGTTTCCTTTAAAATATCAAGCAGCACAACTGTTTTTATTATTGATAATAATAAGAAATGCTTCTTGAGCATCAAACCAGCATATTAGAATGATTTCTGAAGGATCATGTGACACTGAAGACTGGAGCAATGATGCTGAAAATTCAGCTTTGCATCACAGGAATAAATTACATTTGAAAATATATTAAAACAGAAAATACTTATTTTAAATTGTAATAATATTTCACAATATTTCTGTATTTTTGATAAAACATGCAGCCTTAGTGACTTCTTTCAAACACATTAAAAATGTACCGACCCCAAACTTTTGAATGCTAATGTAAATGCTAAAGTACAGTTAAAGGTCGACAAATTTAACATATAGATTAGACACATTTAAATTCACTTTGTCATCCTGCAAAATGGAGAAAAAAATATTGATAATTAAGAATGAAAATGTCTATCCTCCAAAACTATAAATACCACCTCCATTTGACTAGCATTAGCAAGTAGCTAATCGTGCTTTTGCTGTGTTTCTTTGTTTCCACCAATGCTCATATTTTAATTCCTTCTCTAACCTTAATTTATTGAAGCAAGTGTTTTCATTGCTTTTTGGTCTATGGTTTGGCTAAAGGCTAGATATACAAAAACAGATGACCACTTTGCTCTATTCCGCCCTAACTTCCTGTTTCAACAGGATATACATCAGCGCTGAGAGGAAAACTGAGCTTCATGGGGTCTTCAAAGCAAAGTCTCACCCAAGGTAAGGAAGGACTTCTCCAGATCTCCTTTCACCTCTTTGCGAATGCTCTCCTGCATGTCATAAGGGCTGTAGCTCTTGTATCTGTCAAACACTGTAAAAGGAACCAAAAATTCACATTCATTATATGGGTGCTACTATATTATGAGATGCGAAAAGGTGTTTAAAAGGCTCTCAAACCTTTCTGGAGGTGAGGAACGCTTCTCTCAGACATGATGGAGATCCAGCACTTCACATCAGTGCCTTTCCGTTTGACTCCAGCCTCATACAGGGCCTGCACAGATTATAAATATAGTGATATTAAAAATAAAGCTAAATATATAATTAAATAAATATATCATTTCTGTAAATCAACAATTTATATATAACATATTATAAATAAATGTATATATTATAAATTAATATATTGTAAATAAATGTATTACTTTATTAAAAAAAGTTAATATTTACTTAACATAAATGCAAATAAACAGTATATAAAATATATTTATATAATTTATAATTTATATATTTTTTTTTTTTAAGTGTAATATTTACTTACAATAAATGTTAAATAAATAGTATATAAATATTTCATTTCTATAAATGTATAATTATATAGATGTATTTAAAAGTTAAATATTTAACTTAATTAAATAGTATATAAATAAATATGTATACACAGTTCAATATTTAACTGAAGTTTAATATTTAGGATTAGAGGTTTTGATTAAATACTGTTGCTCTAATGAATGCTTGATTTCCGAATATTAAATCGACATATTTAATCATTTTATGTTTCAATCAAATGCTGAGAGATAAAGCACAAGAACTTACTCTGGCATCGTCATCGATTTTCTGGTAGTCAACGACGGATCCGGGCTCATCTCTCTTGGTCTGATGTGGGATGGGGTCATGTGACATTACAAATATGTTAAACAAATCCTCAGAATCTTAATTCAGACTTTGAAATGGTTCCACGTACTATTTAAAGCACATGAGAAAAGTTTACCCCACCTGAACCAGAGCCAATAGAAGTTTAGCAAAGTCTCCTGAAGTATCTCCAGCCACATCCTTCTCCAGGTCCTTCTTGAACACTGCGATAAGGCACGCACGTTTATATCACAACCACATGCTCCTAATAACTGCACTTAAATACTCCCATACTCACAATCCTTGTAGACTTTCTTAATATCCATGAGCTCAGCATTGCTTCGAGAGCAGAGGATCTCAATCAGAGACTCCTCATCGGTTCCAAGACCCTGAAAACACACAGATATTGTGCTTTTGAGAACCACGACAATGTAGATTTCACTCCCATTTCTTCTAAGCAATAAAAAGAGTGCCATATTATGCCCTTTAAAAAGTCTTGATTTTGTCTAAGATTTTCATTCTTGAATGTTCAAAAAACATTATTTTCACATATTTACATTTTTGCAGCACCTCTTTTTGCAAGCAAACACAGACGCAAAGTTTCTTGGGAAACGCAAAACTTTTGCCAGCGAACGCAAAGTTTCTAAGGGGAACACAAAACTTTTGCGAGGGAACCCAAAGTTTCTTAGGGCACGCATACATTTTGCCAGGAAACGCAAAGTTTTCGGGGCAACGCAACATTTTTGCGAGGAAACGCAAAGTTTCTTAGAGGAATGTAAACATTTTGCAAGTGAAAATATAAAATATAAAAAAGCATAATAGGTCATCTTTAATGTTCACCTTGATGGAGCCTTTGATTTCAGAGGCATCGTACTGGGCTGTGCTCTTCATGAGGCCCAGGATGACTGTTTCCAGGGTGCCAGACAGCGCCCCCTTCAGGGCTGAGATCATATCCTGAAGAAGTGATGAATGAGCATTATTACAAAAAATGGAAAAGGATACATAAACATAGAAGTACATAGTATATATACTGACCTTCTTGGCTCTCCTCTCATATGCAAAGGCGATTTCTCGCCGTTGGTCATATGTCCGTTTGGTGAGAATATCAATTATGGTATGCTCATCAACCCCTAAAACAAATAATGTCATTTTATTTATTTTTTTTATTTATTCATATTCAAATATTATGTAAAAGTTAATTTTTTTGTATACTGATTTTAAATATAACTAAATATATTAATTTCCATATTATATTGATATAAATCCCAAAGCTTTTACATGGATTTTAATGTGATCAACTCAAAAGATTATTTAATTAATAAAAAAAATTGAAAAAAATTGCCCTTATGTATAGGTCAAAAAAGGTCAACGTAAAATGCCAAGGATTTTTTTATATCGTTTAAAAAACATTCATAAAATGTCACTTTACAAAACTCGTCTTTGAAAAATGCTAACAAATGCTAATTTGCAAAGGTTGTAAAATCATTACAATAAAAAAACAACTTAAAAATTAAATGTTTAGAATTTGGATATTTGGTAAAATCCTCATTTATGCATGTAGAACCTTAGTAGAGAGTTTAGGAATAGAGTACAAAGCCACTGAATGGGAGGAATGTGGTTGCTGCAATCAGGCGTTGGCCTGAAAATGTTCCACATGCGGTTCAATCCCTTCCAGACAGGATCATGACTCACTTCTACCACTGCTGCCCGTTGTGGCCGTTTTTTACTTCATTACGGGGAACAGCACACAAAGAGAAGGGGCGGGACAAAGCCCACAACCAAACATGATTGTCTATTGTTTGTTTAATGGCTCATCATCATCAAATTACAGGCTTGAAGACAGATGGCACAAATACATCTGGCCTCTCACATGACATCAGACGTGTTTAGGGCAGCGGTTCAGCTCTCTTACCTTTAGTTTTGATAGCGGTCTCAATTCTGACAGCATCCTTATCTGGATCAAAGTTAGGCGCCGGCACCACAGTAGGGTAGGTGGTCTCTCCCTAGGGTGGAACAATGTGATAATGCCATAAATACACACTTGATTATATATATATATTAGTTTTAATATAATGAATTTTTATAAACATTAATATAAAAATATTTGTTTAAAGTAGAAATCATCTCTATATAAAATGTTGTAACATAATATTTGTAATTGATTTATTTTATAATTGATTTAGATTTTCCTACTTGTATATACATTCTTATATAAAATAGAATACCTAGGCTATATAAAATTATTTTTACAAGTAGTTCTGATTTACTTATATTTATATTTTAATTATCTATCTATCTATCTATCTATCTATCTATCTATCTATCTATCTATCTATCTATCTATCTATCTATCTATCTATCTATCTATCTATCTATCTATCTATCTATCTATCTAATTTAATTAATGTATTTTTAATATGTAATGTTTATATATCAAAACCAATATTCAAAGATATTTTTTATAAATGTGTGTATGTGTATATATATATATATTCATTATTACATAATCATGTGGAAAATTATGGAAGCTTGTTAAATAAATTAACAAATATATATATATATTTAAATGCAGTCAGATATAGATATAAGATATACATCCAGAATCGCATTTTCTGACTTTATATCTCAAAATTCGGAGAAAAAAAGTCGCAATTACATTTTACATTTTTTATTCAGTGGTGGAAACAAGCTCCCATAAAATACACATGTCCACTATGGATAAAAGGCTTGTATAGAAACTTACACCACCCAGCTGGAGAGTGAGCTGCCCTAAGAACTCGGAAACCAAAGACATCCTGGACTTCCTGTGGAGAGCAGCCACACCTATTAATTTCCATGATATTTTGCTTTATATGCTGTAAATTGATTTACATTGGTTTTCTGCAACAATAAGTGCACAGAGAACAGTCTCGGTCTTGAGAGAAGACTCTGAGTGTACCGTCACATGCTTTAGAGAGTTATGTAATGCTGAACAGCAGAGGGCATGTTAGTTCATGGGGAGAACTGCACTTCATTGCCCCATCTTGTGTTTAGAAAAACGTAGTCACCGCATCCTGCCATAATGTTCCATGAGTCATAAAACAAAGCTTTTCTAACATTAAAAACGCATTATTTTGTTATATAGAAAAAAGACTGTGAGAAGGAACAGCAATAAAAGTCATTTCTGGTTTGATTTCTACTTTTTTAATAGTGACCTCTCATTAAATCTTTAACTTCCAATATAATAATTGATGCCAAGAACACCCAAATGCTTGACAAACATGCTATTCTTTTTTTTCCTTTTTTTTAATGCTACAAGTAAAACTTATTGCGCAGCAGTTGCTAGGTAATTAGACAAAACAGGACCCGTAAACATTCATTTTAAAAACCAGCGTTTGGTAAAACCTAAGCAAACAGACACACCCATGAGAGTGCATACTGGGAAAATTCTTTAAAGCAAGTGAGGCAGATCTATTTCTCAGTAATGTCTCACAATGTTAGGGTTAATGTTTTAACACAGTCTTTTTATTTTGAGAAATCTGTTTGTGCATGCCAAATTGCTAATGTTAGAAGAAAAAGACAGTTTAGGTTGAGAGATACTGTACCTCTAACCTGACACCTATAGTTTTTTATTTTAAAAATTAACTTAATGAATGCAGAAGTTGAAGAACTAAAGAAACCAGATTTGTACTTACTTTAGTGATCAACAGATTTCAGATGCCGTGCAGAACAATCCCAGCTATGGAGTGTGAGATGGGTGTGGTGGTTAAATACCAGAGGCGGTCCAGGAGTCTCGAGGTCTCGTCCTCAAATGAAGGTGGGCTCCACCCCTCTATAACACACCCCTCTCACAGTCTAAAGAGGTGGAACCTCTCCGAGTATGAAAGGAAGTAGGAAAGTGTGGCTTATGGTTTCTAATCTGAATGGAAATTAAGGATGTGCTAGTAAACCATTTGTTAAGTGGTGACTTTGAAGTCTTAAAGAGATTGATAGAAGTCTGAGAAAATTGGGATAGAATTTGGTAATTGAAATAAAATATAGATCACACTCTTCAGCTAACGGAAATAAGCTTAAGCTAATGTACTGAGAAATAAATGAGCTAAATAGAAATAGTAAAAATGATATCAGATAACAACATTACTAAAGTTATGTACTAAAAACCGAAAAGTTTTTCATTTAGTTTATATAGTGTGCTGTCACTAGCAATGAAGACCCACAAGTCACAAACCAATGCAAATAAATAACAAAGAGGGATGGATGTGTTGGAAATTAAATGTGTAAAGTCATTTTTCTAATGTTATACTGGTCGATACAACAGTCGTCTTGGATTTTTTAGTAACACACAAAAGCAGATTTTCAGTTAGAAATGCCATTGCAGAAAAATCCTATTTGCTGATGTACCACTCATGATTAATGTATTCAACAAACACAAGTGTGGTTACAGAGAATAAATGTGTAGTATTCAGATGGTCATGTGATCTCATGTGATCCCACCATGAGGTTGTGTAGCCTAGACAGAGTAACAGCTTTTCATTATAACTGAAGTCATCTCGTGTGTTTTTACATCACTTTAAACATTTATTTAAGACTATTCTTTACGAGTTTGAAAGTTTCTTACCTATTGTGACTTACTTTATATCCAAGTAAAAACAGCTACTTGAACAAGAAAAAAATGTAATGCGGGTTTTGTTTTTTGCTATTGGTGGATCTCATGTAATGAAGTTGCGATTAGTCGTGTATATCTGAGTGAAAAGGCTTCATAAACAAGAAAAAGATGTACTTGATTGGATGGTTGTGGGCCGTGGCTTGCTATTGTTGTGATCTCATCTGAGTGACAGGTTGATCCCGCCCTCCCGCCAGTAAACATGTCATAAAAGGAGAGATGTCGCTGCAAAAGTGAGGGAAAGTTATTCTGATTCGATTATGAGGGCACATGAATTAAAAAATATATATAATGATGTGCACGGATAAATCATTTATAATAAATGTGAAAATATTCCATAAAAAACAAGAATTGTCCATTTTGATTTCACTGTGACTTTAAAACAATAGCATGTAAGCATTAGCATCTAGCTAAATCCATTTCCTTAAATGTTATGATTACCTACTTTCAGGTTAATACGTCTTACAAACTGCCGTGGCAGCTTCTGTCACATTCCTTGGCACGATCTTTAACTGAATGTCAAAAGAGAAACGTGACGCATTCCTCCTCTTCAGTTGCACAAGGCGTTTTACTCAATATTAGCTGAAATGCACAGTTGCACACACACAAAGGCACACTTTGAAAATCCATTGGAGAAAGTGTATCCACCAGCCTAGACACCTTTGGTTTACCGTTTTAGCTTTGCCTTCTATAAGGATAGACTAATTCTAATCTTGCACTATATTTAGGATGGATAGTATGCACAGTATAGTACACACTAGGGTGGGTCTCTAACTTTCCAGACACACACCCACATCTTTCTCTCTGACTTGAGACAAGGCTGCCCAAAATTACTATTAGAAAATATCAGAATGTCGATGAAAAATGGTTAAGGGACACAATAATTATAGTAGATGTTATATTAAACAACATATTCTTTTATTTACTGCTGACAAAATAATACAAAATAGAAAAATTGGTAAATGTTAACCGTTTCAGTGTGGTCAAGGATTCTTTAAAAATATACAAAATGTAGTCATACGCAACATGCACAACATTGTTTTTTGTTGGTTGTACATAATATCAGGTGGTAGAAAGTGCTTTTGAAAAAACAAAAATCAAGTACAGAAATCAAGATGGTGTCTTTTGTTTTGGCTTTTCTTGGCTTTTCTGCAGGTCTTTCAGTAGCTTGGCTCTCATGTTGTTCTTCCATCCCTGTGCCTTATGAGTACCTTTTTTATTCTTCTTTTTAGGTGATTGATTCAGATTGCCTGTTTTAGTTGAGCTGGCTGGTTGTTTAGGTCCTGTCCGAACTTTAGCCTGTGTGAAAATGAGAAAAGTTACATTTGATAAATCATGACATAACACAATTTGGATGGTAGTACTGCAGTTTTAGACTAAAGGTTGTTGGTTCAAATCCCAATAGTGGATGTCCATGAACTGGAGAATCAGAGAGATCTCTTGCTTAAAAAAAAAAGAAAAGTAAATCCACCTCCAATGTCCCAGGATACCTTAGGACATGCATAAAGAGTGGGCATGTATCTACAGGACAGTGTAAAGCTCAGTAGTTTACACAATCGAGACACCTCCCAGGTTCTGGCGTTGGTTTTTGCTTCAATGAAATTTTAAGTGTCATGTTTCCTCAGGCAGTGGTTCAGTCGGGACCAATGCAATGATGTAAGAGTGTTACAGAGCCTAGAGTAGGACGGGTGTGATCTTTCCAACCTGTCCCGGCACATTTTACATGTCGCAAGAGCATTAGACCAGCGTATAAAGAAAACAACCACAATCATTCAAAAACAACCATTGAAATTTTACATTTAGAGATGCACCAATATTGAAATTCTCAGATACAGATAATTATTTTCATGGTCAGTAATCGATAAATGGCTGATATTAAAATTTGACACTATTTTGTATATATATATATATATATATTTTTTTTTTAAATAATGTAAAAAATGTTACATGCTACAAGTGAATTTAGGCAGTATAAAGTACAACATGAAAAATAGATATTCTTGACATTTGCTAAAGACAACATTTAACAGTGTTATTAAAATTAACTTTAAGAAAGCTTTAGATGATGACAAAGGTCTAAATGCAAAAATAAGGGAAATGAGCAAAGATTAGCAATACCACAAATTTTGCAGTTGGTTGCGATGTGCTATTATAATCCTCCACATCCGTTGTATAATACCTAAGGTTAGAGATATGAAGAAACGGTAATCCTATTAAGCATGAACAGTGTTTGCTATGGCAAGCATCGCTTTAGCGAAGACGACACTTTGAAATTAAGTGAAACAAAGTTAGGCACTACTAAAGTTAACTTACTGTATGGGTCTATGGGTGTGGTAACTCTGCAGTGTTGTTTTTGGGAATTCATAGAAAAAGTGTCCACTCTTTTTTCTGATTTTTCATGTTGACTGAGCGTTTGAATATATTTGAGTAAAATATGCATATCCCTGTAAAACAACTATTAACCAAGACTTTAAGTGCTCAAGAAGACATTGTTCGAATCAGCAACCTTCCAGTTACCAAATCTGAGCTACCTGGAAATACCGGATAAAAGGTAATATGTTGCAGGCTAAATTCGAACCCAAATTTCCCACATAAGCACTGTGGTTCAACTTGTCTGGAGCATATATGCGAACCAGGAACCTTCCATTTATCAACTCTATAATCACTACTACACCACACCACCTCTGGAAATTAGGGATGCAGAAAATTATCGGCCGAAAATGCCAAAAAATAAATCTAAATAAGTCAGTTGCATAGAACTGAATGAAGAAAAATATGTTGATATATTGATGTATAATATTATTTTAATATAGGGATATTTTCTGTCCAATTTTTGTATGTTACTTTAAATAAAAGTGTGGTTATTTTATTTTTTGGCTTGTTTTTTTATTTATTTATTTCGATTCAGTAAAATTATTGCATTTAGCCTAATTTAAGTCTAATAATAATACAATTAAATACTGGATAAACGGTATGTTGCAGGCTAAATTCGAACCCAAATTTCCCACATAAGCACTGTGGTTCAACATGTCAGGAGCACACATGGGCAAAGATGGTCATACCTGAGGGGGTGGACGTGGGGGGAAGATGCAGGGCGGTCTGTTGTGTTTCTGGTGAAATGGCAGGACATGCAAGGGGTCCAGGGGAACCCAGGGAACCCCTGGCGACACAGCAGGGAGTCCGCAGTGCGCAGTCTGCAGGTGGTACAAACTGCGAGCAGGGTTAGTCTCACTGCTGGCTTTGAAGACGGTCACAAAACCCTCACGCGGTTTGTGGACCAGCAGGTACCGTCCTTCCTGTAAACTGGGAAAGGTGGTAAAAGACATAAGCACAAACGCATAGAGATTGGCTGCTTAATTAAATACAACAAATACACACCATGTAAAACCTAAAGTTGATTTGTGTCATTTTTAATCTTAAAAAACTTTCACATATCCCAGCTTAATATGCAGAGATAACTATGTTTCAATATCTCCACCAGCCCAAAACAGAACCAGTGGCTCAACCAATGGTGTGCATTTTGGGCGGGACTATCGGTTTGCCTGATCAATGGCATGGGGAATGTTCTGCTGGCTTGTCAGCACAGAAATTACACAATTAAGCACTGATTTAAAAGACTGATTTCACATTAGAAATGCAATGCAAGTCTTGCAAATGGTATGGTAACAAATTTAAATGGATACAAGAAGTGAAAGAAACTCACGCTGAGACTTTTTTCAGTAAGTGGTAGAGTGTGTTTAAACATCTAGTTGGCCTGAAAAAGAAATATTGAATCACATTAGATTCCATTCAAACTTGTTTGAAGAGATATAGTCTAATATTAATGCAATATACAATTAATTATTCATATATTTAAATATAAATACTAATATAAATTAATAATTACAAATAATTATAAATTATAATAATATTATTACAATATTTCAGATAAAAATATGGGAGAATTTGTCAAACAGGCATGCACTATAAACAAAAATGGCTACAACTTTCTCAAATCAGGGTTTTATTTAAACATTCCAGAGATGTACTCACTTGAAGTCACAGGTGATGTTCTGAATCCAGTCGTCAGGTAACTTCTGCATCTGAACCACTTCTGATGTGTGTGCATTGATGCGACCTACACACACAAATAGATCGTTTTTTTTAATAGTCTAGATCAGTTCATTTTCCATAACGAGTTAGGCTACACTTCTATGTAACAGTCAATATCTAAAACAAGTTTGCTAAGCAGTGTTGTTATTGTAAACTAAAAGTACTACTACATTTTCATTAGTTAAAATAAAGATGAAATAAAATATTAATAACAGACAAAAAACTTCAAATGTTGAAACGAAATGTTGTCTGGGCAACTAACTTAAAACAAAATAGGTTTGAGGTGAACTACTAAAACTGAAATAAACTCAAGCTAAATAAATCTTTCAAACAAAAACTATAAATGACAAAATCACTTAAAATAACTAAAAACAAAAATAAAAGCTAATGCAAAAAACTAAATACTAGCCTATATAATGTAAATAAAACGATAATAAGACCGCTGCAGAGCCTTAAACCAGCTCGTAGTCCGTTTAAACTGAAGAACACCTAAATCGATGTCAACAGGTGATGCAGGGCAAAAGGACATGTATTGACTCGCAACAGCAGACTGTGAGAAACATTGTAGATGTCGCAATAATTGTTCACACGTTGTGACTGTCTATTGTATCTATGCCTCGTAATATTTCACAATGATGGTGTCGTTCAGAGTTCATGCCAGAAGAATGCGGTCTCCACACCCGTACTTGTTCATCAGTGTATGAGAGATGCTCTAGTACAGGGATAGGCAACTTCGGTCCTGGAGGGCCACTTTTCTGCAGAGTTTATCTCCAACCCTAATTAAACACGCAATCAAGGTTTTCAGGATTACTAGATAGATACAGGCGGGTGAGTTTTTATCAGGGCTGAAGCTAAACTCTGCAGGACAGTGGCCCTCCAGGACCGAAGTTGCCTATCCCTGCTCAAGAGCCACAATTGGAGCAGTTTATATCTATTAATGAATTATTAATAAATAAAAAATGCCAATAAATGATTTAAGGCCAATATATGGTGCATCTCTGGTGTTTGTATCACTCGGTTTGTTCCAACAATCGCTCCTTTGGCTTCTTTTGAGCAAAACTAAATAAATAAAAAATATCTGGTCATATTGCCCAAAATGTCAATTAATCTATATTCATACTACCACACCAAATCTGCATATTAGTATGATTTCTGAAGTATCATGTGACACTGAAGACTGAAGAGTAATGATCACAGGATTAAGAGTACATTCATCACATGAATAAACTTTTGAATGGTATGCATGTACATACGTACGATGACATCCATTGACTCACAAATGATTTGTTTCTATGGCAACACTAAAATATGATGATAACAGAGAAATACTTTCCCTTGTGGAAAAAAAGTAATTAAGCATATTAATTTAATTTGAAATGAAATTCAATTAAATGTCTGAAACATTGCATTCAGTTCGCACTTAAGTATATTCTTTTGAAGTATATTTCTGTAATAAGTACTTTTTCTCAAGCTATATTCACCTCCATATGCTCATGCAAATATTTAAGAACAGATAAAGTGCACCAAGTAACACTAGATATAATAAAATGGTGCTTAGAACAGAAATGTGTAGAAGTACAAACTGTTCCGAACTGCACCATTCTGTTATCAGTAGGGCTGGATCCTGGACTAGACCCAAAGAAAAGACCAGATTCCTTTAATAAGCCTAGAAGAATCTCTAAAGCAAACGGTATGTCAAGAGCGAGGCTTTTCTGCATTCTTCTGTGATTCAGAGATATTTACACCTACAGGCACAGACTGCTGTCGTGCATACTACAAGCATTCTTAGTGTCACTGTGTGTGAATGTTATAGGCAGAAAGAAACATCACAGATCTATCTACCTATAATATATAGAAATTTAGCTAAACGCTCCAAACCTCAGCAGTCAGAAAAGGAGTATCTTTTCCTCTTTTTCCCCTACTGATGTTGAAACCCAAGTAGCCCTACACCCACACTGACATGTCATACATACAGATGCATTCTTCAGCAGCCCTTTCAAAGCTGTAATGTTAGTAGCTATGGCAACCCTGAGTCAAAACAATGAGTCATCATGAGAGAGGCAAGCTGGGAGTTTGCGGGAAGTTCACTTTTGTGCTGACTCCCTGATTACCAAAACTAACACTTGAGAAAGAAAAAAACATACTTAAGTTTGCTTGATTAAAAAAAAATGTGATCAACTTTTCTGATGCTATTTTGCAGGTTGATAACTAATATTTGTCAGTCTTGTGATTTGCACTTAAATGTAGGGTTTTTTTCAATCAAAGAAACCATTTCAGCCATTGTAGCAAAGCAGCTTTAAAGGTGCATTGCGCAACTTTTCATGTTAAAAATACCTGTTTTTCTATCCTATACATGCTTAAAGAACTGCCTGATGGGCTGAATGAGCCCTTCTCTGCGCACTGAGATTGCCTCTATAATCCTGTACAGTAAAATATATAAGAGGGATTCGGGCTCGAATTTGAGACTGGGCGTGACGTCATGCGCGTTCACGCTCACCAGGCTATGTCTCGCAGGTTTGTGTATTTGCGGCGCCGCCATTCTTAGCATCAGCGAAGACAACTCGTGCGTCAAAAGTAGAAGATGGATTCAAAGAGACCGGCTTGTAGTCCATTCCAAACCCCAACGCAAACTCCACGTAAAGAAAAGAAAAATTGTGTCTAGTGCCACCAAAAGGGCCAAATTGGAGTCAGACAGGCGTCGGAGTAAGACGAGAGTCAACCTCGGGAAGGCATTCAACAAATGGAGAGATCTCCGGTCTGCTCTTGGTCTCAAACGGGATCCTCAGTTGGCTTTTTTCTTGATAAAACGGTAAGATATAGCCCAGTCTCTAATGTTCGATACGGCCAATCTATATGACAACAAATGACGATGCGTAAAATGTGTAATGCTTTAGCGTAAGCTAGATACATGTACAATCAGAATTGATTTTACTACCATTGTTAGTGAAAAGTTTCATAAACTAGGAATTGTGTTCGGAAGAATACTACAACATGAAACATAAAACAAATCCAATAAAAGATGCTAACTATGTTTTTGTGCATGGCCTACCGATAACGTTAGCCTTGTGTCCATTGCTAAAATGCTAAGGTGTCATTCATGTCATTGACCAACAAGGAAGAACGCCGTTGCATTGGCTATATTGTCTTTTTCGGTAAAAATAGTAAATTGTAAATCCTTTCACTGCTGTCACTGCTATCCTCAGTGCTTCTCTCCACAGTAACATCAAATTGGTCAGAGCTCGTATTCTATCAAAACGAGGAAACCGTAAAATATTTTGGTATTGTGATAAAATACATGTTTTATTCTGAACAATGCAGGAAGGGAAATACAATGGTAAAGGGGTAAATATTTTTACTTTACTCATACTGTTTAGCAGACTAATTTACTAAATAAAGTATTGACACATTTCACATTAATGTTTGTCGGTGTGTATTGTCCCTGTCAAAATATCTACTAAATAAATCAGCGCTACATGTAGTTTAGTGATTAGCAAAACAGTTCAAGATTCTTGAGTGTGATATAACATGCTGAAAAATATGACCAATAATTAGACACAAATTTTGAGTAAATTCTAACAGAAAAAGGATGTATTGTTATTGGAATATTTTACTTAGCAGATCAATACCCCGCGAGTCTTCGGCGGCTTAGCCTGTTTTGGCTTTTATGAAAACGTCATGGTGACATTTGATTGTTTATTACCTTGAGACCTTGACCAACCGTGTACGGTATGATTATTATTTTGAACTATTGCGAAGTAATCAATTATATTGTTCATGAACGTGTTTTCATAACAATACAATCATAGGTGGATACAGTAAACGCATAAACAAAGTTTTCTACTACCCCCGTTTTCCCCTCACACATAAGAGTAATTTACTCAAATGTCTTTCCTTCCATATATTTGAAATGACTTGCAGATTTATAACTTTATTACCTCTGAAGACATTTTGGCTGTACACCAAAGATCTGTGCGGCAGATGCTGCTTTAGTTATGAACAGCTCGTGCATGCGTGCGTGTGCGTGTGGTGTGGTCTATGAGCGTGCACAACTCTGGTTGCAGTTTCGCTTGTCGCCAGAGGGGGCGTAGTTCTGTAAAAACTCAGAAACCTACGTTTTGCACCTTTAAGAAGTAAAATACAGTAAAAAAAAAAAAAAAAAAAAATATATATATATATATATATATATAATATATATATATAAATAAAAATATAAATAAATGATAAAATAATTATTTAAAAAATAATTATAAAAAATTAAATCATAATATGAACCAATATGATAAAATAATAAGCAGCATTTTTTGCTTGCTTATGTTTTTACTACAACTTTTAAAGCAAATCAAATTGCTTTAATTTGATTTGATGCAACAACAAAAAAAAATTACTGAATCTGTTATGAATTGATTCATCAAAATGTCCACCTACATATATTTTTACTACAACATTTTAAAGCATGAAACATGCTTTAATTTGATTTGATAGCTAATGCAAACGAATCAGTTATGAATTGGTCAATTATTTTTTAACATTCATAGATATATTTTACTAATATTAGTAGTTTTTACTATATTACTATATATTTTAAAGCATGTTTTGTCTCTATAATGCATTTATAAAGTAATTGAATTTGAAGCAATTCAATTATAAAAAAATTCAACTGTGAATTAGTAATAAACTGATTTATTGAAACAGACTAAACAGACATTTTTTCTACTAAAGTTTAAGAGATTGCTTTTTTTAACGCTCTCATACTACATACTTTCTTCTCTATGTCTGGTGACATTTGGATCAAACAGATTCACAATAAAAAGTCATAACTTTTCATGAGCACTAAAGGGGAAAAAACAGATTCCATCAAGTCTCTTACTTATGAAAGGCACGGTACTGGAGTGCAGAAGTTTCTCGGCCCACAGCTGACAGGCCTCCGTGTGGGTCAGACTCTCGGCTCCGTAGCACAGCTGATACTCCAGCTTGGGTAAGACATGCACTGGGACGGCCTAAATAAAACCAGACTCAATTATTATCCTCTCAAACGGCATTTATGAGTCACTAGTATACTCTATAAACGGATCAGATATAAAAAGAGCTTCCTTTTCAGAACAAGCGGTTTTGACCTACGTTTGTGAACCATTTACTGGAAAGAGTCTGTTAATACACTGATAAGACTTAAAAATCGACTACAGCTACGGGCAGGAAAGCAGACTGTTTAAATAAAGGGAGTGGTGGACATTACTCAACCCTGGTCAAAATATAAAGAATAATACCTGGCATATTGACATACCATATAAATCCAATAATAATGGCAATAAAAGGCTGCTAAAAATCACTGTTGAAAATGATAACTAATAATATTAAGATGCATTGTGGGTGTTTACACAGGAACTCTTGGGGTGTTATCCTTCAACCTGGGCCAAATAAAGCAACATTTTCACAAAAGGTGTATTGTGTTTGTGTATTGGCATGGGTCCAGCTCACCCTGAAGGTCTCTCTGTCGTGTCTCGGGTGAGCGATGTCCACACTGCTGCGCACCATGAGCAGAACGTCCAGCAGACTGTAGAGTTTGTACAGAACGCTGCCCTCTGCTGGAGGATCATAGTCCATCTCATCCTCAGCACTGACCTGAAGATCCTCCCTCAGAAGACCTGCGACACAGACAGATAGATAACCACAAGGCAAGACATATAGTCAGACAGACAGATAGATAAACACAAGGCAGATAGACATATAGATGGTCAGACAGGCAGACATATAGATAGTCAGACAGACAGATAGATAACCACAAGGCAGATAGACATATAGATGGTCAGACAGGCAGACATATAGATAGTCAGACAGACAGATAGATAAACACAAGGCAGATAGACATATAGATGGTCAGACAGGCAGACAGATAGATAAACACAAGGCAGATAGATAGATAAACACAAGGCAGATAGACATATAGATGGTCAGACAGGCAGACATATAGATAGTCAGACAGACAGATAGATAAACACAAGGCAGATAGACATAGATAGTCAGACAGACAGATAGATAAACAAGGCAGATAGACATATAGATGGTCAGACAGGCAGACATATAGATAGTCAGACAGATAGATAGATAGATAGATAGATAGATAGATAGATAGATAGATAGATAGATAAACACAAGGCAGATTGATAGACAGCCAGATAGATAGATTGATAGATAGATAGATAGATAGATTGATAGATAGATAGATAGTCAGACAGATAGATAGATAAACACAAGGTAGATAGACATATAGATGGTCAGACAGGCAGACATATAGATAGTCAGACAGACAGATAGTTAAACACAAGGAAGATTGATAGACAGCCAGATAGATAGATAGATAGATAGTCAGACAGATAGATAGATAAACACAAGGCAGATAGACATATAGATGGTCAGACAGGCAGACATATAGATAGTCAGACAGACAGATAGATAAACACAAGGCAGATAGATAGATAAACACAAGGCAGATAGACATATAGATGGTCAGACAGGCAGACATATAGATAGTCAGACACACAGATAGATAAACACAAGGCAGATTGATAGACAGCCAGATAGATAGATAGATAGATAGTCAGACAGACAGATAGATAAACACAAGGCAGATAGACATAGATAGTCAGACAGACAGATAGATAAACAAGGCAGATAGACATATAGATGGTCAGACAGGCAGACATATAGATAGTCAGACAGATAGTCAGACAGATAGATAGATAGATAGATAGATAGATAGATAGATAGATAGATAGATAGATAGATAGATAGATAGATAAACACAAGGCAGATTGATGGACAGCCAGATAGATAGATTGATAGATAGATGAAGCAGACATATAGATAGTCAGACATACAATTAGAAAGACAGGCAGATATAGACGGATAGATAGATAGTCAGATGGATTGATAAACGCAGGCAGATAGACAGATAAATAGACAGATAGATGTTACATATTATTTTAGATGCATATTATAATTTCAAATATATTTAGTATAAAAATATACATTTTAAATTCTAATATATATAATATTTAATCAAGATATTTAAACCTGCAATAATAAAAACGGCACAAAAATAACTTAAAAAATATTTATTACAATATCAATTTGACTATACAAAGACTTAAAATGACTTGATTTTTGACTTTCGTTCTCTGTCAGTTACTAATTGTGTTAATTTAGATTTGTTAAAATTCAGAAAAAAGTATTATTTTTAAATATTTGAATAACCTCACAAAAACATGACTTGAGCACAACTTCTCCTCACTTTGACTGTGAGAGTGTTTTAGGCACTAACGTTTTCTTTGAGGGGCTGCCAGCACAGGAACGGCAGCAGGCAGTGCGCCGTCCTCTCCCTGGCCCTCTCTGGACTCCAGGTACGAGGTCACACACTGTTTGACCAGGGAGTGTGTTTTAGGTTCTGGAGGTTTATCCTCTGGGACAGCCGCTTTCACAGCCTCCTGGTTCTTGCTGGGGGTGGATTTCAGCATGGCGTCCTGCATCCGTAAAATCTGTCCGAGCTGATCGCACTCGCCGGATATTCTTGGCCTTTTGATGCCTTTCTTTGTTCCTTTGCCCAGAGGGTTAGTGGGGCTTGTTGTTGCTGGGCCGGGCGCTCGGGGGGAGGACACCTCGCCTGGTGTCACCCGGGTCTGTGAGGAGACTATGTGATCGATAACTAGTCGTTCTTCATCAGAATCCGAATCCTGGTCATCCTTGTCCTCCATTATCCGTCTAGGCCGCTTGGTGGGAGGACACTGAACAGAAGACGCTTTTGAATCTTCACTCGCACTTTCATGCATCGCACCGTTCCCTCCGTCAGCCAAAGACGAGTCGGTTTCTCCTTGTTCCTCGGCCACGGTCAACTCAAGGGGTTCTGTGGGAGTGTTTTGAGACGTTGAGGTGCGCTTTGACGTACCTAGAGAGTCTGTCTGTTTCTTGGGGCTTAGGATAAGTTGAGATGGATTTGCACAAGCTGTTTTTGGTTCATTCTGTTCCTTCACTTTCTTACTGGGCTTGTAGGATTCCCCAAATGACTCCAGGTCTGTTAGATCAGTTTCAAAATCCATACCAGCATCATCAAATGCAACCACATTCCTGGTGTTTTTGTCCTGGGCACAGTAAAGAGAAGTAAATATTATTCACAATATAACTTTATATTTTAAATATTTGTTTGTTTCACTCTTATTTGACATTTATTTATTTGCAAAACTGCACACTGTAAAGAGTGCTAACCTGCAATTGTTACCTTAAAGAGCTATTTCTACCTGAAATCAGTTTTGATGGTATAACTGTATGTATTTAAGTTGATTCAGTGATGTAGAATAATATTTTTGACTTGAATAAAATCAGTTAATGTGTAAAACAATAACACATTAATATGAAGTATGCTTTAAACGTCAGAATTTCTGAATTTTATTTATTTATTTTTGATGATAGTGTTGGCTAATACCAAGTTACCAGCTTTAATAATAAAAAATAAAATATTATATCTGTTAAGCACACATTTATATACATAAATACTTAGAAACATTTCTTATTATCAATGTTCGAAACCATTTTTGTTGCTTAATATTTATTGAAAACAACCATTCAAAAGTTTGGTATATATATATATTTATATATATATATATACCATATATAAAAATCAATAAACATTGTTTATAATATAACATAATATAATAGCTATTACTGTTGTTGTTATATTAATTACTAAATACATTTACCTATTGATACTATGGCATTTTGGCATAAACTATGTCTTGTGTAGGAATTTCATTTTAAATCCAAAACTAATTATAAGTGAAGAATAATAAATTATATATATATATATATATTTTTAATGAGCCAATAACAAAAATCAATTAATAATCTGCAATATTTATTATTAATTTATTCCACTGTTTGGTGTTGTGTTCCTCTACTTCACTGAATTGACCTTACCTCAGGAGGGGGGTTCATTTCTAAGGATATCTCTTCTGAAGTGAGGAAAAATACAGGTCGTGACACAGTCTTCTTGAATGTCATCTTGACGCTCTCCTCATGAAACAGCAGACTCCTCTCTCTCCAGCTCATCTCGGTCTTCAGCAGAGGAGGATCAATGTATGCCGTCTTACTCTGACTGCTGCCTGTTAACCACACCACATTCACTGTGACAGACTCTCTTAACTGTCTGGATTACAATCTTCTGGTCTCATGAAACAACCCCTCACCTTTATTAGGATTCATTTTGACCCAAACTGGCAGCTCCCATGCTTCCGTGAACTCTGAGCTGTTATTCAGGAGCTGAAGGAAGGCCTCTTTGGATAAACACACTTGTGGCTCGTAAGTGGCGCTGAGTTTTTCCGCGTTACTGTCATTGCTGATGGCCTGCAGAAATCAAGAGACATCAGGATTCAGACTCAAGAACTTCGATTTCTACAGGCACATTAAATGAGTTCATGAGGTGAAGGGACAGAGATTTTTTTAGGTGGCTCCTACTTCTCTTATTGGAGGTCCTGGACCCCTCAGTCATGGGCTCCAGTTCCTGGTTACCCGGCCTAGTTACTATGTTTATTCTATCAAATAGTTTAGAGGGACAATTCAGAACAAAGGCAGCAGTGCCACCTAGTGGTTAAGATCACATTTTGCAAGATAGAAACCTAAACGCATTCTAAGTTAGCAATTACATGGGTGAATCTAAAAAAAGGAACATATTTGGGCCCTTCTTCACCTGCACATCCATATAAGAAAAAAAAAAAGAAAAAAAAAAAAAAAATATATATATATATATATATATATATATATATATATATCACAATGAAAATAAAGCCTATTTTAGAATGATTTATATGTTTTGTAATATATTTTGTTTGTGAAAGGACATATTTGGGTTCTTTTTTTTTTATACCTGCAAATTCAAAAAGAAAATTAAGCCTATTTTATCCTTACTACTGTTTTTTTTTTGTGTGTATTATATTTGTGAGAGGACACATTTGGGTCCTTTTTGACCTGCAAAAAGTAAAAAAATATATTTTGCATAAGGAAAATTAAGCCAATTTTAGCATGATTAATATTTTATTGCACTATATTATTGTATTCGTAAAAAAGGACATGAGGATCCTTTTTCACCTGCAAATATTTCCACCTTGCATGAGGAAAATGAAGCCTATTTATTTTTTGTTGTTGTTAATATTATAATAATATTTTTATTATATTATAATGACATAATTTTCATGAAAATTCATCAAGTTGGTATACTTGGTATACTAATAGTAATAATAATATTCATAATTATTTAAATTGTATGTAATAAAGTTTATATACAATGGTAGTATTTGTACTGAATTTTTTAAACAGAATTGATTTTTTAATAAAAATTCAAAATAATTGTAGAAAATGTGTGTAATTGTACTTTTGTATTTTGTCATTAGTTTCATGACAATGACAAAATACAAATAATAACAAAAAAACCCCTAAACATTATGGGGTAAAATATGGCCATTTTATCTGAAATTCATCTATATAAAGACCAAAAAGTAACAGTAAAAACCACACAATCACAGACAGGCCACGTACAGTTTGTGCTGAAGTTGCTTTTTTAACTGGAGGAAACGCATTTGACACGGTCTCATAGTCTCCTGCCAGTTGGGTGTGTTCTGGGATCACTTTTTTGTCTAGCATGTCTATTGTACCCTGAGGAGAATAACAGTAGACATAGATGAAACACATAGCAGTATATCACATTCACACATTTAAGTTAATAATGCAAAAATAACTATAGTGTATAGGTACCATAGCAAGAAGCTGTTTCTCAAAGTTGAGAGACATTTCGCACACAAACTTTACACTGGTCAGGCTAGTAATCTCTTGAATGCTGTAATACTGTGGGTAACTCTTCACATGTTCCAAGCAGGCTGTAAAATATTCCTGTTGGGGGAAATATAAAAACAATCACCAATAAAATATTCAAAAATGATAATGCAATAAAATAATACAAAATTAAATTAAAATATACAAAAAAAAACATCAATAAAATATAAAATAATGATATGTAAGACAATTTTAAATAACCAAAATAACATTAAAATATACAAAAATCACCAATCAAATATTCAAAAATGATAATGATTAAATAAATAAAGATAATACAATTAGATAATACAAAATAAAATTAAAATATACAAAAAATCATCAATAAAATAATAAAAAATGATAATGAAATAAATTAAGATAATAAAATAATTAAAATATACAAAAACATCAATAAAATATTCTAAATGATAGTGAAATAGAAAAATGTTAATCCAATTTTTATTAAAATATAAATAAAAAAAATAAAATATTTAAAAAATTATAATGAAATAAAGAAAAATAATCAATACAATATTCTAAATGATAGTGAAATAGAAAAATGTTAATCAAATTTTTATTAAAATATTTTTAAAAAATCAAATATTAAAAAAATTATAATGAAATAAAGAAAAATAATCAAATTAAAATATACAAAAATAATCAATCAAATATTAAAAATGATAACGTAATAATTTGTTTTTACAAAAAATAATAAAACTAAAATGCACAAAAATCAATCAATCAAATATTCAAAAACAATAATGAAATAAAGAAAACTAATAAAACAAAATAATAGAAAATAAAATGTACAAAAATTATCAATCAAATTTTTATAAACAATAAATTTTAAATATTAAAAAAAATCATAAATTAAATATTCAACAACAACAAGATTAAGAAAAATAATAAAATTAAAACAACAGAACTTTTGAATATTAAATAAATCAATAATTGTAATTACCTCAGAGTAGCGGGTGCTGCCTGGTGACATATAGTTGTACCCATCAGCACATGCTCTAGAAACATCTTGTAGGTATTTCATAAACTCGGTCACTTCATTCTTCACACGCTCCATCAAAGGCTTAGAAATAAGACACAAAATGAATAACCACGTGAACTCTGCCTTGCATCATGTACAGTAATCACAACTGTCCCAGTATTACAGGCGATCAGCACTTGAGATGGTCTACCTTTGAAACTCTGATAGGCTTGCCGTTGAGAATGCTGATATATGATCGGCGCTGCTTTGAGTTGATGCTGGTAAAGCAAGGGTAGGGCACTAGAGGCTCAGGGAAAGTTGGAATCTCGGTAGTCTTCACAGGTTTGGGCTTAACACGATTTTCAGTTGGTTTGCATTCAGACGAGGCGTCATCTGATGCAAGCGTGTTAATGACATCTGAATCTTCATCACACTTCACAGTCTGTGCTTCTGCTGCATCAGAGCTTTCAAAGAAATATTCATATATATATGTGTGTGTGTGTGTATCACAGTATCCCTATATATTGTCAATTACAGTATACAGGAAACTTACCATGGTAATTTCATTGAAATGTTGTACATTAAAGTATTTTGGCTATTATTTTCCTATATCATAGCATTGGTTGTTTTTTAGGTGTAAACATGGTTGTTAATAAAGATCCGTTTTATATGTGGCTATTTGGTCTTAAATATCAATAACACGGTTTAAGTACAGTTACCGTGGTAAATGTGAGTAAGATACGACCACAGTCACTCACCTGTGTAAAAGAGCATATAGTTCTTTAATGTTGGGCGCGAGAGTGAACTTGTCAAACACATCTCTCGAGAACACGACAGGACCAGTGACAGCAGCATCTTCCCTGCGGACAAACACTCTCCAATCACACTATCTTCATTACAATTATCAATAAAACGTGTTTATTTAGATAACTATCTTGTCACCTACCATTTTAACTCCATGGCGCAGATTTTTAAAAAATGTATGTCGTTCACATCATCGTTAATTCATTGCACCGTCTGACTCTTGTCTGTCGCACGCTGACGTTCCTCCATAGACAGTAAAAGAAAGCGTTCCTCACATCATAACAGTGCGCCGATTGAATCTTCCGGGAAGAACCAAAACATGAAACAACGGTTCCGCTTCTGATCAAACGGCTGAATTTTTTATCGTAATTATAATGCGGTTAGTGGTACAATTCATTTGTGCTAATCCCAGGTTAGTAAAATACTAACAATGGTAAAAGTTTTGTCATACTGAAAAAATACCAATAGCTTAATTTGCAAAGTTTTGTATCAGATTGACTTGATTGTGAAAATCTGAATCCATCGATCAATTTCAAAAGTTAAAGTAACTTACACAGTTTAACTAGGTTAATACTAAAGTACAATTAAATGTGGATATATTTTATGTAGGTTATGTTTGTATTTACGTTATGTAGGCTAATAAAATGTGGATACAATTATATTTATGGTGAGACACTGACTAAAATTTTGACATTAACTTATTCGTATTTTCCTCTGTCCTGTTCGAAAATCCCACATTCATTTATTAAGATTTGCACACTACATTTTATCCTACCAGTGACTCTGGTATTTTAGAGAAATGGGTTTTATTTTAATGGGCTGACTTCTTTGGAAACCGCTCAAACTTGTATGACGACAAACTGTGGTCGGTTTTTCAGGGCCTTAAACGCCAGACATTGAGGGGGAGACTTGCACAGAAGAGATGTATGCACGTTTTAATATTTAGACCACTTCTATTATTGATTGCTATCAGGATTAAGATTTTCAACCACAACAAAAAGCTTATAAAACGAATTGCCCACCCTGCTTTTAAGTAAATCTGTTAAACTCTGCAAGATACATCCAAGCCATAGGCTAGCTATGCAGCCTATGTGTGTAGGCTATCTATTTAATGTTTTCTTTATTTTTTAACCTTTTTAACGTTTATATTGCCTCTTCTTTGAAAAAAACAAACAAACAAACACACAAATGTAAGTCTGATCAGGTTGTATATTGTCACATTTGTGTTGTTATTTCTTGACGTTGACTGCCTTTTGTAATATTCCATTCCCATAACAGCTTTTCAAAACAGCTTCCACTACATGAAATCCACTTTTTGTAGTTCTTTTTTTAAATGTTGTAAGATTCTTTTTCTTATTTTGCTTCTCCATTTCCATCTCTCTATCATTTCTTTAAAGGCTGTGTGGAACTTACTTCAACCTTATGAAATGCATAAAGAAGTATGACACATTGAATAAGAGCCCATTACAAGCAGTAAATTTTATTATGGGATAACAGCACATAAAGCACATCTAAAATCGATGTGTCAAATGCACTTTTAATAAAGGTAATATTAAAGGTACAGTTTCTAAGTACAATATAACAACATTCATATTAGAATGAAAAGTATTTAAAAGACAACATTAAATTTCTTATTTTTCTTTACAGCCGTATTTACAAAATGAATCAAAATACTTATTCTCATATTTAAGAATCAGACAAACAGAAGGGGCAAAACCACTATTGAGAAGAGACTATCTCCTAAAGAGAGTTCCAAAGAGCTGAATAAAAAGGTACATGATCAACTGTCCCCATTTTAAGATCAGTAGCAAACATGTGACGTAAAAATATGTGACAACCGCAAACTGTTCTCTGCTTTTTTCCCCCCACCGCAGGTTAGCAGGAGCAAAATCCACCCTGTCCCATCCTGCCCCAGCCCTTGTGCCTCCCCATCAGCTCAACAAGAAATAGAAGTATGCATCATTTTACATACACATATGAACACTTAAAATACATTGCATTAGTCATTTTGTTTCATAATCGTCAACTTAAAACCTAATTGGCAGGAAACAACAGGGAGAACACGAAGTGGATTGTCTATTGTCCGCCATTTTGTCTCTGCAAATGTCCAAACAGGGTTCGTGTTCAAATACATCCAACCAGGGTGCAACTGACTGGATGCAATGTCCCATAACCACGTGAAGTTGTTCGGAGGAAAAGAAAGAGTAGCGTCGGGACGTCACAGAGACAATAAAATGCTGTTTCCATGGCTCTAAACAAACATGAAATGCCTCATTTACATACAAAAAGACAGCCGATGAAAAGAAAAGTCGGTAACACAAGACAGAATTCACCTACGTGTGCAAACACAGTCAGTTGAGTACTTCGAGAACAGTGAAAACGATAACGGACGAATATAGTTTCTGCATCCTGTACCACTGAGAGGCACTCAGCGTAGTTTGCTATGTATTATTGCAAGTAGATTCTGCCTTGCTACAAAGAGAAAAACAGGAAGTTTCGCACAAAACTTCGTACGACCGCCTTTGTTCTGTACAATTTATAACACTTAACCATTGTGTGTGTATGTAAGTGTGACTTTGAAAGTGAGCGGATGTCGGATAGAATAATAAAAAAAACGAAGCGCGTAAAAAAAAGGTAGAATAACCAAACAAAAACAAAAAACGGAGGGAGCCAAAAAGCGGCAGACAATCCGATACTTTATCGCGTGTTTAAAGTCCTTCCAGAAAATAAGCACTGGTTTCGAACAATCAAAAATAAACACAATACTGCTGCTTTTTTCCAATTTTTTTTAAAGCATGAACAATCGTCTTTGTTGCAAAAATATTCAAAACTGCAATTTACTTAGCCGATACTTGCTAATAATCTTAAAAGTGGGAAGGAAACAAGCCGCGTCCCAAGACTAGCACACTGATACAGGTACTTGCTGGGTATTCGAAAGTAAATTTACCACTATCGTTATCTTTATTATCATTATTATTATTATTTATCGAGTCCTAATATCAATAATGCATCAATACTCAGTGAAATTAATGGACTAAGAGGGCGGCCTAGTCTATGAATCCATTATTTTTGTTCACAAAAGTAACTTACCTAGCACCACACGTCAGTATAACACAAAAATTAATGTCCGCACACCCTACCGCTAATCGAACTAAGTCTAAAAGAGAGAAGTATACTCAGAACAGAGATATTGTACAGCATGATGTGTCTGATAAAACAGATAAATATTTGCACTGAGCAGGTCTTAATAGCAGTATTTTCTTCTTACCTATACAGACAGAAGTTACAAAGTTACTTTTATACATGTGATCGATAGAACATTAAATATCGTGAATTAAAAGCCGAAAGGAGGACAGGGAAACGTAGCTGTACAGTTTACAGGCCATTTGACGTTCGTAGTTCTCCACCCGGGAACAGAACTAGTCAATATACAAATAAAACAAACCCCCAAAAAATATGCGAAAACCAAAAAAAAATTAAAAACGCGATAAATAAGAAAATGTATTTACATGCAGATGTTCAAAGCCTATGCACAAAATGAATCATAATACACCATATATATATTATTGCTTGACATTCGATTATGGCTAAAGACTTTTCAGTCTATTATCTAAACATAGTTCACTTTTAATAACGCGTCAGCTGTGCTTTTGGAAAGAAAACGCAAGGAAAACGTTTGACGTAAATCTTAGTAACACGCATGACACGTTCAATCCGTCGATCGGAATTGCGGGGGGAACCGGTAAATGTGCCTTTCGCCAAACGTGAGTGCATAGGCCTTGCGTTTGCATAACTCTAATCGAAATGTTAACGTCGAGGTGCAGTGTGTCATGCTTGTACAGCCTCGTCAAAGGGATTCAAGCTCAGTGCTGTGTAAAACATTTTAAATCCTGGGAAAAAGAAAACTAAAACTTAAGATCTTACATACAATTCACCATCTCACCCTGCTGCGTCTAATCTTTTAAAGCCTTGTCTGGGGGTTTACTTAAGCAAACATTACAAATAGCACAAACACACACATTTCCGCTTCTCGCATCCACATTCGGACGTATATTGCTTCTTACATAGATAAATAAAGGGAACCACTGTTAAAAAAAAAAAAAATTTAAACAGTAAAGACCAAGGGAAAATATTTGGATCTTCCACCGATAAAGAGACTCGTCTCTTTACATGTCTAGATCCGGAGGTGTTTAAGTACCTTTGCTTGTATTAGAAAAAAAAAAAAATTGTCCCAAAGTTCTATCTCAGCATATTGCTTTATAATGTCGAACTACACAGACAAAATACGACATGCAAAAAGTGGCAAAACGTGACTTTACTACAGCTTTTATGGTGTTGTACGAACTGGCTCGTGGATCATTGGACAGGCAAACAGCAAAGCTTGTTCATCAAGGGGACTCCACAGCAGTGGTTACCCTGTAGAAACCCGTATTTGTCACGCGCGACGATTCGCCCACGCGGACGTCTGAAGGTGGAGAATATCGTGAAGAGGTATTTGGCACATAGACTCGGACAATTATGAGTGACGATCAGAGCGAATCCCCAATCCAGAGAGAAAAAAAATCAAAACCTGGAAATTAGCGTAGCACGCTTGAGGTTGTTATCTTGCTTTGTTTGATTTGAGGGAATCGGATCTTGGAGCTCACTGGGTGATTTGATGAAGCCAGTGGCCTACGGGGCGAATGAATGAAATGACACGCATTGTTTATGATGTACCGCTGTCTTCTTCTGACTTGACAGCACAGATGTTAGTGAATAACAGGGAGCACGTATATTACGAAAGAAAAGGGTTTAAAAAATGAACTATGACAATGAGCGCTAACAGATGAGCATGCGTTCCCATTTATCATTACCAGGTTCGTTTGGGTTCAATTCTGTCCCTAGTGAGCCGTCTTGCTGTCTACATAGGTAGCATCCTCTAGACAACAACTCTTTATGTCACACAAATAGTGTGGCAATTGAGTTTTAGCATGTTAGCTCGTGGCTATCCTAAAGCTTAATACTTTAATACACATTAAAAATCATATCCCTATACATTTTGGTTAGATACTGTATGTCCTTTTTAAGATTGAACTATTATTGATCAGTTATTTTTGGTACTAAATGAAATATATTCATAATTTGCTTTTTTTTTTTAACTCATACATACACCATGCTGGAAAAGCGTTTGCTGTCTAGGCTCACTAGGTTTCAGAACTGATCTCATTATCTCCCTGTGTTCTCATTTGTCACAATATTAATCTCCCTGAGCCTTGTAGTATACAAACTGCTAAACATGAACCTGGATTGTCATTCACAGATTGATGATGTATTGTAGTAACCAGGAATTCTTGGGGATGCATTGCACAGACTAATATTTCGTCAATAGTAGAGAACTTAAATGTAATAAGCGCCATTATTTATCTGTATTGAACATGCCATCAAGATCAAATTATTGAGCTTTATATGCAACATAGAGCTGACTAACTTGTTTAAGCTACCGGCTTCAAAATTGAGTTAGACAGACTCTTCCCTGAGGAAAATACTTTGTATCATGGGGGGAAAAAAATGACATGAAGCTACCAAGATCCATTCAAATGTGCCAGTTAGTAGGTTGTAGAAGTGATCAATGACGGGGTTTTTTTCTGGATTATATTGGGATTTTCTAAACGCCACAACATAGTTTTACTGGAATGTTACAATACAACATTTTTTTTTCAGACTCAAAAAAAGCAGGAAAGACCACTATGGCACATTCAAGAGACGTACAAACACGCGCAACACACAACAGTTCGGTATTCCAAAAAATAGCACTATTACTACCATTGTCTTGTTCTTTGAAAAAGACCCCAAAAAAAAAAATCATAAAAAACACAAATTCTAATTATTGCAGGATTAAGTGCTATGTCATCCTTCGTTCTTTCCCTTTTTTTCTTATAGGCTTCATAAGCACTGTACAATGTTACAAAAATAGAGGATTTCAACCAGACAAGGCTTTGAATATTTCTCTTTTTTCCCCCCCACTCTTACGTTCCGACGAGCATTGTTGCTGGGCAAAGACTCTCACAAGAGCCGGTTTAAGGAAAATCAGCTGTTCATAAACCAGATCTGACTCCTCCACATGGTCATGTGACGCACCACCACTAGATGGAACCATTAAACGGCATCTGAAATGTGTGGGAAAATGGTCCGATTTCCTGATTTCATTTAATAGACTGTGTGCTTTGGTTTGGCCCGCAGTGGGACGCTACTTGAGGGTGAAATAAGATCTAGAGCTTGATCTGGTGTTTTACCATCATAGTTCCAGTTTAAAGGTGGCGGACAATGAGTGTTTGTGCATTGTAAAAAAAAAGAAAAAGAAAAAGTGCCTTACATTTTTTAAGTACAATCAACTTGGATGTTTAAGTCAATTCAACCTCATTTGCATTAAACTGACTTCAAAATGTGTTGAATCTTTTATAACTTATAAAAAAGAGTTGAAAATTGCTTAACTTATTTTGATGAGTTAAAGCAATGTAAAAACATATGTTTTTATAACTTATTGATCATATCATTTTTTACAGTGTGGAAACATTAAAAAAAATTGCCCTCCCGGATTATGTGATCCGCCTTTACCCAGCACCAACCTCCGCCTCGCGCAAATAAATACACAAACACACACGCAAACACGCACCCACCCTCAGCAGCGTTAGGGTTTCCAGCACTCGCTCTCCATAACCGTGGTATTTATACATGCAACACATCACTAGGTAAATATACAAGTCTTAAATTAAAGAAAGGTGCAAATAAAAGTGCCTTATCAATTTTTCACAATTAAGAATAGTCTAGCTACTAATATCATACATGTTATTTAAAATAGATTCTATAAACATTATTTTTTTTTTCTGTATAGTTTGTACTTATGACCAAATACCCTGTAACACGTTAGAAAACAGGTGGAATGGACCCTTGCATTGCATCGATGTTGGTGGTCGGACCGTTACGTTACGAACACCATTCCGGAGAGGGACTTAATAGCAGATGGCCTTAAATGATATCACTAAGCTAACTATGGTAGATGAAGTCTCTGACGGCTAAAAGCAATTGCGTCTATTACGACTAGAATTACCAGAATTCTACGTTGTTCCTTCTTTTTTTTTTTTCGATTGTCCGTAGAAAGGTGCTGTTTTGTGTCAACACTGCGCTACACTCCTTCTCCGTATCTCTCTTTCTCTCTCACTTTGTATTCTTCTTTCCGTGCTGGTTTGACATCCCCAAAAATAAAAATCCAAGCTCACAGGGAGGAAGGAACCAGCCACGTATGTTTCTACGTAGACTTTTTTTTTCTTTTTTTCGGTGCTACAATAACTGCTGGAACAGTTCAGATAATCGACTTTCTTGATCTCAACTTTTTTGTTTCATTCTCTTGGCTTGAAAAGGGCTTGAAAACGTGTTCCTCTTCCTGTAAAAAGTTTAAAATGGCGTATTCCAGGCAAACGCTCTCTGGGAATCTTTTTTTTTTTGTTCCTCCGTTTTGGAAACGAGTCAAAACAATTTATGCTGATCATGACAAATCGCCATGGGACCGTTCTGGGAAGGAACGCGTGGACTCTTCAGGTTCAGTCAGAGAGAGAAAGAGAGCGAGGGAGCGTTCGGAAAAAAACAAGTGTCTTCATCTTCTCATCCTCTCCCCTGGGGCTCCGAATCCCACCTGTGTCAGTAAAAGAAGGGAACAAACCCCCAAAAATAAACCACTGGCGTCAAACCCAGTCCATTACCAACCTCCTCCCCCACGAAGAAAAAAAAAATCACAAGGAAAAAAAGAAAATAAAAAAAGGGGAAAAGTGTGTGTGTGTGTGTGTGTGTGTGTGTGTGTGCAGTGTGTCGTCCGTCCAGGTGTGTGTATGTGCAGGGCACTGCTAAAGTGTCTCAGATTGATGCTTGACATTCCCCACGGTGTGACATCCCCCGGGCGGGGCGGGCGCGGGGAAGCGCTACCCGTCAACGGGCATGGACTGCTCAAAGTCTGATCCGAACAACTCCTTGTACAAGGGGGGGAAGTGGGCGCGGACAATGTCTGGGTATATTGCTTTGAACGCCGTCAGCTTTTCCGTATGCCGGCTGCACAGGGCTCGCAGCGTGGAGACTTTGCATATCAACTGCAGAAAGAGTGAGAGAGAGAGAGATTTTAATTTGGTGGAAAGGACCCTGTGGTACTGGGGCAAAAGGCAGACCCTCTAATCCGCAGACACAACACAGATGGTCCCAGGTTTTTCACATGACATCAACTAATCTTTCTTCCGCCAGACCAAATGCAGCTTATCAGATGAAGTCATCCGTGAAATCAGTAATTGACTGTTTATTTATTGGTAAAATTTTATAATAAGGTTTCATTCGTTAACATTAGTTAATGTATTAACTAACCATGAGCAATACATTTGTTACAGTATTTATTAATCTTTGTTAATAAAAATACAGCTGTTCATTGTTTGTTAATGTTAGTTCGCAGTGTGTTCGCTAATGTTAACAAATTTTGATTTTAGTAATGTATATTAGTCAATGTTGAAATGAACATGTTCATTATTAGTTCATGTTAACTAGTGTAGTTAACTAATGAAACCTTATTGTAAAGTGTTACTTTAATATTTGATATTATGATGTATTCTAAAGACTGGTTGGAAATTATTGCAGTGCTGTTATTGTTAACTAAAACTATTAAAAAATATATATTTTAATAATTGAAATAAAGCTGAAATAAAATATAAATATATGAAAGATTTTAATAAAAGAAAATAAATTAGAAATGTTGACTTGGCAACTAACTGAAACAAGTTTAAAATTGAAGTACCGTACTAAAATGAATAAAACTGAAATAAAAAGAAACGAAAGCTAAATACAAGTATTAAAAAAACGAATACAAATGACAAAAGCACAAGAAAATTACTAAAACTTAAATCAAAAAGAAAACTAAAAATATAAACTAATTTAAAACATTAATAAATTATATAATAGTATATAAAATAATGCTAAAATAACACTGATTTAATTATTCTCTATCATTTATTCTATTGGCAGCTCTAGTTTTTAGCAGAAAGGAAAAAAAATATTATTATTTTTTAGATACAAGTAACTTTCCTCTAATACTGGCTAGAAATATGATCCGTAGAAATTTAAACAAAGTAAATATTATATTGCATGATATTAATCCACAAATTCCAGATTTATTCAAATGACTTTGTATCTTTATATTGTTTTATACAAATAGCTATGTAGAGGAGTATGTAATATATACTGTAAATTGAGATTAATATCACATCACATCTAATGACATCATATCCTGTTCCTTATGTGTAGTACCTTTGTCAGTATGCCATCCTCTCTGTGGTTCTTTTGTAGAACATGTTGGAGGGCCAGCTGAATCTTTTGCTGGAGTTTCTCCACCTTCACCTTCTCCTGGAGCCAAGACCGGTCTAAACACCACACACACACACACACACACACACACGAGGACGTTACACTCTCGAGCTGTGACACAGCATCACATGTTCAGATGCATTTAGCCTTGGCGCTTAAATGGAAAATAGTTTGAATCCAACCAACACTGTCTCATTCCTCCTTTCTTCACAAATAATTGTGCAGTTAAACAAGGGCTTGTGGGTAATTTATGTGTAAACTTTAACATTACCTGCAGACATCAACACGAAGGCGGAGAACAGGGCGATCTCGTCTTCAGAGAGGTGCATAGAACACAAGTTTTTCCCAAACTCGAAGACAGAGCTGATCAAGTCGTCGCAGCCTGTCACGGCGGAGACAGAGAGAAAGGAAAAGTCGGTGAGACGGAGCAGTAGACAGCGTCGGGTAGACACTTGATCTTTTAGCATGAGATGTCGGGGTGGAACAGAGGTAAAAACAAACAAACAAACAAACAATACAATCCTTCAGCATGATTTTTTTTTCCCGCCACATTTTTTCCCCCCTTCCAGGCTAATCATGCTTTGGCGAATGAGAGAGGTTATGTAAGCATGACTGGGGTCACTAACAAGACTGAATAAAACCCATGACTCAGAGCTCACGCAAACACTGCGAGATAGTCTCAAACTTCCCCAAGCAAAGCACCACCTAGACACAACAATGCTCCCTCTCATTTTCTCATTCATTTTGAACTCGAGCATAGTTCCACATTTTTCAAATGTAGAAGGATCACGCTAAATCTGAACACAATAGTATTGCGTGAATATAAAAATGTTGCAGTCGAGATCAAATACATAAATAATACATATGTTTAATGTTATATTTAAATATTTTAAGAAATAATACATATATTTGGGTCTGTTTAGAAGCATTTCTAGAATTTGAGTCAGGTCACTCTTCATAGACTTTAAGATCAAATAAAATGATAGCTTGCCTTTTTATATCAATCGCAGCTTGAAAACTTGAAAAAAGTGTTTATTATAACATTTATTCATGTTTACATATTTCCATATTCTATGGAAGAATCAAAGCTAAAACACAAACACCAGAGTAGTAATATTTAGAAAGAATTGCACTGAATATACAAATTTTGCAGTTCAAATACATAAATAATAAGTATTTTTTATCATTATATGAAATATTTTATATGTTTAGAAATTATAATTATATGTTGATCTGTCTGGAAGCATTTCCAGCAAGTATTTTTTGGGTCTTTGAGAAATTGAATTGAAAGTTCAAAAATTATAATTTGCCTTATACGTATATTAATTGCAGTTTGAAAACTTGAAAAAAAAAAAAAAAATGTTTTAACATAACACATATTAAGTGATATTGTTAGTCTTAGACACATACAATTAATACTAATATTTAGTAATAATTTAAAAAGGATTGTGATGTATTTGAATAAATATGCACATTCTTGCATTCTTTTTCAAATGCATAAATAATAAATATACTTTAGATTAATCTCCTGTCTGTATAGAACGATATCTTGTCTTTTATATCAATCGCAGCTTGAAAACACTGTTCAACTCAACATTTATTAAGTAATAATGTCAGTTTTGGATGCACAAATCTATAAGACTTCTAGATGCTAGAAATTAAGCATAAAAAAAAAGCAAACAATTGAAATATCCAAAGTGTCAAATACCACCTGTTCAAATACTTCCATATTTTGTGGAAGACTCGCCCTAATGCTAAAACACACAAACACCACGTTAGTAATATTTAGAAAGGATTGCGATGTGTTTGCATGAATTAATATGCAAATCTTGCATTCGGTTTCAAATGCATAAATAATAAATACACTTTAGATTATTCTCCTGTCTGTTTAGAATATCTTGCCTTTTATATCGACCGCAGCTTGTTCAACACAACACCTATTAAGCAATAATGTGAGTTTTAGATGCACAAATCTATATTAGACTCATAAATAAATCAGATATTGAAAATTAAACATTGAAAAATGATAAATAATTGAAAATCAAATATCCAGAGTGTGTCGAGTACCACCTGGGGGCACTACGCCACAGTTTCAGTTTGCACAGCGATTTCAGAGATGCCGGTCGAAAGCTTGGCAAACACATGCGAGCTTATTAAAAGCGCCACACGTAAGACAGGAATAAGATATTATGCTTGTTATAAGGAGGACGTCCACATGAGATATGGTTACAGTATGTGATTGAATGTTATCTTTCAGACTGTGGCATCTTCTCATATTTGTGTTTGTTTTGACACCCGGACAGCTTTCAGCCCCGAAAGGTTTCCGATGCGCATGCATAATGACAGAGAAGGGATTTCACTAATGTCACGGCATTCAAACATAAATGCTATTTGCTTACACCAGAAAAACTCGACGCCCAGTTATACGCTACGGCTGTGTGGATGGCGGGTTTGATAAAACATTCCTGGTAGACACTCAATCTTGCTTATGCGGTTCCAGACGCCCACCGTATGCAGCAGCTTCAGCAACCCTGAGCAGAGTCCTCAGCGAGGAAACCGACTCCAGGTGTGGAGGATATGAGAAGCTACTGCCGACCTGGTGGGCTTTAGACGCTTGCGTACACACGGGGTCCAAAATCAACACTTTATTTCATTTAGTATCGGTAACACTCCAATAAAGGTCTCATTTGTTAAAGGGGTCATTTAATGGTACATGCACTTTTACAAGTTGATTGTACTGAAATGTGTGTTGGCAGTGTCTGTACACAACCATCATAAAATGATAAAAATCCATCCAGTGTTTTTGTTTTAATCTCCTTATTTAATCAAATTGAGCCGTTCGACCTTGTGACGTCACATGCTCGGAAGCCCCTCCCACGATTGTTGATTGACAGCATCGTTTCAACACAGACCCGCCCTCGCTCGTGAGAGCTGTCAATCATAGTCTGCGCGGACCGGCGCGGTCATTGTTGATATGCTGGAGCACTGTCTATGAGCAGAATGGCGTCTAAGCGATTGTGGTGTTCTGTTCTTGGGTGTATTAACGAACACAGTCATTTTAATGTTCCTGAATCCGAACCGCTGAAGACGCAGTGGCTGAGTTTGTTTTCGAAGGGAATATTCCCCACGAGCAACGTCAATGCTCTCATGTTTGCGCGAATCATTTCACACACCAGACTGCTTTATAAGGAGGGTCAGTATAAAGCTGGTTTTGCTAAGAAGCTGCTCATGAAAAAAGGATCGGTTCCAGATATTCGTGTTCCTGCTGAACCTCTAGAACAACTGAAGTGAGTGTAACGTTTTATTAAACTTTATATTAATATTTATATTAATCTTTGCAAATCGCTAGCTGCACGCTTCACAATGAATGCGTCTAAGGTTTAGACTTAGGGTACATTACGGCATGTTTTTCTATGTATGATGTTCTCAATATAATTCATAATCCCACGTTTATACTGAACAACGCGTTATGGTTATTGTGTTATTGTGTTACAAACGGTGTACGCACAGAACAGAGAGGCGGAGTCAGCAAAGCTCATTATCATTTAAAGTCATATGCACTGAAATGGCGTGCTGAAAACAGAGCTGTTTTTGACCAAGTAAAATAAGTGTTTTCTTATAATACTAATGAGAATTTGTAATTAAAGTATATTACAAACTTTTAATTTAGACCCTAAAAACTCATACTAGCTTGTACAAAAATGGCATTATATGACCCCTTTAACATTAGTTAATGCATTAACTAACAAAAACTAACTGTGTGTGTGTGTGTGTGTGTGTGCGTGAATGAGATTGCTTGTTGATGTAACAAGTAGAGTGACACATTACTTTATAAATGTAGAACTTAATATTTGAGTTACTTTTACCATTGGCAGACTTCGGACCCTGTGTGTATGGGAAAAAACCTTTACATTGCTTTCAGTAAGGCAAATTGGTTGAGTTTTGAATGCTTTTGCCATGTGTGAAAAAGGACCTTAGTTTTCAGTTCCAACACAATTTGGAACAAGCAAGCAACACACACACAAATATAATATTCCAAACACAGAATTTCCACTTCACATACCAAATCCAAGCAGGTTTTGTAACTCACCTAATGACTTAAAGACATCAGTCCCGGCATACTTTCCGTCAAAATAGACTGTGTTGTTCTGAGGGTCGAAGGCACGGCACATTCTGACGAACACCACCTCCAAAGAGCCTACACACAGGCGACAGAGAAACAAAATTGTGATTTTATATATAATCAAAAGCAGACACGCTAGAGAAGAATGTGAAGGCATATACTGCTAACTGCATTCTCAGCACTGCCACAAGGTGCGCTATAGCAAGCATTAGCGTAAACAGTCTTCTTCTACAGCAAGTTATTGCATTTCCAAAAAGCATCATCAGCCAACTATTTCTGTTGGAAACAACTAAACTTGCGACCATTGCTTTTAGGAAACACCCCAGGTTGATCACTGTCGGGTCAGGGCAACAAGTTGAAAAGAATCCTGCAGAGTAAGTTAGCTGATATTAGCTAAGCTGTCGACATGTTTAGTTTGCTACCTGAATAATAGCACACACGTGGTTCAATGGTACAGACATTTGATGCTAGGTTTGTTGTGTGAGGTTAATACTTGCATGGAGTATGTTTCTGGCCATAAACGCAAGCTTTATTAAGTCACCAATCGCAATCGGCTGTGTTTTTGAGCAGTGTGTGTGTGGCTCAGGTGGAGTGTGTTGCTGTTATTGTTGTGAGTGGGAGCAGTAATTCTACCGCGGAGGGCTTTGGTGAGCACAGGCTTAGAGGATAAAAGCCACGTAATAGAAGCCATTACGGAGCTTTAGAAAGATGGCGGTGGTTTAAAATGTCATGTCAGGAGCGAGCGCTCACTCAGTATTTTGTTTATAATTTTGGAGGGGCCTGGCACAAACAGAAACACTGAAAGCTGTTGGGATCATGGCGGGGATGGGGTGTGAGTGTGATGTAGCACTTTGGCCCATTATTTGTGAGGAGAAAGTGTGCAGTGGTGGATATCATCTCAATAGTGCGTTATTTTTTCAAAGAGCTGACAGATTGTCCCGATACAGTTTTCCTGTATACACAAGAGATGCTCATTTGAAGCACGGCACCTCCTGCTGTGTGACATCGGCTGTGTTCAGAATGCAATACTAGCATATTGCTTAATGTGCAGTGTACTATTTTTAAATAGTATGCAGTATGCAACAATAAATACTTTAAAGAGCAGTTTGCTACACATCGTTTGCTAAAATCGGCATGAAATGGAAGTTGCGATTAGTCTTTTCTTCCCTATTGGGATGCATATCTGAGTGAAACGGCTTCACGAACAAGAAAAAATGTAGGGCGGGACTTGATTGGATAGTTGTGCTTTGCTTTTGCTGTGATCTCATGTGATTGACAGGTTGATCCCGCCCTCCCGCCAGTAAACGCGTCATCAAAGAGAAGAGATGTTGTTGCGAGAAGTTATTTTGATTAAAGATTATGAGTGCACATGAATTTAAAAAAAAGATGATGTGCACAGATAAATCATTTATAATTAACACTGCAATATTCCATGAAAAATGGAATTTCAGTGTGTCTTTAATTTAATAAAGTGGGTCCAAGTTAGTAGCAAATAATAAAGATTAGTAGCATTTTTAACCTACATTTTGGCAAATACATTTTTTAATGCATACAAAAAAAAAACTGCATACTGTACAGTGTATACATACTGCTAGTAGTATGCTATTCAGATGCATGCAGCACAGGATTATTTGTGTTTACGCCCTGTAAACTAAGCCGGGATTGGATGATGGTGATGTGAACGCACACTTTACCTGCTTTGAGAAGCACTATCTGATCATTCTGACAGAGCTCCATGAAGCCGTCGATGCGTTTGGCAAACTCCACCACATACTGAATGGCCTCTGTGATTTTAATAGCACACAACTGCCACATGACTTCCCTGGGCTGAGGGGAAACCAAACACAAAACAAGCACTTTAAAGAGGCCATATTTAATTATGGCAGTTTAATTAAGTACACAAGTACACTCGTGATTTTTGCACCAAAAACATTATTCAGTTTTACATGACCATTTTATACTCACTGACCCTTAGAAATAAACCGGCTTTGATACAGTACCAAATATCTATTGATATGTAATTGTGGGCGGTTACCCATGGGTAGGTAACACTCACATTAGGGTTGAATTTATTAATATTAGTCAATGCATTTAGGTATCATGATATAACAATCAACAATACATTTACAGCATTTATTAATTTTGGTGAACATATACATTTATAACATTACAAGCTGTATAGATTAACATTTTTTAATGCATTTCTAAATTAACAATGAACAATATATTTATAAATTAACATTAATCCAGATTATAAATGTACAATGTGTACAAAGAAAGAGTGGTCTAAATTAGTCATTTAAAGGGACAGTTCACCCAAAAATTCTGTCATCATTTACTCACCCTCATATTGTTCCAAACCTTTATGAGTTTCATTGTTCTGCTGAACACAAAAGAAGATATTTTGAAGAATATGGATAACCAAACAGTTGACAGTAGCCATTAACTTCCGTAGTAGGAAAATGTTAATGGGGTCCGTCAACAGTCTGGTTACCAACATTCTTCAAAATATCTTCTTTTGTTACAGAAGAAAGAAACTCATACAGGTTTGGAACAACATGAGGGTGAGTAAACGATGACAGAATTTACATGGATCCTCATCCTATTAATGCAACCAGCAAGGACATTTTTGATTCCATTGCCATATCAGTGTCACTGCAAGTTACATTAAAAACATTGCTTGTCTAAGGCTTCTGAAAAGCTGTGTGTGTTTACCTTGTTCTGGTAGCCCTCCACCTCCTCCTGAAGGAACGCCTGCCAGGTCATTTGCTGAAGTTCTTCTCTCAGGTACTGACACGTCTCCATGTGGGACTTGGAAATGTTCTGGGCCAGATGTTCTGAAACACAACGCAACATACCGTCAAAGAAACCCTGTCGCGCTTGACTGCACTTAACGTACAGACCTTTTGAGCTGTACTATATATATATATGTGTGTGTGTGTGTGTGTGAGATGGCATTTGCTTCCCATTATCGTTATAAAAAAGTTCTTCCTACTAGTGGATTAGTTTATGCTTACAGAAATGCTGAGGGAAAAGATCTTTCAAAAGATGCAGCATTTTATTTGTCTCCAATCAAAGGGTTTGTGATTTAAAGTCGATTTCGAAGAGCGTTGACCGTCTGTGTTTCAGTACAAAAGGAAATTAGGACAGCACTTCAAGTATAAAAGTGAGTGTGTGTCAATTCATGGGAACAAAGGTCATATTTGCTTTCAGCGAGAACGAGAAAATGGAGACGAGAGAAAGAAAAAAAAACAGTATAAAAATTCAATCATGTTGAAAACACATCTGTTAAAAGGAGTCCCAGAGCAGGAGGGGAAGCTAAAAAAATGATTTCCCTTGGCGCGTGCCCTGCTGGATCCTGATTGGCCCTAATTAATGGAAACTAATTAGAAAAAAAAAAGAGATTCTTTTAATGAGTCTTCGAGATGAGTCTCCAACCTAATGCTATTTTAAGATACCTTTAGCGATGTTTGCCCCACGGTTGGGTTCTTCCCCCTAGTACCATCCCCTACCCAGAATCCACTCTGCCGTTCTTCAGAATGATCACTTACCCAACTCAGCCATGGAAACGGTGGGGGACGTCTCCCCGTTGGTGAAGGAACAGTAGGGGAAGAAGCCCGAGCCAGGGGTGAAGTCGCAGATGGGCTCCGGCTTGATCCCGTTGATGTCCAGGCCGGACTGATCGGGTGAGGGTTGGATGTCCAGGTAGAAGCTGCTGACGCCCGAGTCAGGCTTGGTGCCGTCGGGTGTGTGGCCGTTCATGTAGCCGCTCAGGTCATCATGAAGCTCGGTCAGGCCATTGGTGGAAAGGCCGTAGGTCGGTGTAAGGGGTTCGGCCTCACCGGGCTGCTGCTGGTGGTCCCGCTGTTGCTGCTGGAGCCGGTGTTTCTGCACCTCTGCATACAGGCTGTCCCGCTGTTTCTTCGACATCCGGCCGAACTTCACCGCTATAAGGGGCAAAGACATTGCATTATGAACAGAAATCTCTCTCGAATTGTGACTGCTTCCTTAAATATACAAGTATAAACAGGCCAGTGTGGCAACCCAACCCTGGCAACCCACCCATGTGCGTGTAACATGAAGGTCCACCCTGCTAAGAAATAACCGTCAGATCGTAGGAAAATGTATGAATGAGATCATATCAATTCATACAGATAAGCCACCAATTTGCCAAAATCTAAGGGTCTGTTTACACGACAACGTTTTCAACTAAAAACGTTAAACGTTTAATGCGTTTTGGCCGTTCGTTTACAAGACAACGGCATTTTGGGTGCCTGAAAATGCTAACTTTTGAAAACGCGTTTCAAAGTGCAAGTTTTTGAAAACGGTCTCCGTGTAAACAATAAAAACGCGAATCTCTGAAGACGATGACGTCATGCACATGTGTATTACGTGTTCAGTCTATAGTGATGCATCGCCATCTAATGGCCTGGCAGCAGAATACAGCGTTTTTAGTCTTAGTCATCGCTTTGACAATGGGGTCGTCTGTACGCAGAAAACTCGATGGAAAAACTTCTCAGTTTTAAGCATATCGTTGTCGTGAAAACGTACCCTAAAATGGTCACAAATTTCCATGCAAGTGTGTTGGGTGAGACTTCTTTGTCTATTGAATGTGTTTATTACAGGGGCAATCCACATTGCTGCCTCCTAGGGCCGAGTGCCTTGCTCAAGGGGATGATGGTGGTGCATGGCTCACTGTTTACATTGATCAAACCAGCAACCATTTGGTTACCAACCACCACACCAAAACTACCCTTGCAGAAGACTTCACCCCATAGCCATTGTTACTCCAGAAAAAACAATAGGCACAATCTCTTTTCCCTGAAGACTCTGGCCTTTGAAGGGAAGCTAGTGTAACGGCATGGAGAGTACAACTAACTCCCGGGAGCAGGGTTTAATGTCTCTCAGAGGGTATTAGTAGTGTATTGGGTCAAAAAAAAGGAACCTCTTTGGTAATAGCATTAGCTTTTTCCTGCTGTCTACCTGTCAAAATGATCCAAGAAAACCTGACTAGCATGAATCACCAATTTACAAGCACTCACAAAAAGGAAAGGCCTTCACTCGCAACACCTGGAGGAAGCGGCGGAGAGACTGTTCAGCTTAGAAAGAAAGAGCAGCTACAGCTTTAGACTGTCTTTGAACTGGAGGAGTGTTGGAAGAACAGGAAGCAGGGGACGGAATACAGTCCGGATCAGATATGAGTGAAGATCAAGTGTTTTTAAAAAGGAAGGGCGCCTGGCGAGGACAAGCTGATCTACTGATGGCTGGAAAAAGACATAAAAGTACTGGAGAAGTTTAGTGGAGAATGAAGGGGATAATGGGGCTTTGACTGTTGGAGACGAGAGGAGAGAAGAGAAGACGGGACCAGACAAAAGAGGACAGGAGGAGAGACAGCATGTGAGGGGAGAAGAAAAAGGAGATGACAGGAAAGAATAGGAGAGGAGATAAAAAGGAGAGAAGAAGAGAGGAAATGAGGCAAAAGGAGACAATAGAAGAAATGAGACGAAAAGAAGATTTGAAGAAAGGTGGAGATGAGAAAAGAATAATTGAGACTAAATGAGATTTGAAGAGAGGGGAGGAGCTGAGATGAGAGAAAACGAGACGAGAGGAAAGCAAATGAAATTAGACACGAGGAGACGATTATTTGAAGGAAGGAGATGGACACAAAATGAGACTTGAGGAGTGGAGACAAGAGGAGAGAGATGAGACACGAGAAGAGAAAATAAAATGAGACATGAGCAGAGTACAGGAGATTAGTGCAAAGGAGATAAGACAAGACATGCTAGAAGGAGACATAAGCGAGGTGTTTAGAAGGGGTACGGGATCAGCTCTGATTTTGAGGCGTATGAATGAGAATGAGTGGAGGCCTAACGCCGTCTCAGACGTGTGTGTGTGTGTGTGTCTGGGTACGCTCTGCGTCTCTGTCCCCGAGTAAGGAAGGCAGATGGGGACTGGTGAGCTTCAGTCGGAGTGAAGTCAGAAGTCACCTTGCCTGTCCTGGTTGTGTGTGAGAGAGCAGCCTGGTAGACTCGGAAGACCTGGCCTGATTTCATCCTCCTGTCACGGGCCGTAGTCACACAGCCCAGCCGGAGGCCCAGCAGGGGGCCTCCACACACACACACACACACACCTGTGCACCCGTTAATGCTGCTCACCTGCATTGTCTTTAATGAGCCTGCTTTAATGACGCTCATTTAATAAAAGCTACTTGCTGTCAGATTCTCCACCCTGACTGAGCATGCCCTGCAGTCCAGAACCACAACTGCCTCTTAAATTCATCTTGTCACAAGTTTGGTAAAAAATTAATGAGCAAAGGGCGCTGACTACAGAGCAGGTACTCTACTTAAGTGACATGGCAAGACCGGGGACAAAGGTAAGTATTGAATAAAAGTAGTAAAGGACTAAACATATTCTATTACACTATCCACTTAATTGTTTCCTTGAAGTCCGCAACGTACTTTCAATATAAATTTAGCTGTCGCTGTTAAAATAGACTGTTTTTTGTTCCTGTACCTTTAAGATTTCTATATTTAAATGACTTTGGTTATGATTGTCTCATGTCTCTGGATGTGAAATGAGCGCTGGATAGGCTTTTTAGATATTGACGCGAACTGCCGAGGTAAATCTTGTCATTTTGGTATTGTGAACAATTTCCCCCCCCCGGTTTCACAGACATGGCTTAAGCTAGTCCCAGACTAAAATGCATGTTTGAGCTGTTTTAACTGAAAGAAACTTGCACTGACATATCTTAAAATATGTCAGTGCCATTATTTTGTCTTAAGACACACAAACAAGGCATGTTTATAAAAGCTACTCAAATGTCCTAACTGAATGAATCCTGGCTTAATCGAAGCCCTGCCGAAGGCCTACAATTATATTGAATTTTTAATTAAGCGAAAATTGTGTCAAATTATAAAAAAAATAAAATGAATTATGGTTATTTAGGATACCTATGAAATTAGGCTTTTTAGTCATTTAATTTAGACATTTTATAAAATCCTATTTATTTTGACAAAAATGTTTAAAATATTTCAAAATATAATTTCCATTTAGGAATGTTATTAAACACAAAACATCATTTGAGATGGAAATGACACTGGTGGAAATGACTTGCATAATAATAATATATAAATCACAGATGCATCCTGTGATGCATGTACTGTATCACATTTGTGGACATTGTTAAAAAGTTTTCCATTAAATGTTCCTCTTTTAATCTACTTGTTGCAATCAGGCTTGTATTCTCAAACCATAACTGAAAAACACTGTCTGTCAGGTTGCACGTTCGCTTTACACGCTGCTCTGTTTGGTATTTTGCATGCATTCGATGTTCTGTATCTGTGGAGACTGTGTTCTCCCTCTGGTGTCTGCTGTCCTGGACATGGACTCACCGTCACGTGACATGCCCACGGCCAGACACTTCTGCAGCCTGCAGTGCTGGCAGCGGTTCCGGCTGGTGCGGTCAATCAGGCAGTTCTTCTGACGCGGGCATGAGTACGCAGCATTGCTCTGCTGACTCCTCCTGAAGAAACCCTACAGGCAACAGAGACAGACAGAGAGAGGGTTGGTTAACCCAAGCAGGGCTCAACAGTAAGAATTTTTAAGATGTCTCATCACACACACAAAAAAAAAAATATATATATATATATATACACACATTTTAGTTTTAGAATGCATTTTCATACACTGTAATAGAAAAGATTCTGCCTTAAATTTTTTAAGTACAAACCCTCTGGATGTTTAAGTCATTTAATTAATTTCAGTTAAAATGGGCCGCCTTTGAGTTGAGTTTAAGCAATGTTAATTGTAAAGTAATGTTAAACTATTTTTTTACAGACAGCATGTCAAACAGAAATGGTAAGAAAGGAGAGAAGGTCAGAAAGGCACATAAATGAGACAGAAAGGATGTCTGCCAAGGAAAGGGCAAAAAATACAATTCGTGGGTATAGACGAGAGGATGAAAGGAGCATTAGGTGGATATAGGGAGATAAATTGATTGAAATTTATGTTTTAATGTAATTTAAATGTATGTTTTAATGACATTTAAATTCAATGTTACACTATAAAACTTAAAATAATTAATCGTTTTTTTATCAGAAATGTCAATTTTTGCTGACGAGCCGGCCCATTTTACCTGAACACTGCTCATCTAAACAAATGTGGAAAAGCTATGTTTCGAAACCTGAAGGGCCTGAACAATTATATTTTATTACATCAATTCAACACACAAATATTTTAAAAAGTCCTTATTAATCAGGTTTTTAGTTAGTGTCCCAAGCAATTAACCAAAAAGTGGCAAATTGTATCAGGCAAATGATACCTGATATCACCCTACATAAATTACTAACTTAAAAAAATGAGTGGAATCTTGTATAACTTATACAATGTTTTTTTTTTTTTTTATTACTTAAATTTGATGAGTTAAAGCAATGTAAAAACATATGTTGTCATAACTAATTGATCATATATTTTTTTACATGTATGTGCAAAAAACATTTTAAAATTGTAAAACTTTTTTTTTCATTTTTTATTAACAGCTGCAAATTATACATCATCGTCTGCACACTTCTAAATATGACTTATATTTATATAATTATTATACCATAACATTTTTATATCATATTATTTACTAAGAAAAACATTTTAATTGATGCCTTTCAGCTGAATTGACCTCAAACTGGCGACAGACATGCATCTATACCTTACAAGCGCATTATATCCCACATGAAGTGCTCATAAAACATTTCAGTGGCAAATGCTGAACAGATGGTGGCAGCTTTACAAACACTTGCCTCTATCATATAGACATGTTTCTCTTTAGTCAAGATACATCCGAGCGACACATACTTCGGTGCGGTAACTATAAAAAAAGCAGTTTGGAACGAGTATTTTTCCTCATTAACAATTGGCACGGCTAGTTCAGAGGCGGCTGAGAAAGGTAGTAAATAATGGCGAGTTTGCGCGAGGTTATTAATGTTGAATAACAGAGCCCGGACCCAGTGGTTGGCTCAAGGGGGGGGGGGGGGGGGAGTAGGCGCCCACGTTGAGTTTATTTCTCATCCTTTTGACTTAATGAATTGATTCCAGCTCGTCATTAACACACCCCACTCCACAGCTCCATACACATATGTCTTAATTAGTTGCTCATTGGCTGTTTAATTACTAGAAAACAGCTGACAGCTGCCAAGTTGCTTTCTAATGGCAGCCATTATGAAAGCGGGGTAGGACTGCCGGTGACAAGCAGCGCTCCTTAATAATGCTATGATTTATGGGCCGGAGCGTTGTGCTCGCACATATCATTAAATGTCTCTGTGCCTCGAGTAATTAGTAATCATTAAAGATACATTTCAGCAGTTTATTCTTCAGGCCTGCGCGTTCCTGCCGCCGAGTGAGTGACGGAGGGAGATGCTGAGCCGAGAGTCTGTCTATTGTGCGGGAAAACAAAAAAAACGAGGCGTTCAAGAGCCGCGTCCGCACGTTCGTTTTTTCTGCAGACTCCTGCTCGCGGAATGCTAACGAGTCGCTCCGGTGACAGGCGGAAAACAGGAGTACACAATAAGCACAAAATTCCTCTTTGCTGAGTGGACGGCGTGTTTGAAAAATGCACAAAAAGAGGAGCTTCGGTGGGAAAGAATGTGTGTGTGTGGGGGGGGACGTGGTTGGAAAACTGCTAACGACGTGCTGTGATCCAAGCGCTTCCCGTTTGACGGTTTTATAAAAAAAAAAGTCAAGTGCAGCAAAGATGGTAAAGAAAAGCAAGACAAAGGGATTATATTGTTGTCGTATTGTAATTGTGACGTTTTTAGCAACATTTCAAACTGACTACGCGAGTTATTAAGACTCAGGCGTGTGAAGAATTGTGAAGTCCTGTAAGCACAATAGTAGTCGTTTCTTCTTTTAGACAGACAATAATCCGAAAGAAACTTCTGTTATTTTCCAGAATGTCTCATTTGTTGGCTTTTCCCGCTTTTTCTTTGTCACGCGCGCGGGCGCTTACCCGCTGACAGGGTTGTTTAGCTTCTTACCTTGCAGCCCTCGCACGTTATCACGCCATAATGGATGCCTGATGATTTGTCTCCACAGATCTTGCAGGGAATTATTTCGATTTGAGCTGCGGAGAAAGAAAAGAGAGAAGATACTGTCAGGATTTTTCACTGTCACCAGTCACCACGCAACACCTCCTCCACGGCTGCATGTTGCGACATGAAACGGCGCCGAGCTTCAAAAGCATCACGTCGATGCCACCCTCGGCTGCTGCGTATTTGGAGGAGGCCATTCTGACTTTAAACAGAAAACCCTACAAAAAGCACGGCAAACGTGATGTCAACTCGTGACTTGGAAACAAATGGAATCGTAATAAATCACCACCATTTCCCTGCAGAGCCTTTTGGGCAGCAATATCGGGAGAAACCCAACTCTTTACCACATGACTGGACCTTTTCCGCCACTGGAATATTGGTACTAAGCTGCCTGTTCAATTTAAAAACAGCCGAGAAGTTTCACCACCACTGAGACGGAGTTCAGTCCAAGAGGCCTAGCCTTGATACAAAAAAAAATGTGATGTATTTGGGGAAAAATCTCAGAGCTATAAGGTTTAGAGTTGAGAGAAGCTTTTTTTTTCCTCCACTACATTTAAAGAGATCACCCAAACTTAAAAAAATGTTCATCATTTACTCACCCTCTTGTCAATCAAAACCCATACAACTAATTTTCTCATGGAACAAAAAAAGAGATATTTAGCAGAATGTTGACGTTGCTCTTTTCCATTCAATCAAAGCGCATGGTGACCAAAGTCAAGCTCCCTAAAAGTATCTGAGGCCCTTTTTACACCTGATATTAAGAAGCGTTTTGGTCGATCGGATCACAAGTAGACGAGGGAGACACATTTCTGGTGTTGTCTCTTTTGTCCGATTTCGACCAACTCTGCACTGATTACTTTGAGGGGAGGGTCTATGGGCAAGTAAATATGTGGTTTTTTTTTCAGATTTTTCGATCTAATGGACGAAATGAGCTCATGCAATTTACATATTCACGCACCCGGAGATGACGGAAAAACATACGGAGAGCAGAAGCTTGTGAGTGTGTGTTAGAAATCAGGAATGGTGAGAGAACATTGAGCTTGGTATGTTTTTTGTCTTCAAATCAAACTTACTGTAGGTCTTCAGTCGACAGAGTTTAAATCCCGTCTGGCTAGCGCGCTTGGCGCTTCCCATAATGTTTCCGCATTAGGTCAGTCGGCGGAGAGTAGGTGGTCTTTTGTGGCTTTTTGAACACGCAAGCAATCCAGTCAAATGCGTTTTCGACAACCTCTGGAAGTGGTCGAAAGGGGAACAGGCTCGAAACGTTTTAGACCCAATTTACACCTGTATTTAGCGTCATGCTCTTGTGATCTGATCGACCAAAATGTATCTTAATACCAGGTGTAAACAGGGCCTAAAAAGGTAGTATATGTGCCATCTTCTGAAATATGAGAGATATTTGTTATATCATATTTAAGATTATGTTTATGCATTTAACAGATGCTTTTATCCAAAGTGACGTACAGCATAAGTCATTTATTGAAACTGTCATTAATGTAATTCAAATATGCGCATATTGAAACTTGGCAGTCATGATTGGTTTGGAGACACAAGAACCGAATGTTTGGCATTATTGTCAAACATAGCGTGACATGGTTGAATATATACATGAATGTTAATGAGGTCTGAGAGCTGCAGAGTAAATTTCAAACGATTCCTCAAACTGATACATCCTATAACTTCAGAAGTGTTGGAGTATTGTGCATTAGTTGTACATGCTTTTTAGGAGCTCGACAGACCCTAGTCCCCATTCACTTTCATTCTATGGAAATGAGCAGCTTGAACATTCATCCAAACATCTCCCTTTGTTTTCCATGACAAACAGAAAGGGAATAAAAGATGACAAAACTTCAATTCATGAGTGAACAATTCCTTCACAGACGTACACTTGTGAACTCGATATTGATTCCGACGGATAAAACCTGGCACAAGTTGCTTAAAAAAGAGTCCGGCATCTCAAAGTAAAGGCCACGGCAATGTAATCACATCAAAGGACCCGAACCAAACCTCTGGCCATTGCAAAATAGACCTTACCACGCAAGAGCTTCACTCTATATTTAGCCGGATTACAGCTGAACAGTCACTGTTTAATGTAGCCTAAGCATTTTATTTCTACTTGACAGAAATTGCTCCCTCTAGTTCTCTTAGATCCCGAGCCAAAGTTCCCCGCAGCTACTTGCCTACCTCCAGCCAAAATACTGCGGCTCGATAATATTTTAGTGAACCTTATAAATCCAATCATACGGAATTAATTTGCACGCATCAAATTGCCACCGCTGAGTGATGCATCCGCGGCCGCCCATTTTATCATCAGCCTTCGAGCTCCCGTTGTGTCATCTGGATAATGTCAACGTCCCCACAGCACGGCCAAGGGTCTCTCTCTCTCTCTCTCGTTCTCTTTCAGCTCTGCGCTGCTGATCCACTAACCCGGTACGCTCACAGCCGGTACACCGTCCGTCCGGTCAACATGCCTGTAAACGGCACACAGTTTTTCGCTGATATAAACCGTTGTTCTCCTCAGGAGAGCTTCTTGGGAATTGGCAGATCTGCTAATTCAATATCCAACGAGTTTTTTTTATCATTAATTTATGATTAGGAAACCAAAATCATTTCTTTTTTTTCTTGCATTTTGAAAAAAGAAGGGGGGGAAAAAATCACGGGCAGTGCACTGTTGTTTGTTTTTGTGTTCTCTCGGCATGAGCATTAGCGCGCCAGTGTGTTCCTACTCCTTTAGCATTTTCAGCCTCATTACTTACATAATTTGTTCTGACATGCACTCACAACAACTGAAGCATGCTGTAATTAAGGCTGGCTGTGGTTGAGGTCCAGGAGAGAGGTTGTAGTACCCGGCCCCTGCCAGTAGGTGGCAGTCCAGGGCTGTTGAGTACAGTCTTTCCCAGGCTCTAATCCCAGCTTCCACGTTCTGCCCTACAGGCTGAAGCGGCTTCACACTGCTGGCATCACAGACTACCAGGCTGCAGGTTCGAGCCTGCGGGGGCCAAGCTGCCGCACTCCTATCTGACTCGCTCCCTAGGCGCTGCTCAGAGGGCCCTTCGGTTTAGCCGGAAAGAAGCAGGTACACTTGCTGACGAAGCTCGTGCCACATCAGTCGAAGGCGCAGGAAGTGAAGAGGGCATAACTGGGCACTCGGGTTTGGGTCCCGCCTGGCGCAAATTCTCGCTCTACTCTCCCTCTCGCCAGGCCTCCACATGAAACACTCACAAAGCTCTTTGTCTCCCGCCTGGCTCACGCTGCGGGGTTGCAGTGCTGGATCGGAGCTTCCTTTGTCTACGGAGAGCGCTAAACCGAAATTGTTCTGCTGGAAAGAAAAAATCCTCACAGCAAGATTAGGACGGGGAGTAATTCATCCAGCTCCAGTGCAAACACACTCGCCTAATAACACACACTGTGAGATATTCAGTTGCTCGAACAGTTCCACGTTGTGGAACACAGGGTGGTATTTGCCAGCACTGGATAACTGAATAACTTTTAGGGAAAAAATACTATGGTATAACTGTATTTTTTGAATGATTTTACCATGTAAATGCCACAGATTTCACATGTAAATACATTGTTAACCATTTAGAAAGCATACTGTGACTGTGGTGTTGTTATTATTTAAAAATCACAGTATGCTTCATAAAGTTCACAATGCATTTGCTAATAATAATAATATCAATAATAATACAATATAAAATCGTTATGCTTTCTAAAGAGTTATAATATATTATAATTAATCATAATAAATGTCATTATTAGACCATTTTCTCATATAAATGCATTGTTAGCCCTTTTAGAAAGCATACCATCTTAATAATAATACCAATAATAATAATTATAACAATAATTAAAATCACAATATGCTTTTTAAAGTTCATATAAAAAAATATATAATATTATTTTTAGAAAGCAAAATGTCATTTAAATTATTATTATTATAATTATTATATATTATTATATTATAACTATTTAGACAGCATATTGTGGTTAACTTATTATTATTATATAATTAATAATTATTATTATTAGACAATTCTCATACAAATACATTGCTAATACTTTAGAAAGCATACTGTGACTTAATAATAATTAATAAATAATTAAAAATCACAGTATGCTTTCTAGAGAGTTCGTAATATACAGTATTTACATGCAAAAAATGACATTTATCACAATAGTTGTTGTTTTTATTATTAGATAATTTTCTCATATAAACACATCAACCGTTTAGAAAGCATACTATGACTAAAAATAATAATAATTATTATTATTAATCACAGTGTGCTTTATAAAGAGTTTATAATAATCATAATAATCATAATTTCAAAAAAAAAAAAAAAACATAGGTCATAAAGCCAGATGTTTATGAACACCGCAGACAACTGAAGAATATGACTGATACAGCATATCAGACAGTGTTCATGCCATACACCGCGGCTGGTCGAAAAGGTCTCAGCCTACGGGCAACGTCAAACATACCACAGACACGCAACACACACACACACACAGAGTTACGCAAATGAAAACGCACAGTAAAAGGGCACAGGGCCGTGGTAACGTTAAAGATCAAACCTTTGCACTAAATGACTCCCATTGCGCCTACATTGAAATGTGTGGCAGCAAAGAGCAAATCTGATGCAGCTTGTTAGTTGGGTCTGCTCTGTTGTGACTTCCTGGAGCCCACTTCAAGGTCACTGAGTCAGAGCTGACAGCGAGACAGAGCCCTGAGGAGGAGTGACGTGTCACTTCGCTGTCCCCTCTCTCAGCTAATGCTATCTTTCTCACCGTCTATCGCCCTCCATCCCTCTCTCTCATTCCACGTCCCAATCGCAATCAGGCCCCGTCTCTGCCATGCCCTTTAAAGCCCTCAAATCAGACCTCATGGGAGACAAGCCCCTGCTCTTGCTAACAGAAGCCCCTCAGTTTCTGCTAACATCAAACACACTTGTCACTTGCTCACCAAATGGCCATTTTAATTGGTACGGCACATAGTTCATGCACATAAATTCAGACTGAGGCCATATTTCATAGCACACCATCAGCCGTGACAGTCCGGCTCTCTGAGACTGCTTAGCCGTGCATCGTCTGATATTTAAAGGAAAATAGTATCTAAAATCAATGTCCCATATTTTAGCATCTTTTAGCTTCTGTATTTATACTGCATTTGAAGTTTAACATATAATAATGTTAAAAATGACATTAGAATGGACAATGAAAAATATAAACGTGAAATAGACACTTTCGTCTCAATTGTGTAAGAACTAGTAGCTCTTTGCTAAGTTACAAGTGAAGCTAGGCTAGGCTACATTTCTAGGCTACATTTGTAATGTAATTTGTGTGAAACTTCAGTATAACACTAATAGTTTTTTTTTATCAGATGCAGTAAAGTCATATGTTAGGAGACCCAAATCAAAGTGATTGTATCAAAGTGAATGAATCTTAGCAGTTAATAGCAAATTAAGAGTTTCCTTTATTTTGCTTATGAAACACTGACTGTCCCTTATTTTCCTCTGCTGAAGTTGGAATGCATTCACACATTGATTCAAGTCTTTCTTGACAAAAGTGCAAAAGAATGAAAACCACAGCAAAAGGTTGCTCATCAAACAGTGGAGACAATCATCATTTCACCATAATGCGTGCTAACGCCTCAGCGCTAACTGTCACAGTCGCTCTGTATTCTTTAGCGCATTAGCGCTGACATCAGCATCACAAAGGCGCTCATTCTCCATGCTGAGCACTTCTTAAAAGTGCTCTCTCCTCATTTGTACCTGAGGAGCTTCGTTCTAAGTGAGGCAAAAAGTGTAATGTTGACACAATATATTGAAGGCGTGTGAAATATTCAGGAATGTTCACTCGCTAATGGAGGATTCCAGGATCCAGCTAGTGGGGGAGGGTTGATCGCTAACTTCCGCAGAGTGCTTCTTCCCGTCTGCGCATACAAAATGATATGGCTTTTTTTCTGTTCAGCAGTATTAAAACATCCTGATCTCCATTTCTGCACACAGACGTCAGTGATATTGTTTGTCTGGCGTGCTGAAAATCAAGCTACGTGACTAGCGATAGGCCAAAGCGCTAACAACGCATTTGTGGCACATTTCCTGCTGCATGCAAATCAGCACAAAATGCCTCTAGTTATTCCCACTCTGGGCTAAAATCTCGCTGAATTGTTGACATAACCTGGTGGGATTAGGATTATCCGCTTATGCTTTAAGGACACATCCTCATAAAGATGAGAGCTTAACCCATTAAACTAGTGCACCAAACATAGCCAACACTGTTTTTCAGCAAATCTATTAGCGTTTCCACTTTCCAACAGATTTAGTATTGGCCACTAATTAACAAAATATGTACCATGAAAGCTTAAAACAGTGTTCACAGTGACTACAAGTCATTCATTTTCATTGTAAATTGTCGATTTCTTGCCACATCTACCACTTTAGGTGCAACTAAAGCCCAAAATATGCTTCAATTTTTACACGAATGCTAGAGAACGCATAGCTAGCCTAGCCTTTGTTGGATAGCATGCATGAATACTCGACACGTGCACTAGAAAGTTTCATCCTTGTCCAGTGTTTGGTATATTTCTTTACAGAAGTTATTGCCAATAAAAAAGCAAAAAACTATTGTGCACTCAACTGTGCGTGAGACGGAGCGCAACGTGGAAAACGAAGTATACCCGGGCCTCACACAAACGCACGTCAATGTAGGCGTATGTTGTTGTTCAGTCTCATCGGTTTGTTTTACGACTGTGAAACAACGACAGTGTCAACACCTTGTACAGTATGTGCGCACTATGCTGATGACACAATTTACATCACACGTATTGAACATACTCTAGTGAACTCATAAAAAACAGAGTATACTTTTGGCTTAAATTAAACAACAGCATTAAACGGTATGCAAATTAGCAGTTATGTGACAACCAATGGGAGTGCAGACAGTGATCCACTGCCTGATATGATTGGACACAGCAGTGGATGATGTGTGCATGAAGGGCTGTAAAAAAAATAACACGAGTTTTTTTTCTTAAAGATGCAGTGTTTCATTTACACACCATTAGCGGCACCAAACGAAACGGATCTGTTTGAGTTATGACTTTATAAGAAAAATTGGCACAACCAAAGGCATGAGCTTAAGATGCAGCTACCTGTTCGGCCAGTCAAACTTGAATGAAAACAGTTGTTGTTTCTGCAATTTAGTTTGGCATCTCTAGTGGCGCAAAAATTGCATACTGCCCCTTTAAATGCGGCAATGCCATAGGCCAGCAGTGTGTGTGTGTGTGTGTGTGTGTGTGTGTGTGTAGAAGGTTGCTAATGTGCTTGTGTGTTGACAGCTGTCAGTGACCAAATGATGCAAGCCAGTGGGCTCATGTCAGGGAATTACGTAAGTGATTGGACAGCCATGCTGGAATTGCGCAAAGTGCCACATTACAGCCAGATTAACAACAGTCCTTCAGGCCAGAGAACATGGACAAACAGCAGTTTAATCAAATTCCTCTGAAATGTTTCACTGCTGTTCCAGATTGTTTCTGTAAATAACGTAGCCCGTGTACATTACCCAAGCGTCCTCTGTGGTACGACACAAACCTCTTGTGCTATTCGGCTGGGTTAAGTATAGGTTTAAGAAAATATGTCAGTGGGAACAACTCCAGTTTAGGGAATCGGCTAGCGTCTGTTTGATTAGCTGGTTTTGTAGCAAGAGTAGTCTAAAATCTCACAGATTTTTGTGTAACATTTTCTTTTATTCCAATTTCAGCAGAAAGAAGGAAAGGTTATTTGAATGTCAGCTTCACAAGATGGCCATATTCCTTCCACACAGACGCAAAAGCATAAATGTGCAATTTGTTTAGGGATGTATGCATGTTTAGGCATGTTTAGCTATTACCTTGAGACCTCGCTGACCGCATGTGCTATGCTGGAGCTGAGAGATCACATGCGACAATGGCGCCAATCCCATTTAAATGCTATATGAATGGTAAAAATTTAGCAACCAAGCAACAAAGAGAGCTGGTTTCAAGTCCACAGACAGCAGTTTGATCACGTGGGTTTGTTTGATAGCCTGTGCGCATGTTTGTTTATGCTTCCGATTTAATTCCTCGCGTTTAATCACAGTCCGCCGCCGTGATCCATCGTCACTTGAGACCACCGGAGAGCTGAGAAGATCAGAGGAGATAAGGATGAGCGCGAGAGAGAGACTCTTGTCTTTCCCTCTTGTTGCTCCTGTAAACCGCTGAAGTGGCGGGTTCGACCCAGTGCTGGCTGCTTGCCTTTGGGCAGCTTTCAGGAGTGAACTCATGCATCTGTGTGTTTGTTTGTCTATGAGGCCATTAATTTTTCAGTGCCACACACAAAACTCAAGATCCCTCCCAGCAAACACAGCAGCTTGTGTTACCGTACTTCTAGATGTGGCCAACTGTCTCAGTTAAATGCATTTTGACATAGCATATAGTACAGCAGGATCAGGAGTGTTTCCCAGCCGGCAGAAAGGAGACATCTCACTTCAAGTGACTTTTTCTTGTTTATTTTACACGGGTATAAGAATGAGGTACTTAATAATGAATATATATATATATATATGTGTGTGTGTGTGTGATCAATACTATATAATAAAAGTAATGTATATCAAAGTATGAATCAACTCAAATTAGTAAATTTGAATGAATCCATTCAAAACTCTAAACACCTTTTCATCATCCATTGCGACCCAAAAATATAAAGTGTGTTTGTATCATTTAATTTATTATTGAATTATTGCAGGTTTGCATGAACTTCATTCTTGAGGCAATCCTAAATATTCTTCTTCCGTGCGCTGAATTTAATAAAGTGTTGAAAACTGTATTTCAGAGTTTTTTAATCTACTTTGGCTACAATGGAAGGCTGGTTAAATGTTTTTTTTTTTTTTCTGAATAAAAACATTTTAAATCATTTTAGAGCAAATACATAAATCACGAGAAGTGAGATGTACATAAAAAACGAGTGAATATATATATATATATATATATATATATATATATATATATATATATATATTAGGGCTGTCAAATGATTAATCACGATTAATCCCATCCAAAATAAAAGTTTTTTTTACATAATATATGTGGGTGCACTGTGTATAATTATTTTGTATATATATATAAATACACACACATGCATGTATATTTAAGAAAAAAATATTATTTATATATAAAATATTTATATTTATATATAATATAAATTATATATAAATCTATATACAGTATATACATGAACATATTTCTTAAATATATACAAGCATGTGTGTGTATTTATATATATAAAATAATTATACACAGTGCACCCACATATATTATGTAAAAAAAACTTTTATTTGGGATGGGATTAATCACGATTAATCATTTGACAGCCCTAATATATATATATATATGTATACATATATATTCACTTTTTTTTTTTATGTACATTTCACTTCTCGTGATTTATGTATTTGCTCTAATATATATATATATATAAAAGCTATATCACCCTGCCCTAGTCCTCATTTATGCATTCGGTGGCAAGAGATTGACGAGCTTTCTGGCTGTGAGTGTGAGCGAGACTCATGCACTCATGGGAACAGAACAAAAGGATGGGGGTTACGATACAGACAAGTTGCGTGGAGAGGAGCGTGTGTGCCAAAACTCTCTCCTCCGCCCTGCCCCGACACCCTTTTTCTCTCTCCTTCCGTCTGTCTCCATCTCTCTTTCCTCCTGTCCTCCTCTTCTCAGTGACAGGCAAAGCATTTCCACCGGAGCAAGGCAGTCTAGAGCCACAGGGCACGCCACCTCTCGCTGTGTCACCGTGCACCTGAATCCCACGGGAATGAGAGACAGGGGAAAGGAAGACGAGAAAGACGGAGGGAGAGGTGCATTTGCATCGCGCCGTCTGTGCTGTGTTGCTCCAACAAACACAAATCAAACGCAGGCAAACCTTCCACATGCATAAACATTTATCTTCAATTTGAAAAGGAGCCATTATCGTAATCATGCGGTGCATCAAATGGAATTTAGACCAGGTTTAAATGCGTCATTTGTTTGTAAAACTGTCATTATAATATGACAGGAAATGTTGTGCAGTTGAGCGAAAGCTCGCCATTGTCTATTTTTGTTTACGAATGCCATGTGTGGCAACGCTTGACGTTGCACATCGCTGAGGCTTAGAATCATTGAAGCTGAAACATCAGAGGAGCCATTTTTGGAGTCATGCTCCTGCAGTTTTTTTTTTTTTTCTGTGTCGGAAGATGTTTTTTTTGTGTGTTTTTTTCATCTGAAACCAGTTTCCAGACTGCTTACGAATGGGACTCTGCCAGCCGGGCAGGAGAGGCCACGCTGATCTCTAACATGCAATATGAATTTGAGCCTTGTATGGCTGATTTAATCTTCGATTGGGAGCTTCAATCTCCTACAGCTGAGTGCTTTAGTTAAACACCAATCAGATCACATCGAGCTCTCAGGGGAGCCAATCCAGCGCAATGAATGACAAAACAATAAATCACGGAGGAATAAATATATATACACACTCAGAAAACCTTTGCACAACAACAACAACGAAGCTTGTTCGACGGCACAAGGGAATTCTGTTTCCATGTGGTGCTGATGTTTTATACCTGTAATTGCAGCATTAATATGTCACTCCAGAAGAAGAGATGTGCCAAAACTAAACATTTTCTAAACTGACTAGTCCTGGCTGCCTGAACATCTAGTCCATTAATCGGTTTTAAGGAAGTGGTGTATATTTGGGCTGGTTTCGCTTATCTGAAACGCTTCCAATATTCATTTTCAGTAGATGCATGATTCCAGCTACTTTCTCGTTCTCTCATCTTTCCGACAGAGAGTTCTGAATTAATATTGTTGGTGTTGCAAGGCTTGAATTTTAGCGTGGGATTGCGCATATTGCGCATACTTTTACTAATTCCCGCAGGTTTTGTGCTCACACCTTAACCCTCTGGGGACTAAGTCATTTTTGGTCCGTTTTCTCTATTTTATATTTGGGCTTATAAACCATATGTAATGGAGATGGATCACTATGTGTTTGGTATCTATGGATTCAGAAGACCCTAAGATAACATACGCATGCATGTAATGTGTTTATAAAGGAAGTATGAGTGAAAAATGTACTATAAACTAGAGAATTTCAAAAACGGAAATTCGATTTTTTTTTCATTTATTTCTGAAAATCACACATCACACAAAAATAGTGAACAGTTTTTGAACAAAAAATATATTTGTCAAAGCCTTTGCTTGACAGACATGTGTAATTGTTAAATAAAATGTGTAAAGAACAATGAAAAATGTAACTTTATTTACAAATAGTCCCAGGCGTTTTTCTTAGGAATGCTTAGAATTTTCTAAGCAATGCTTTCTCCTCGTCACTCTCCAGTAATTGTTCCAGAGCTTGTTCCACCGTAAATCGTTTATTGCTTGCCATCATAAAAGTGCTAAAACAATAAATAATGCTATAATTGTATGTATGTGTATATGTATATATATATTATAATTGTTCTGTCTCTCTCTCATATAAATCTCTGATAATCCGCTCCGTAAGCCTCCGTTCGCTCTCTCTCCTTCTCTCCATTCAACGCTGTTTGCGTCATATCCCTAACTATATAGTACCACCCCTTGCAAAGCTACAGAGTCCTCTGATTTGCTAGAAAGGTCATGGTAACCTTCCTCTGATTGGGTAAGAAAAATATTTCTCCATCGGCAATTTTTCAATTGGTTGTTGTTCGCAGAATCTGCCAAACAACATCGATTTCATTGGCCTTTTACATAGTGGTATTGCGCAACAAGGAAGTGTGTATATTTACAAAGCCGGGTATCACTGTTTTCAGCGGAATCTGAGAAAGACGGTAAAAAAAACCGCAGCTCTCTATCATTAATAGTTTTTAAGATAATTACACATTTGTAAAAGTATGCCATTTTGGGCAGTACCGCCCAATCCGTCCCCAGAGGGTTAAAGGTGCTCTATGTAACTTTTAGCGGCCTCTAGTGGTGATGTTTCAGATTGCAACCAAATTTTACAAGAGCGCTCGTGCTCGAACTCATAGACAATACCGTCTATTACGCAAATATCTCGTCGAATACTAGACGGATTCGGCGAGCACGAGCTCGTTGGGACCATCTAGTCGAGCTGAAAAGAACCATATAAGTTCCATAGTTTTTGGTGGTGTTTTCGCGGAGATATTAGCAGAAAACCATCGGGCGCGCTGCAAAATTGCGGATGCCGGTGACGTCATGATCTCAGAAGAAAATCGCTCGTATCTCTGGAACGCAAAGACCCAGAGAACTCAAATTCGGGGGAGGAGGTCCCAGGGGAACCCTTGCCCGAACGCTAGAGTGGCGGGCCTCGGGGATGCCCCCTACCGGATCGCCGTTCGCTGGGACCCCCGATTTCGAACGGCTATAACTCGGGGAGCCGGGCGAGTTGGACCTCGGGGGTGGGCTCGTTTGAAAGGCCCCGTCCAGCACTACGAAACTCCATGACCGTCTACAATAGACTGTATATAAGGAGAGAGGCTCGGGAGCGCGCATGCACGTCACATCCGTTGGATTTCGCGGTAAATCCGACCCGGAGACTTCACATAGAAATAGGAATACTGGCCTTCAGAGGTAATAGCAAAACTCGACAAGTGGATCATTTTAATGTGTGATTACAACCCCTTTACACACAGGCAATAAAAAAAGGATTCATTTTAGTAGAAAAGTTACATAGAGCACCTTTAAGTGCGCTCTAAATTGAGTTATCTTTCGCTGCTTATTGCGCTTAAACAGTCAAATACACACAAAATAATGTCAAAATGCCGATCTTGGCGAGTATACACGTATGTTTTAAGTAAACATAAACCGTTGAGAAAGAAAACGCATGCGTAACCGTACAATGGATCCGTGTGTCAGGTCTTAAAGTGACAGCAGCCTAATATACCTGCTGCCAAATGAGATAATATAAAAAAATATCTATATGGCAGTTTTACCTCATGGTATCTGTGTGAAAATTGTGACCAGTGAAAATGCTGGGTGGCTAGTAACTTTGGAAAACCACTAGCCACAGCGGCTGATGAGCAAAAAATTAATGTCAAGCCCTGTATATGTAGGTCAAAATTATAATACCACAATCACTGACATACCTATTCATACTGGGAATAGTCTGCCCTAAATGAACAGAAAAAAATAGCACGTAATTTGCTCACCATGGTTATGTGAGAAAAACAGACATGTTTGATTCGGACATCATTAAAATCATGTAGTCTGTGGGTCCAGCGCTACCAAGTGGTGAGCAAGGAGAAATGGACATCAGAAAGCAACTATTCTTGGGAAAGAGTATGTGTGCTGGTATTCCAACTAATAATTTAACCACCCACACACACCAATCACAAACCTGATTGACTCAGGCCAAATGGGAAAGCACTGGCGTTTCACTGACCGAGAGAACGTTTTCACGGCAGCCAGCAGGGTTTCCTAATGGACATCCAATGGGACACGACGAGCCGACCTGCAGCTGGGTCTCTAACACCTGACTGCACAATGTTCCATCCACAGCACCCCGTGGTTCCACTCGGCAGAGATACACTGTACAGCCTGTAATCACTGTGCAGTGAATTAAAGACAAAGCTAAACACATAGGCCTACATGTCTGGTTAAGCAGTTTTAAAAGTGGTTAGATTACAGTGTGGAATTAAAATGACTTAGTTGTAAATTCAAATGACTGGTGTTGATGAGTTTTAGTCTATGCTGTTTTCAGTTGATGATTGAACAAACTTTAGTGTCAGCTTTCAAATCATGTCAGTTTTATAACAAAATTCAAACAATAAACACCGTTTCGGCGCTCTTTAATGTGGCGTGACAGATCGCTGTAGCGCCTCAGCTCAAGCGGCATGTGAACGGATCATCTCTTCCGCTTTACTTCAACTTAAGCATGAAATAAACTTTAGAAGGAACAACTTACTGAAATCTGTCTCATGTAAACGTGTTAAAACGTCAATAAAACAGCTTGTAAACTACGTCTCGTAACATTACATTTACTGGATTCAATGACCATAAACTTGCCATAAACTCCGCTAGAAAAATGAACTCTACAGAGAAACATTTTGTAAGTTTACAGCATTAGTTGAGAGAGTATAGAATCGCAAGATTGAGAATCGAAAACAAATTGATTTATGAAATTTGTGTCAATCCCCAGCCCTATTCTTAACTCAAGTTCTTGGTCTTATTGTTAACAATTCATTGGTGCGCATTCTTCTAAAGAAGCCCAGTAATCGCAATTCTTGTCCACTGACATCACCAGTAGCTGAATTGCAATTAAGGCACCATTTTAGCAAAATCACTGTTGTTCTGGCTCTTTCATTCTTATATGCAATGTCCATTTTTCACAATACACTTTATCCCAGTGGATAAAATAAAGTCCTGTCCTACATTGCTCTCATTTAATCTTCTTTTCACAGACATTTCACTCAGAAATTTCAATTGTGTCACCATTTACTCACTCGTTGTTCCAAACTTGTTTGACTTAGAGTCTTCTGTGGAAGACAAAAGAAAATATTTAGAAAAATGTACCAGTGTTCCAATTTGGACCCAATTGACTTTCATTGACAACAGTTGAAACATTCTTCAGAATATCTCCTTTTATGTTCACAGAAGAGGTTTGGAACAACGGGTGAGCAAATGGTGACAAATTTCATTTTTGGGTGAATTTATTTGGATTTACCACTAAATAAATGACAACGTTATCTAAACAGAAATCTATTTGGACAGTGTACTTGCCGTGTACAGTGTACTGGTAATATAAGGTAACTACATGACTTAAGTTTAGGTTTTAGGGGTAGGTTCAGGGTTAGTACCTAGTTATTACCCAGTTATTGCAATTACTATAGTGAGTACATAGTATGTAGGCCTAACATGGGGAACAGGACTGTAAAATTAAGTGCTACCATCTATTTACAATGGACGTATAAGAGCCAATCATTGAACACCAGTGTTCAAATATATTAAAGACTGAAGTACAATTGGGTTGTTTGGCCTCTTATAATAAACCCATGATACATATTTTTGCCACAGCCCTATTTATGTGCTATAACTATTGATAAATGTGCGGTATCCAGCTTTAACTGGTTGAAACCGTGTTGCATTGGCTTGCGTATATGTGTGTGTGTGTGTGTACTCGTACACATGTGTGTGGCTCTGCTGAGATAGTTGAGGGATAAAGCGTTCCATTTACCCAGAGACCAATTCTGCTTTTCTGCTCGTTTCTGGGGAATCGGACCAAACACCTGGCCTGATTCCTTACTCAGCCGTTCCGTCCTTATCCAAGCCTGCATTCACACATAAATCATTAGCCGATACTTTCCTTCCCAAACGTCTACTTATCCTCAGATTTTCAACCGCCCAACTCGCAACTCCTTGTTATTCACTCGGGCCTATCTGTCGGGTTCTGTTTAACTCGATCGGACGACACCAGCGTTGTGGTTTTGAACTGTCTGCGTTTTGCTCGGCTGTCTGCGCAGGCGGGCGGCCTCGCGTTGTGTCTTTCAGAGTACAGTAGGGCACGCTCTGCGCCCCCTGCCCCAGCTGGCCCTGTCTGTCAGCCCCAATAACGTCTCCGGTCTGCTCAGAATGTGTCACCGTCCTAACCATCATATCAGTTTACATAACAAGCGCCGTGTCCTGGGCTCCAAGGTCAAAGCAGTCACAGTCACTGCCTTTACTGTGCGGACCACAGTCAAGAGACCACAACCATCCTGGGAATGCAGTTAATATATTTTAGTCAGACATTTTCAATTGAAAAGACTAAAAATGACATGCAAAAGATGGACCACTGGAGTGTGAGAGTGTTTTTAACCCAGACATACTTCAGGGACATGCAAAACTGATACAAAAATTCCCAGACATTCATTAACAATTGACATCAAGGTACAGAAAAGTATGACATAGAGAACAGTACTCCTATCCCTTAAGATTTGGACTATTTTCAAATTAAAAATGTTTTAAATGGAACTAACGTCCATTCAAAGAAGGAAATCAGTTGGGTGGAGCGATGCAAATTTCCACTTCAGGCTCAAAGCTATCTGTAATCACTCCACTCCAAACTCCACTCCAGGTTTTCAATTTCTTCCTACTCAGAGTTTGCTCCGAATTGCATTGCAACTGCTCTGTTTGTGAAAGTTTGTTTCGTTAATTCTTTAAAATAAGGTTAAATTAGTAAACATTATATAACGCATTGAGTATAATAAACGAACAATGAACGAGATCTTTAAAGCATTTTTTATAGTATATCTGTACTTATATGAATACATTTATGTCAAATTGTTTAAACAATTAATAATTATATTTTAATAAATGTTTATAACTATTGTATTCATATTTTTATATAATTTATATATGTATTTTAATAATTAACTCTTTACCCGCCATTAACGGAATCATCCTTCATTTATGAGACAACACTTCCCGCGCCATTGACAGAATTTTCTGTCCTTCCGTGTTTTCACGGTTATGCGGTAGGGGGCGCTATTACGCATCTTCTGAAAGAGTAGAGAATCTCCGGATCAAAACACCGGGAAAAAGGAGCAGAAACAAGTGATAAAAACATTGCTTATACACATTGTAGTCTTTGGGGGGTAAATAACACGATTTTCTCAGCTTTTTGTTCAAAATGTGGCTTTTTTATTAAACTTACCCACATTCAAGTGTTGATAAAAAAATGCATGAAGCTAAAATATATATAATTTTCTTTTTCTTTTGATATTCGTTCAGATATTCTGGGAGCCATGCCAAATCAAAAATCCCGATGGCTGGCAAAAAAAAAAACAAAGGCAGGGAAAGAGTTAATGTATTAACATCAAACATAATGAACAATTGAATGTTTATAAATAAACAGTAACCTAACATTAATAAATGTCACAAACCTTGCGTCATGCGCAAGATGCTAAAAAAGACGATAGTCGGGAGACGCAACGATAAAACACGTCCGTCTACTGAATGTTTACATAGGCAAACAATGAAACAGCCGTGCAGTGTAATGCAAAAACGCAGTGTGAACGGCTCCTAACGGTCCGCTGTTTAACACGAGCTGAATTCTTGCTGACATGCAGTTGCATTATGGGCCGTTAACGTGCTATCTTCGTATCGGAGCGATCTTGGAGCGAGAGATAACACGCACTCTAAAAACGCGCGGGGCAAAAACATACAGCTCTGTTTCTGCTCCGCATTGCTCGCATATCAGGTTAGAAAGAGTATAGTAACTGCGATTAGAAAACAACAGGAGTCTTCTGGCACTTGTGAAGCATGTGTGCGTGTTTGTCTGTGTAAAATAGTGGGATTTTGTGTATATAAGGCAATGGATTCATTACTCAACACACTGGGTTATTCTAGCCTTGATGAGAAAGCATTATACCACCTCTCTTTCTCTCTCCATCACACTCTCTTCCCTCCTTCCAGCTACCTGAGTGCTGCTCTCTTGTCAGTGAAGGAAAAGAGCAACCAAGGACAGGCTAGATGAATGACATCAATGGCTTCACCAAGGCACTTGCAAGGATGTGTGACTGAGACAAATGGTCCTTGTTACATTAGAAGGCGATACCGAATCCTGCCATTCTCTGATGGAGCCCTGATAGAGCTGTAACCAGACGCACCCAACCTTTCCACAGATCCGCTGCGTCATGGGACCTCCGAAAGGCAGCTTTCTCAGGCATTCAGCTGGGGCGCCTGCTATCTCTCTGTCTCTCTTTCTCCTTCCCTATTATACTCAGTCGTTAGATGCTGTCTCTGCAATACCAGTAGTTCACTGTCCTTTTAAAAGGTTAATTAAAGACATTTTAGACATTTCTTTTTTTTACATTATTTCCTTGGCAATTAAGATTTCCTCCCCACCAATTATTATTCGTGAAATGCAATCAATCGATCAGTCAATCAATTGATTGTTCGATCAATCAACCGATCGTTCAATCAATCGATCGCTCAATCAATAAATCAGTCAATCAATCACTCATTCAATCAATCAATCAGTCAATAAATCAATCGCTCAATCAATCACTCACTCACTCAATCAATCGCTCAATCAATCAATCGTTTAATCGCTCAATCAATCAATCAATCAATCAATAAATCGCTCAATCAATCAATCACTCAATCAATCACTCACTCACTCAATCAATCGCTCAATCAATCAATCGTTTAATCGCTCAATCAATCAATCAATCAATCAATAAATCGCTCAATCAATCAATCGTTTAATCGCTCAATAAATTGTTTAATCGCTCAATTAATAAATCGCTCAATCAATCAATCAATCGTTTAATCGCTCAATCAATCAATCAATCAATCAATCAATCAATCAATCAATCAATCAATCAATCAATCAATCAATCAATCAATCAATCGTTTAATCGCTCAATCAATCAATCGCTCAATCAATCAATCAATCGTTTAATCGCTCAATCAATCAATCAATCAATCGTTTAATCGCTCAATCAATCAATCAATCAATCAATCAATCGTTTAATCGCTCAATCAATCAATTGCTCAATCAATCAACCGATCGCTCAATCAATCCACCGATCGCTCAATCAATCAATCGATCGCTCAATCAATCAATCAATCAACCAATCAATCAATTGCTCAATCAATCAATCAATCAATCAATCAATCAATCAATCGTTTAATCGCTCAATCAATAAATCGCTCAATCAATCAATCATTTTATTTACTTTAAGCAAAATATAATTTCATTCTTTTTTTTATTTGGGGGTGTAAATTTACCATGTTTTTGACAGGCTTTGTGAGATTCACTCAACAAATTTGGAGATGAAATGTATTTGCTTCTCTTCTCTTTGCCAGTTATTGAGGTTGCTACAGCCCTGATGGACAGAGAGAGAGAGAGAGAGAGAGAGAGAGAGAGAGAGAGAGAGAGAGAGAGAGAGAGAGAGAGAGAGAGAGAGAGAGAGAGAGAGAGAGAGAGAGAGAGAGAGAGAGAGAGAGAGAGAGAGAGAGAGAGAGAGAGAGAGAGAGAGAGAGAGAGAGAGAGAGAGAGAGAGAGAGAGAGAGAGAGAGAGAGATGCAGGGAGACTGATAGAGATGAGTCTTTATTCAGAGTCAGTGAAACATCTTTGTATACTATAAAAGGTATGTTCAAGTGGTGCCGTTCTTCAAGATGAAAAGCTACTGACGCATTTACTGCGCGCCTGTACAAACAGAACCACTGCTAATGCAGACCGATTCCGATTCAGATTAGTTATGTCAATATTTACCTCTTAAAACATTAACAGCCTGGCGAACTCACATTTATGGGCACAAAACACTTAGATAATTCACTCGGATTTGCTAAGCAAATGGACAACTTCTATAAAAAAAACGTCTGCGCGCACACACACTTAAAGGGACAGTTCACCCAAAAATGAAAATTCTATTGTTCCAAACCAGTATAAATTTCTTTGTTCTGCTGAACACAAAAGGAACACATTTTGAAGAATGTTTGTAACCAAACAGTTGTGGGGCACCACTGACTTCCATAGTATAGAAGAAAAAATACTATGGAAGTCAATGATGCCCCACAACTGTTTGGGTGAGTAAATAACGACAGAATTTTCATTTTTTGGTGAACTATCCCTGGGCATGTGACAGTTCCGTCATCTCCGGAACTCACACATATCCTCATCGTTGATCCCTGATGTGTTACACTTACGACCTCAGCACACAAACCTCACACTCTCTGCTGTCAAACGGAGTTCAGAGACGCCTTACAGCAAATCTAGTCCTCGCTCAATACGAGTGTTTTCACAGCCCTGGCCTTGTTCCATTCTGCATGCTGGCACTATACAGCCAGGTGAAACGCATTCTGTAGCAGAAAACGAAAGTGAAGGTTTGTGTTTGCTAACACTCTGTGTGAACCTGCCGCCCAACGCAGGGAACTCTAATCCCGGCCAATGAAAAGACACGGCCAGATTAATGATTGCATAAATACATCACAAATCCTGTGGAATTATACTGAACCACAGAGCCACATTCAGCAACGAGGGAAAAAGGCTATTACAGTCAGCTGATTCGCTACAAATCCCAGAGACCTGGAAGCCTTCTTGGGTTTGGCTTCACTTGCCTCATTAATACTTGGAAAGAGAGTCATTTGAGGATATGGGATGCTTGGCGTAGAGGTGTTTACAGAGTTTTATGATCACCTCAGCAAGCACCATTAAATTATCAATGTACAGTAGGGCTGCACAACGCGACTGTCAAATCGTGCAGGCTGTGATTTAATTCAATAAATATATGCGTTACCAGTTTAAAAGTGAAACAATATCTGCACACCTGATATCATGAGCTGCATGCGTGTAAATGAACACAGCGCCGGGCTTCCCTCTGAAACCGGTAGAGCACTATTTTTTAACTTGTAAAAATAAAAACTTATACTAAATGGGTAAACTGTTTGAAAAATAAAGAAATGAAGATGTAAATATTAGTATTGTGAATACATTTATTGTATTACTTGATTCTACAGTGCAGTAGTGTTATTACAATATATTTCTTATTTTGTTGAATTTTTTTAAATCATACATCACAATAAAAATCTATTTATTAAAATAATAATTGTTATTATTTTATAGCGGGAATGTGGACTATTAAGTCACCTAAAGAGAGATATTTAAAAAAACACCACATTTTTCAACACTTTTTTTGTAAAAGTTTGGTGCAGAATTTTTTTTACTTAGAAATTGCTTTTAAATTTTAAATTTCACAAATAATTGCAGAGAAACGGCAAGTAACACATTGAATTAAATGTGAAATTATGAAGTAGAAAGACTAAATAGTCTAAATTTTGTAGTAAACTGTCCTCCAAAAATCCTTTTTTTCTACAAATTCAAAAAATATTTTTATTAACGTATAAATAATAAATCGTTCAGCCCTAAAAAGATTTTGTAAAAAAGTAATTTTTCAGATTTTTTCTTATTTTATTTAAAAATTTTATGCAAATGCACTCCCCAACAAAATCCCCCCAATCATTCTAGAATTATTAATTCTATCCAAATGTAGCTATGCAAATCATCTGGTGAAAATGTCCGTATTTATTTTTAATAAATCGCAATATATAAATTGCAGAATTTTTTTCCCCCAATATCGTGCAGCCCTAATGCACATAAAATAATGTAAATAAAAGATAAAATAATCACCACAAATGAAAATCAAACCGTTATATTGTGTCAAGAAAGATTCCACGAGCTCAGGGAGAAATCGGAGGGACGTCCCCCCTCCCCGCTCCAGGGGGCTGTTCTTCAGAACGAGTACAGAGCGCACCCCCCTGACTAATGAGGGGTGACATGGGCCCCCTCTGAGGGAACCCTGCAGGCGGGACCCCTCCAGGCACATTCATTAAGAGATGAAACGGCGTGTCCTGGGGCAGTGCAACTATCCGCCTAGATCCGGACATGTTTAATCTGGGGTCCTGGGAGGGACGGCATGATTGGCCACAGCTCGGCTGGCAGAGCAGAGGGAGCCAATGAGAAATTCACGGCGGTTGACTACACTGAAAAAAAAAAAAAAAATCATAATAAGATCAAAAGTGCACATTAATCAGACGCGATCGTCATATTTGTGCTGCGTGTTTGCCATTTTCTTCATAATATCTCTTCATTATTGGGAAAAATGGGGGAAGAAAGGAATCATTTGAATTCAATTATACAGAAAAAAGACCAAGGGCCATTGGAACTCGGCTAATTAGCATGTAGGCTTTGTATCATGTACCCCACGTATCCTTTTATCCAATTGTATCTTAATATATTATTGTGGGATCTCGGTAATGATGGTGAATGTGGTACGTGTCCTACCACAAACGTTTGGGCCGCGGTGAACTGTTCTCGAATGCAATCTGCTCTTATCACAGCCGTTCATCACTGGCTTCATGAGGTCTCGTATTTATTACCAATGTCTCTTTGTGCTCGTTAGATATGTAGAATCCGTTTCCTGTAATTAGCAACTCCTAACCTTTGGAGCTTCTAATCCCGGCTGAATTGCGGATTTGTACATCAAAGCTCACTTTTCCATATAGCCGGGTCCTCGAAATTTGAGAACTCGCAATTATTTGTATAGCGCGGATACAAACAGCACTTCTCCCTTTTCCTCTTTCAGACAGAATCCCGTGGGTTTGCAGTAAAGACTTCCTAATCCACTCCAGTGAAATCCAAATATAGAGTTAACACTGCATCCCAAAAACTCTAATGCCGTGCCAAGAGACGAGCTGCGCACGTGAAGTGGAAATGGCTTTTCTCTCTCTTTTTTTCTTATTCACATTGTAGATTAGATTTCTTTGGTGGCTTAACACGCGCTGTAAGGAGCAATAGCGATCGCTAACGTGCTCAACCAGTGTGAGCGTGACCGCTCTTCGCCGTCCGTTCCCTCTGTCATTAATTGAGAGTTAATTAAACAATCGATGTTCTCTGGCCTGGCTGTCTAATGTCACAGCTTGTCCAGTGCCTCTGATAATGGGCTGTTGATGTTGATTGCTGTTGAGGTTCGAGGAGAACACAATGTGTAATGAATGTAAGCCTGTTTCCACTTCGAGATGATGTTAAAAATAAGATCACACTGTGAGCTATAGTTGCAACTGTGACAAAAAAATGATGAGAAAGTGTTGCAAAAAAAAAAAGTCACAAAAAAAGTCACTGTGAGTCAAAATTGTGAGTTATAAAGTCACAATTGATCAAAATAAATTCACATTGTGAGATACAAAATCACAATTGTGAGAAAGATGCACCTATGAGTCACGTTGCGGGAATCTAGTTACAATTGTGAGAAACAGTTACAATTATGATATATAATGTCACATTTTTTTACAATTGTATCACATTGAATCACAATTACAAGATATAAATTTGAAATTACAAAAGAAAACCTAGCAATTATGAGAAAGTCACATTATGGGATAGTCGCAATAAGTTATAAAGTCACAAATGTTCAATTGAGAAATTTGAAAATCACAATTGTGAGAAAGTTGAAATTATGAGAAAGTCCCATTGCACGATACTCACAATTACAATAAATAGTCGCAATTGTGAGAAAGCCACAATTATGAAATATTAAGTCACATTGTCAGATATGGTTGCAAACAGAACTAAAGTCACAATTACAAGATGTAAAGTTCAAAAATAAAAGTCAAATTATGAGTTATAAAGCTGCAATTGATAAAAAAGAAATTCACATAGTGTGATACAAAATCACAATTGTGAGAAAGAAAGTTGCAACTGTGAGGAATAGTCACAATTATGAGATATAGAGTAACATTGTGAGATACAATTGCAATCATTAAACATATTTATGAGAATTGCAAGACCGAATCACAATTACAAGATATAAATGTAAAATTAGAAAAATGTGCAATTATGAGAAAGTTACAATTATGAGTTTGAAGTCGCAGTTGTTAAAAAAATTCACATATTGACACAATTGTGAGAAACTTGCAATTAAAAGAGTCACATTGAGAGATTTAAAGCCACTGTTACAAGAAATAATCTGCAATTATAATAAATACATTTGAAATAATTAAATATAAATGTGTGAGAAATAAGAAAGATGTAAAAAGGAATTTTGAGATATGCTGCAATTGTGAGATATAAAGTCATAATTATGAGCAAAATTCACAATTACCTTTCTTAAAACCATTTTTATTATTCTACTTTGAGGTGATGGCTGTACATAGGGAAGGATGAGGGGAAAGTTTCCACACACTAAAAGAAAGGGCACTAGTGCAGTGTGAGCCTGGACCATCAATTGGCTGTAATGAGGAAATAACATAATGCAAGACTGTGATACTGTGACACAGAATATGGGCATACAGTCGGTCTCACCATGACAAATAACCACGCTTAACACATTCCCTGAATATGATCATGATGAGATTTTTTGAACACTTTTTCAAACCCACCCACGATATGCTCTAACCAAGTCATGTGTGTATTAGGCTTTTTGTGAAGAAAATGTGAGTGGTGCTTGTCCACTTACTAGCCATCACAATACCTAGAGTATTCTGGATGCATGCAATGTTTTATAGCCCATCAATCCAGTCTCTTAGAAAAATAACAGCACACCTCTCCTCAACAAGCTCAACAATTTGAGGCATCAATCATGTCTGTAGCCCAAACGGCAGGAAGTTATCAAAATTAAGGTTCTCTATTGGCATTTATGGTCACGAGAAGAACCTTTAACATCCATGGAATCTTTTCATTCCACGAAAAGGTTCCTTATAGTGGAAAATGGTTCTTTAGATTATTCAACTGTTCTTCACACTAAGAAAATAATGGTTCTTTGAAGAACTGTTCAATGAAAAGTTCATCTGGGAACCAAACATAGTTCTTATATTGCATCACTGCGAAACCCCCGTTTTGGAATCTTTATTTTTGGTTAAGGTTTTTTTTTCTAAGCAATCCTAAAATGGCAACACTGTAGTTTTAAAACACACATTTAAAAAAATGATAAATAAAACAAAGATCATTGTATTAGGCTACGTTTCACAAGAAAATACTATTTCAGTCATTGTTCTCCAAAATTTCAAGTTTACTTTTTTCAATGGTCCACTTTAAACATACTAATAATTATAAGGAACTTTAAGTAACTACACGTCAACTAACTCTCATTATTACACAGCTCTGTGGAATACTTGATTCTGATTGGTCAATCGCGTCATCCAGAGGTACGTTATTCCCCGATTACAACCGGTAAAAACTTAAGATAACACAGACTCATCCGGGTAACTGAAGTCAGCGCTATACGTTAGCTAGGAACAGTTTTTTCTTCGTGGAAGAGTGTTTGGTGAGCTAATAAAAATATTAAAACTCAAATCAATATTTTGTGTACAATTATTTAACTACGTCATCCGGGTATCGTGGACTCGCTTTCGTTTCATACAAACGCAGCTGCTGCCATTTTACAACAATTGTTTTGTACACTGCAAGGATTATAAGATAACAAACAGGTAAAATTTTAAAACAGTTTCATTTCAAAACAATATCTCTTATCACTATAATTATTTATGAGGCGAAATGCTGTGTAATAAGTGGTATGACTGAACCGTATCCCTTAAATGTCCGTCTAGTTTGAACTTTCCGCTTGCTTGCTTGCCTCATGGAAACTTTGCGTTCAAAGACCTAATACAATATTTTAACTCAAGTCAATATTTCGTGTCCAAATACTTACTTAAGTGGCAAGTAGCCGTGTAATAAGAGGGATAATGTACATCCAGCTGGTTTTTATCATAGAATGAACCCCTTAAGGGTGATACAAGCCCCTTTTGCTCCATGTTGGGGTCCTGATCACCCTGTGAGTGTTTATTCTGCGATAACAACCAGCTGGATGTACATCATCCCTTACTTAAAGTATTAGGTTAGGTCTGATAGGTTAAGGTCAGGTGTTAGGGTTCAGATTAGTAGAATAAGTTGACATGTAGTTTCAAAGTTACTTATAGTCAGTGGAGCATCAAAATAAAGTATAAGCAGACGGTCAACTAATACTTTCAGTGTGGCATAAAAAGTACCACTAACTACGTGTACATTATATTCCTAGCATGCGATTGTGCTGCTGAGCTGAACATGCTGTTGCTTCTCTATCCTGCTGTGGTTTTAAATTCCCAGTGCCTTAAAGAATCAAAGAATTACTTCAATCTTAAAACACAGTACCTGTTGAACGTTGACACCATGTTCGTGGGGTGGGGGTGGGGCTGTCCTTTTGTTGTCCCACTGGCTAATGATTAGCTTGAGATAAATAACCAATGACGGTGAGGGGTATTTAATGGTAAACAGATACTCTGCTAGAAACACAAAGAGGGGGACGATCAGAGGGGCTGATCTCCTTCCTTACCATACTGAAAAAAGAGACACCTCACGCAGACTTAAATTACCGTGCTAGTAACCGTATACTCACAGCGCTAGTCAGGTACGGCCGTTTCAGATGCGACTCAATGTCATGGAAAATCGCTATCTGTGACAGCACCAATAGAGATTCATAGCCCTGTCAGGCCTATGTCTTCATATATAGTGAGATTACAGCAAGGGCGAGCGCGTCTTCTCGAGTCCTCGCCGCACATGTCAGATTTATTGTTCGATAGAAATATAACATATGAAAAACTCCGAACACGGCTTTGAGCGATAGCAGTAACCTTGCACATACCCCGAGCGATGATTAATGGTCGCACGCGCGGACGGATCGTCGGGGGTGGAACACTCCGCAGTGGATCGTTTGCCGAGCTCGGAGACTGAGAAAATATCCTCGCGCTGTAACAAATTGCATTGTCTGTTTATTCCAGTCAGAGTTTATGAAAGAGACAGACAAACAGGAGGTTGATGTATTGGCCTCATGTCACGGTATGGCAAGCACATTCACACATACATTCATCTCTCCGTTTAGAAGCCAAATGATACGTCTAATTTGCTGCGAGCCCAGTTATTTTTAACTTCTCCAGCTGTCAGATAATGGAGCTTGACTGTCAACGCCAGTGTGTGTGTTAAAAAGGTTGCACTCTTTTTCAATTTACCGTTCTGTTTGAGTGAATTAGAAAACCCACATTCCATTAGTGGGGATGATTGACGCGTCTTTTTTTTTTCCTTATCAAAACCAAAGGCAGATGTTAAAAAGAGAGAAAGAGAGTTAGAAAGGGAAGAGAACCCGAAAGGGGAGACAGTTGACTGGGGTTGGAAATGCATCTTTTCCCAACAGCTATCTGAACTGTTTTGACATTCCCTCCCCAATAATTACAATGCTGTGAATTTGCCTACAAAAAAGAAGCTTCTTCTTGAAAGAGTCTTTTTCTCTCGTGTTTATTAATTAGATGGAACTATGTCTGTTCTGGATTGGGATGAATCGCAAGCTTTCTAAATAAGCCATGAAAGCTTTCAATTCATTGTCTTAAAATCTACCTCATGATGTTTTAACGTGAATCTTCACAGCACTGTGTGCATCGTTACAAAAGCCCAAGGCTTGGAAACACTCAATGTTATTCTCATTTCATCTGGAAAAAAAAAAGTTAGTAGACAAAGGAGTTATTGGTTGTCATCGCTAATGAAGATGAGATGGAAAAACAGTTCAGACAAAAATATAATGAGAAAAAACGAATACTGCAATATATTACTGTGCTAACAACGTTTTAAAAAAATAATAGAAGATAATTCAGTCTAAAAAGCATCCTACAATATTTGAGTTTAATCAGATATATAAACAACATGGAATTGTATGATAAATAAATAAAAGCGCAGAGAGAATAGCAGGTCTCAGGGTTTGAGCTTATGAACACAATATTGTGAGAAAAATGATCACACAAAATCAATTTTTTTTTGTCAGAGCAAAACTGACTAATCAATATGACATGGCGAAATGCATAAGACAACATCATGACTTAAAAAACACTGTAAAATGTAACTGCCCACAAAAGCACTTTTTCTTCACCCCTGGAGGCCTGAATAAGTGTTAGCATTCCCCAAAACAGTGTTTCTCACGTTGTCTTTCTCACCCAAACACAAACATACACACGCATGTAGATTCTTATGTAACAGCTGGCTGGTATTCTTGAGCACTGGTGATGAAGATGAATCTGAATGCCTGCTGTAATGAGAGCTCTCATAATGGATCCCGTGGCATCCTCCCTTCACTCGATAGCAGTGTAAATCATGCTGACTATGTGGTCTCAGCACTGAGGAGGGTTCAACAAAATGTGACCAATGAAGCTAATATTACCAACACTGAAATGATTAGCATATGTCGTACTGGTCTCCTAGCCACGGCTCTTAACTTACTAAACCAAAAAGATTACCTTCATCATATAGCATCACCAGAATAGCGATAAATTAAGTTAAATATGTTTAGCTGGTCAACAGGATGGTCCATCAGATGCTAGGCTAACAACAAACAGCACCAACCACCATAAACTCACCTGTACCAACATCGGTATAAATCCATGGTAGTCTAATTTGGTCTTTAAACAGCTAAGAAAGCTTTTGTTTTCAAAAAAGAACAGGTAAAAACAATTTAAAAATGTCAAATAAGAAGATACTTTATGCTAATGCAGACTAACAATAAAAAAAAAAACATGTTTATCTCCAGTGAACAACTTACTGACAGGAAAACCTTTGCTAAAATTGGTCTCATGGAAGTGGTCTGTATCCAATACTGCTCTGTTTTCAACTCCTAACAGAAATATATGAGAAGAACAATGATTTATGGGTAAAAAGAAAGAAGTTCAATATTATATCATCTCCAACAAGGAACCTATTGCTAATGCTAATGCCGACTACTGCATTCAATCATTCTCAAGATCTCTCCTGCCCACTTTTGACACTCCAAATCATCTTGACAGAACAAATTGTGTGAGAGAGACAGATAAAGATGGGAAAAGAAAAATAAGAGAGAAAAACAGTAGCAACAGGAAGAGCGGCAGTCTGGAAATGTCTGGAAAGATGCTAAGCGTGCTCAGGTCTTGTAATACCATGATAGGGATTAAATCTAAACCAGGCTTGAAGGTAAATGTAGTCAAGTGTCCTGCTCATGTGCTGACCTGACTCCAGAGCTCAGGTTATTCAAGCTTGACCTCTAGTTAACCGCTTACCAGCACTAGTGAGAGTCTCTGTAATAGTTATGATGCAATTGAGACAGCGTTTAGCATTACTATTTACCTCAGAAGTTGGAAACCTGACATAATTATTTCATGTTCTTCCTCAAATACACTTAAGTTTCAAGATTATTCTCGGACCTTTACAAAGACAAAAAAACATGACATCATGTCGTGGTTCAGATAGCATGACCTCACGGCGGTGGAATATGCACAAGTACATGTCCTTGATTACATGTCTTTATTTCAGTGCCACTAATCGAAATCAGATGACATTTCCTGAAAGTACACCAAGGAAAACTTCTACGTTCATATTTTCCAGAGAGCTGGAACATTTTATTGACTCCAAAGCCGCCTCTGTGCTCGGTTTGTCAATACGGAAATCTCAAATATCTAATAGGTTATTTATTTATTTATTTTTCAGAAGAGCTGGCCAATGAGGAAACATCCCTTTGGCATGCCATTATGTAAAAACGTACGTAAAAACTCCATAACATAATTATAATAAGTGCATGTTGTCAAATTATATTAGTCTGTATGCCTTACCAATTTAACAAGCTTACTCCATTTATATACAGTATGATGCTAACAGCTGCTTCAGGCTTTTTCTTTAAAGGAAATATGAGTAATGGACATTTAGCTAGTATGGATTTAGTTCCTCACAACATTCCACTTTCACCGTTTGGCGGCGGCCCTTCCCAGAATGCAACTCCTGGGCCCCACGATGCAACAGAAGAGCATTTTCAGTTTTAAACTCTCAGCCTACCACACAGATTACATTGCTCTCTTCTTCACAATCCCAGCACACAAATTGCATTCAGCTTGTTTACAGGAATAAATAAATGACTGGCAACTCCGTCGTAGACGACTGTGTATCGCTTTGGGTGATTTTTTTTTTTGCAGAATGAGCCATTGTGGAGCTGCTCAGCGCTAGTTAAATTACAGAGAGGGCTGTAGCGGGGGACTCCTCATGTCGCAATTCTCTCGGCGTGTTTGTCAACAGCGTAGACGGTCTATAATTGCCGTAATTGTCAGGTTAAAGCGGGAAAAAACAAAAGCGGGCTTATTTTGGCACGACCAGGGCCATGTCATTAACCAGGACCAGGATTTGGGACTTTCTTGTAAAGATTGGAAGAGAGGGAGAGAGGGGGGTTGATAAAAATGGCTGCCTCTTATCTCTGCTATGCATATGAAAGGCTTATACTGTCTCCATGACAGACTCTACGCCTCGTCAGAGTGGGCTTCACTGAGGTAGAGTACAGCAAAGGACAGAGAGATGAAATAACGTAAGGAAGGCTAGGCATCATTTTATACATTTATGTACATGTGTAGGTGTACGTTTGTATTTATGCATCCACATGTGCGGCTGCACATTCATGTGGGGGTGTAGAGCAAGAGATAAAAAGAACAGAGTTGGCGGGGGGGGGGGGGGTATGAGAAAGAAATAGTCAAGATTACAAGCCACCCTCTGAAAACTCAGTCACCCGCTAGAGAGATTTAAAAAAAAAAAGAAAGAAAAAAAAGTGCATCTTGGCTGAGGTTCAGCCTTTTCAAGTATGTTGTCAAAACAGAGAAGTGTGCATTTCTACAACAAACTCTAACCCGCCCCATAATCTGTAATGAATACTTAATCCGAGGCATAATATAGCACCTATAATTACAATAATGAGGAAGGGTATTTGAGGAGCCAATCATTTTCATTTCTAAGCATTGCTGTAGTGGTTATTCATCTTATTAATCAACATTCTCTGAGCCTCTTCTTCTTTTGTTTCTTCGCTTGTGCATCGTTCCCAAAATAAACAACGTGTCTCTTTGAGATACAGCTGTATAATTTGTCGGCGCGGCGAAGACATTTATCTATAAATTTATTTAAAATCTGAGGAGTGCTGGTGTAATGAAAGTCGAATCAAAAATGGAGACAGGATTATTTTAAAGGTCCATAATTGTACACCTTTCTGAAGTTTTATTTTAGGTTTTGACAGTCTTAAGAATATATATTTGTGGTATAAGTACCAAAAACCATCCCAATATATTTTTATAGCTCCTTTCTCAAGAGCTCTGCTAAGAACAGGTCGATTTTGAATATTCATGAGCCTCTCTTCTGATTGGCCTGTTGTTGCCAAATTCCTGAATTTGAATTAAGGTAGAGAACAGAATGCAGAAATTAACTAAAAAAGTAAAACAAAAGTTTTCAAGTTTTCAAAAAAATCTAATAAGCCTTGAAAATAAGGTTTGCAGGACTTGATAGAATTAGACAGACAGACAGACAGATAGATAAAGAAATGACAGACAGACAGATAGATAAAGAAATGACAGACAGCCAGATAGATAAAGAAATGACAGACAGACAGACAGACAGACAGACAGACAGACAGACAGACAGACAGACAGACAGACAGACAGACAGACAGACAGACAGACAGACAGACAGACAGACAGACAGACAGACAGACAGACAGACAGACAGACAGACAGACAGACAGACAGACAGACAGACAGACAGACAGACAGACAGACAGACAGACAGACAGACAGACAGACAGACAGACAGACAGACAGACAGACAGACAGACAGACAGACAGACAGACAGACAGACAGATAGATAGATAGATAGATAGATAGATAGATAGATAGATAGATAGATAGATAGATAGATAGATAGATAGATAGATAGATAGATAGATAGATAGATAGATAGATAAGAAATGACAAACAGACAGACAAAGAGACAGACAGATAGATAGATAATCATTATTATGTATTAAATTGCACTAGGTTTACATAAGTACCAACTCTTTCATGAGGTAGATTAAATGGTGTAAATCCTGTAAACAATGCTTTTATCTGAATATAGCAGATGGATTAAAAATGTGCAGCGAATGTGACGCTATCAGGGGTCATGAATGTGGTAGATATGAAACTAAAGTAGAGATATAGCTCATATACCCTTCAGTTCAACAAAAGGATGGAGACGGCCATAACAAAGATTGTGATTCAATCTTTGAAGACTAGGTATCTCTCAAAAAATAAGACTTTTGTTCAACATCATTCCCCTGACAGACTTCAGTTATATGAAATCCCTTTCTTTAAACCCTGAAATCAGAGGATGGTCCATCAAGGGCACTTGGTTCCATCCTGCATTAAAGGTGTTCACATCGTTGTCCATGTTCCCCATGGATCTGCTACAAGATCCACTGATGGGGCTTAGAGACAGTCTTCAAATCCCGACTTAAACTGACGCCTCTGATCAACCAACCAGTCATTTCATTTCTAATTAAAGAAGGCCGCTGAAGTGAATCCTCTTCTGGCTGTAAACAAGTCCCCTAAAGAGACCGGTCTAAGTCTCACTCTTTTAAAGTAGTGTTATGAGGGGGGCTTATTTCTTTCAATCCAATAGCTTTTCTGGAAGAGAAATATAATAGTGGTATGGGTGGAGACCAAGTGCACTCAATCCTAGTCATCGAGGTCCACCATCCTGTAGCCATGTCTAAATGGTAAGTCTCATGCCCCGTTCCAGGCAACCTGTAACCCGTGTTTTTTCAACTCGTAACTTGGAGTACATCGATCTAGTACGAATTCACGGGTGGGAAGTCACGGGTTTGACTGCCGTTCCAGTGCACTTTCACAGGTATAAGGTTGGAAAAACACGGGTTACAGGTTGCCTGGAACGCGCCATAATTCTGAAGAAAAAACCCCCAGAGATTAACAAGCAACACTCATACACTCTTTACTTGTCCTGCAGTATCCTACACTTATCATTGGTAGAAGCTCATTTGAATCTGGTGAACAAGATGATCAGAACAAGATTTACCATCTAGACATGACCAGAGTTTACCTGGCTTTGATTTTCAAGAAACCCAATGACACTGATTAGCTAGTTCAGTTGTGTTTAGTTACTATTGTAACAAGCCTCAGCAGTAGTGGACCTCCAAGAGTTAGCTAAAACTCTAACCCTTGCGCCCTTCTGATGGGATATCATGGCCTAAGAGGGGAAGTGGATCCACTTCAAATAAGATCTGGATTTTCCTTCAATGCTCAGCTGGGAGTTTAGCATCCACTATCAGCAGCATGCTAGACACTTTTAGAGACTGCCATTAATGATCATTAGTGTCTTTTTCAAGTGTGCGCTCATACTGGCATGCACTGCATGTGGACAAAATTAAACACACAAAGGACAGCGTGCCAGCCAGACCTGAGAGGAATGACGCTCCTCCATCTACTATCACTCCCACACATAAACGTTCTGTACATTGTTCCCCCAGAATCCCCGCCAACTCTTCTCTCCAAAAACAGAGAATACCCTATTCACCCGTTGCGTGCTTTGTTTAACACGTTCGTTCTTGGTGACAACTGGATAAAGGCAGTGCGACTTGTGGCGAAAACATCAAGACAAGGCAGCTGTCCGTCAGAGCTGCGAAGTGGCTGACGGCATAGGAAAATGTGCAGTATGCCGATAAATATTTAATGCAAACTAATGCAACGCATGACTCTTCCCCACTGGCCAGAGGGAGGGGAAATGAGAGCAGGTAATTATCCCAGTGCCCGTAGGCCAAAAAATGATGGAGATTGCAGAAAGCAGGGATATTTAGCCCAGCTAATGAAGGCTTGCGTTCTCCTGGTAGGCAGTGGGAGGTGAGTGTGCATCTCTATGTGTGTGTGTCTGTGTGGAAAAGAGGAAGACAGAGCTAGCGAGAGAGTCCTGTGTGTCTCTGCCCATGCAGGCGGTGGGTCTTGATAAGGCATGATTACATAATGCACTATCCAGCGTACTGTGTGCTAACATTGGAGCTCTCTGCCGCCCCATCCCTTTCTCTCTCTGCAGGACCTGTCCAAACCAAGCCATCACACACACACACTGGCCCCAATAGAGAGCAGAGCCTGAGGCAGCAGCCAGTGTGGATTACTGAAAGGAATCCTCACCTTGCGGTTTAAGATCTCTTTCTCCTGAACCTCCTCTAGGATCAAGAGTGTTTTCAGTATCGGCATTAGGCAGGTTCACCTTTGCTGGACTGAAACTGAGATTTGAACCCGAACTCAATCTCATTCTACACCTACCATTACCTAATGTAGCGCCATTCTGAAGAGAAAGCCCCTGCTAAAGATTATTCTATACAGTAGTTGTGGATCCAAGTAGTACAAATCATAATGTGAGGTCAGTGCATTTCATTACCACCTGCTTTGAACCAGTCAAACAAAATGTTCGTCCTTAAGCCTGGCTCGTTTAACCCTGCTGTGTCATCTCCCTTACCCTTTTCCGTAGTTCTCCAGCGTAGGCAAATTGAAAGCGAGCACTGAGTTTGTGCAGCTCTCCGCAATTCTTATGAAAATTTAACCATGCTATTTGGATTCACATGCTCTTCCTTGCTAGGGCACCCACACACTGGCATTGAAATTCTTAATTTTGTTCATCCCAGTCGGTGAAGGAAATGAACGGTAACAGGATTCTGAATTGCACGATAACCATCCACCTCTGGACCTGTCCAGTCAGGGCACTCTTTATCATGTTAATCTGAGAATGTGTGCGGTGTGTATGCTAAGCTGGAACACCACCTTATCCTTAGTCGGAGTCAACTGACTTTGTACACCGAAATGTCAATTCCAATGCAGATCAATTACAGATTAAGTAACTGTGTAGAGGTAGAGTAATATAAAGTAACTAAAGTAACCAGGTCCGGCTTTGTATAACACTGCAGCTCTCAGGTTTGCTTTACAGTACTGAATTCTAACATTTCTGATTATGTAAAACACAAATGCTACAGTTTATTTGAGATCATTTAAGCTCTAGTAAAGCTGCAGGGAGAAAAATACAGTGAAACAAAGAAAGAGACAGTGTAAGACGCATGAGTTGTGTGTTTATAGGGCTAGGCCTCCTGCTATTAGAGGCAGAGCGGTGCAGATCTGTTGTTTGGAGAGTTTGCAGAGAGAGGAGCGTATCTCTCTCTCTCCTGTCACCATCACTGCATGAGCACACGTACACACACACCTTTACTCCACAAACTTGTCTGTTTGCTAGCCTGCTGTGCGCTGGATACCACACACAGTTACGATCATTTCACCTTACCCCTCAACAAGCTAACAAACACAGGTACAAATGCACACACAAGCGCTCCAACACTCCACACACATGCAAATTCCCGTTTTACATAATTAAATGCATCATTTAAAATCAGGCTTTGATGGTTCCTCTAGTAGCACCTTGTCATGTGGTTGCAGCAAGCGTCTGGGACTGTGATAATTGCATCCCTGTAGTAGTGCTGCTGGGCGGGCTGTGCAGCAAACAGGGAATTACCCGCCGGGTCCAGCGCTCACGTTCCTCACCACACTCTCAGAGAGCCTGGTAGACAACCATAGCATGTTGGGATGTAGACAACATAAGTTCACGTATGTACGAACTTCACTGTTCACACCTGTTCTTCAAACATGAAAGAACGGGATCTTCTGAAGCTGTGAATGAACGAAGATATTCCTTCATTGCCTTTTTTTGTTTACAAATTCTCTAATCTCAAAAATTTCACTAATGTGGGTTCGCTTCACGGCATCCTCTGGGGGGAACGGAAGTGGTTGCAGTTGGAGGGCCATGCCAGATGGGGGTGGAGACAGATGTGGTAGATTCACGGGCGTTATTAATGGAGTGCTACCATCCCAAACGACCTTGAGCCGAGTAAGCAACCCACCACAAGAGCGAGGGCGCATTCAAACTGTATTTAGACAACAAACAGCAGGCATGGGGGGAAACACGGTGAGCAATCAATGCCACAATTCTACCTCTAATCCCGTCTCAAAGACTCACTGGCTGTTCCGCCAACACTCCGGGAACGATACCGCAACCAATCATATTTTATACCGCAATGCTCTGTCTGTGCACCAAAAATAGATCTCGATTCATGCCGCATTCACACTAATTCCATAAATCTCAATTTGTTTCCTGCATAATGGGAGCTTTGGGCTGAAATAAATCTTTTTACCATGTTTTGGATAGGTTAAAAAGTAAACCCCTCATCTTTGCATGATTTACTCAATGCATTTGTTTGGGGGATGTGCCGTTATATCAAAATCAATAAGGCAGTCTTACAAACATAACAGTCATATTATTTCAGTGGAAAATACAATACACTATTAAAAGCAACCAGCCGAAATTGTAATCGAATACCAGCAGCACGAATATATCCACGGCTTGTGCACAAAAAAAACAACAACAAAAAAACACTTTCAATTATATTTTCAGTAACGCCATTTTAGAATCGATATTTAAATCAATTAAATCGATATTTCTGACAACACTACATTGCACTTAGTTTATTATTAATTATTTCAAATGCCTTTTTAAAAGACTACAATTGAAAAAATGCATATATTCAACCTGCCAAAATGGCTAGTAGGAATGACTGCGTTACACGCCACTGCTGAAATACACCCGCATTTGGCAATGTCAAGTCCTGTATATTATATAATTATATACAATAAGTGTATTTTTCATTAATTACAAATAAATCCAAACCCCATGCCAACACAAAGCTGTAAATGCAACCGTTTTTTGTGTCCCGTCAAGACTCAAATTTTACTTTCTAGTAATAATAGGAGCCCTAGAGTTATATACATTTCTCAAATTTTTTTTTTTTTTTTACATATAATGCCTATTCAGTATCAAAAAGTTACAGGCATCATTTTCTTTTGTGGGGTAAAGTATTTTTTAAACAAACTAGCTGTTTCAGTTAAATATTCAGCCCGATCCAGAGTCCTACCCTGCGGCCCACAAAAGAACTACGCTTCATTGGGTTCACTGTGTGAGTTTCACTGCTAACCTGCCTTTCAAGGACACAGTGATGACATTTTTATATTCCGCGCTTAAAAAAAAAAAACGAGAGTAAAACTGTCCCAAGAAGTGTTTAAGAATTCATCGCTTTCACACAGTCCCCCTGTCCTTAGATTTAGAAGATGTGCAGGACTCGATTGATTTCAGCTGGAATTGATCAATAATGCAGAGCCGGCTCACAGTCTGTCTGCGTATGAGAGAATAGAAGGAAGAGAATATTTTTACTATCGGTTCGATAATTACCGCAGGGATCGCTAATGAGAGGCGCGCGGTAAACGAACACAATAGCATGCACTGTTTACTTAAGGTTGCTCAAGCTTGGGAAACGAGCAAAAACAAAAACACACACGTACACATACACACACGTAAATCCCTTTTGTATAAATTATGAAACTCCCTAAATCTCTAAACCAAGCAACAACGTATCCCACAACAGATCAAAGGCTCGGCCTAATCAATGCCAACGAAATATGTCAAAGATCAAAAAAAAAAACTAGACTCCTCCACCGGGCCGGGCGCCCATTATTGTGCTAACGTCTCCCAGAGCATTTTCACACTCCTCTCATCAACAGCTTTGTTTACAATTTCAGCTCATAATTAAAGCTAGCTGCTGGAGTCTGGTGCTAGAGTAGCCATGAGATTCGATCGTAGCGGCGGAAGAGAGAACATACAGCAGCTGATGTTAAGGACGCTCAGTCGCTGATCTGGTTTAATCTCAGGGATGTTTGTAACACATCACTGTAATGAGCTTCAATGAGCTCCTGTTTTCCTCTCGCATGCGCTAATACCGGTTTAGACACCGGGCGCTGGGAGAAAATGCTTTTTTATAACAAAGACATTTGTGCGTATGCAGGTTTTGCTGTCTCTTTCCTTTTGCCTTTTACTTGTAACGTAAACTGTTAAAAGCACAAAACGTGCTGTTGAGATGAGATCAGGCAAACAAACCCACCCACACACACACACACAGTGCACAAATGTTTAATTTCTTTACCCTTTTCTGCCTGTCTTTGTGGTCTCCATACAGAAACACACACACACACAAACCACATGCCAGCCACCACCTACACAAAAGCAACTACACACATCTTCCTCTCAACGTCTCTCACGCATCTCGCAAACAAATCTCTTTGCGTGTTTGCTGTACTTGTGTGTCTCAGACAGTGTGGTTGCAGTCTCACGTGAGGGCATGTTTTGTCTCTCATCCTCACAGCGGTCTATCAGTATGTACATTTCGTAACTTTTTATAATGTGCAAAATCAACATTACAGCTTCATTGTCGCAGAGAGACAGTGTTTGCCGGAACACGGGAGAGATTGGGGTAAACTGTGCCAAACATGATAGAGGTAAACTAAAATTACATTGTAGTCAAAAGAAGAATGTAGATTCGTGACAAAACGTGAGTCACTTAATTTTTTTTTTAAAGCCCACATAATGCACTCAAGTCTTTGTCTGTAAAGAGATTTCACTCTTTGCTAAGACAAGACGCCATAATTCACAGCCGCCCACATTGTGTAACTGGTAACAGAGTGATGGTATTCATAGAGTGACACTCTAAGACGAGTGCTGGTCTGAGAGGCTGTGATAGTGATTCAGAAGGCTCTCTGCGGACGAGAGTGTTGTGTCCTTCAGTCGACATACGAGATGAATTAATGCTGCTATCACCACCATTCCAGTCCCTCGAAACTATTGACCAAAACAAAACAAAGAACAGACTAAGGATTGCAGACAGCTGCTGCTGCGTAATGACCAGTCGTTGCATGGAAATGAAGGTCGTGGATCTCGTAGCCACGGATCAATAAAACCAGAAAACAAAAAGTAAAAGTGAGAGAGTGAGAAAGGGAGAAACAACGATTTTTGGGCTGATTCTTGTTTATGTGGTTTTTAAGGTGCATGCGGAAGAAAATATGGTGCCTAATCAGAATTTCCAGCAACAAAAACAACAACAACATACATTTACCTGACAAGCTAAATTGGCGGGATTTCTAACTAGGAGTGCTTAAAACATCTACTGTATACTGAAAGATTCTCAAAGTTCACCCATAAATGTAAAAAATATGCGAATAAAAGACTAAATTAAACCTGTTCATCTTATAAAGTATATCTCGCCAAAAGACTTGGATCAAACAGCGTGATTCATATGGATTAATTGTATGACGTCTTTATGACCTTTTTGGAATGACATGTAAATGTGAGTAAATGACAGATTTTTTGTTTTTGGATGAACTATCTGTAAAACATAACATATTTCACCAACATTAACATTTTAAAATATGGTTCATCAATTCATTATTAAGCATTTTAGTACACCACAATAATGCCTTTAGTCCAAAGATTTCATATTTTAGTTTGGATATGCACTACTTTGGTTAGTGTTCAGGATAACAGGTTAATGTTATTAATGAAAGGGTTAATAAGAACATCGAGCTTTACTGTATTTGGGTTTGCTGAGAGTCTGTGTGCGTGAACTCAGGGTCTGTAAAGATTGAAATTCCTGCTAAAATTTCTTTTCAGAGAACGTGTCCTTTATTATCTTAGCATCCTAATACACAGCAAAAAAAAAAAAGAAAAAAAAAAAGAAAATGCTTTTAGACAATGAGGAATAGCATTTATTAAGTAATTTAGTAAGGTTTGTGTAAAACACTTTTTCCACTTTTTTGGGGGATTGGGCCAATAAGACAGACAGAAATGTGGACTCTGAAAAGAGTTCAATGCTGATGCGGCTCTTGTTCAGGATGGACGGCTTCACAGTGTACTTCAAGACAGAGGAAAAGAAAGAAAAAGGGAGAGAGGGAGAGAGAGGGAGGAAGAACAGACAAGAACCTGTGCTCAGCAGAGGGAGAGCTCTCATCCAGAAACAAGGAGCCCAGGGGAACAACAAAAAGAGTGAGATGGGGTGAGAGAGGAGGGGGAAAAAAACCTTCAAAACAACAACAAAACACTACTGGCTCTCCAGAGCGGACTCTGGGTGAATGCCAGCACTCAACGTAATCTCTGAAAGTGATAAAAAAAATAAAGGGATACATACATAAAGATATGCGCATGGATGGATGGATGTATGGAAAGAATTGTGGGTAGCCAGTTTCTTTAGGAGATTGTTAAAAGGGAGCAAACAGCGAGAAAACAAAAAAGAAAGAGACAGTCAGTCCAGGCTTCTTCGTCTTTGGCATCTCATTCTTAATCAGTGCAGTGTTGGGTAGAATGGATGCTGACATGCAAACTGCTCGGCACAACAGGGAATAAGCTCCTAATCAGTAATCAGACTGTCTGTTTAAACGGTAGGGGCTCTTGGTTTCACTCTGGCGTAGGTCAAGGGCCTCTCCACAGTCCCTCTTCCCTACTGCGGTACACCCATGCTTGCTACAGAGCAAACAGAAACCCCTACAGTCACCCCACGGGACTCTAACAGGCACACAATTCCTGTCATCTCCAATGTCAGAGCTCTTTCCTGACAAGCAAAGCTATTGCATCTAATTGATTTTGTTGCTAAATGTTATTCCTAAGGAAAGAATATGGAAAGAGTTATGAATTTGGTTGAGGTGTGCTGCTGATAATTATGCTATTTGCTTGAGTTTCTACTGAAAACACAGTTTTTCAAAACTTTTTTAGAATGTCAGAAAAGCTCTGGTGATTTTATTGTATGCTTAAAATAAACAGATAACAGATAAAAATCCTTTCATCTTCATCATTAAAACACAGGCATGACTTAATTTACAATAAATATATGTGCATATATAACACTTTTCAGAGGTCGGTGGGGCTGAGGATGGTTGGCTTTGTTGTTGTGAAGAATTAAATTCATGCCATGTGGTTTGTTTAGAACACAGCAGGCCTAATCAAAGTAACCTTGAGATACAATTTCATGCTTAGACTGCATGCAGACATTTAGAAGACGACATGCCAATGCTTCTCGTGATATAACTAGTTGTGTTCATGTTTCTATATTCAAACTATACAGGGTTCACACTGACAGCAGTTAAAGATAAGGTAGGCAATGTTTTTCATAAACACTTTTTGTTATACTGGGTGAAATTCTCTTCACATCTTGATCACAATCAATAATAGAAGGCATCTAAATATTTTAAAATATATATATATCTGTACATATATCTTCTGTGGAAGTCTCAGGACCAAAAAAAATTCCTCCAATCATTGCATTCGGTCCGATTTTTGCATATCTCCGCACACCCTTCTCACGCAGACATCACACGTCAACGCATTTCATGAGGCTATGCAGAGTTGTAGACAGACAGTCACTGAGTGCCGCAAACAAGCAGCAGCCACCTTTTACAGTTCCCCCTGAACCAAAACAACGAGCTTATGTTGCGTTCATGCCTTAACTACCGTGATTAAAAAATGGCAACCCGTGACATTCTACTCGGAACGGTTCACATCCTCAAATTCAGATTTATGCATTTCTATGTCAACACTATCAACGGCGATATTAGCTCTGTCAGAGCTCTGTAAGTTGTTTACGTTCATTATTATTGTAATGTTATGTGCTTTGAGACATTAAGTAATTTAACGCCTACTCGTGTGACACTTTGCAGACTGCTCTGGTTTGGTGGTGTGCGTTCATGTGTTTTGGAGGTGGCGTGGCTTTGGAGACGCCCTGAAGGGAGGGTGGGATCTTGTGATTTCAAAGCTAGCTTGCTATTGCTAGCCTCTCTGAAACTGTCCACCCTACCTTTAAATGGTGAGTCTTTGTGTGGTTGGTTGATAGTAGATCTTTCTACTCAACTGTACAAGTATCAACTGCAACTGTCATGTCATGTTAAATCCCTCGTTATCATACATAAGGCCTGGTCACTTTGTCTATGCAAATCACTTTCTGCATGAATGTGGTGTGCAGTGCAGGACTATTCGACATCTTTCACAATGCCACCTAGTGTTCTGGAGAGCCATTTATATTTCAATTGCTTTCCTATTTCAGTGAGTACAGGTGCTTGATCAGGGGGAACATACTGGATAAGAATGGAACAGCGGGACCCTCGATGGCCCCGGCAGGAACCCTTCGAAATCAACTCAATGTTGCTCATCTCCCTTTCGTAATCAAGCCTCCCACTTAAAGCTGCTTCTATTGTTCTGCCCTTCCTCCCGCTCTTTCTCCATTTCTCTCTTTCAGTCCTTTTCCCTAATCTCATAAAAATTCAGAAGGATACTCCCACATTTTGCTCCTCTCTCTCTCCTGCCATTCTTGAGAACATTATAGCTGATCTCCATGGTGAAGAAGGGAGGATGAACTCTCTGGCCTCTCAAGTATGCACTCCGTGGCACCCTGCTTTTCCTGTGAACCAAAAGTGAGGCCTCTTTTTTGATATGTCATACCTTTTTTGTGCGTTTCAAGTTTCAAAATACACCTTAATCTGACTTTTAGTACTCATACCTGAATTCAAAACCATTTATGTCCCCAAGTACTTGGAAGACTGCTTGATGTGCATATAAAGGAAGACACTCACACATTTAAAGTTGTACTGATCGTCATTGCAATGTGAAAGGAAATAGAGAAAATCTCTAGGAATAGACCTGCATTACACCTTCTGTACCCAAGCTGTGTGTAAAACCTGCAGTATAATCGACACATTGTACAGCATGACAAAATCCAAATTTTACTCAACATAGCTCTGACAAACTTTCTTTACTGATCTAGGATCGGAATCAAAACCTCAACTTGTACCCTTTGGAAAAACAAGATCCAGATCAAAACTCCTGGATCAGGCTCTGTGGGTTAGGAATGATTTGAGACAATCCCCAGGGGTCTCTGCTTATGTCACAGTGGGGTCACCGAAGAGTGAGTAGAAAAGGAGACAATCAGATCTCATCTACCTCCCATGGGTCACCCTCTTTCTCTCAATCGTTCACTCTTTCCAAACACAAACAACTACCCTCCTTCATGCATGCCTGCAGTGCAGATTTGATTACTGGCAAACCCTCGGCAACCCTTTCCGACTCTTGTCAGAGAAAGCGGGTCAAGTCTATGAGCTCACAGGAAAGAAGATACCGGTTCGATGGAGTCGGGATAAGAGATCTGACATCTTCAGGGTAGAAAGAGCAGGTTTGTCTGTCGAAAAGGATTTGATTTACCCAAGGATTAATAGCACAAAAGCACAGGTTTGAGAAGTAGGGATCCTGGGACTTACAGGAGGCAGGGTGGCGTAGTCAGCACTGGGAGTTTCTCGCTCACCTGTTTAGGGGCAAAGAATGGGGAGAGCGGCCAAGACCCCGGTCCTGTACATCAGAGTTTCTGTTGCACGCATCTCCATTCTTTTATATTTGAGTCTGACAAAACGCAAAATCGATAATGCTTTTTCCCCATTTCCTCTTTGATGCAACTTCAAAAGGTTAGTGGACAGCTCTCAGAGGAGTGTTCAAAAGGAGGAAGGAGGGGCAAAAAAAAGAAGATAAGGAGAAAAAGACACTCCCCGAAGAAAAAAAAACTGAAGGGGCTAAACAACGTGCTTGGAATTGAAGTTGTGCAAGAAAAGCCCGGTGCGGCTAGGAGCACCTGCAATCACCACTGTGGTTTGCTGCATTCAGCCAGTGTGAATGAGAGTAAAGAGCAAAGCGGTCTCACACAAAAATATCATCTGCACCTGCAGGAGTGCATGGTGGACACCATGTGTACATAGACCTAATGCATACTGTGTAATTACAGCTGCATCTGTATCCGCACAGATAATAAGTTACACCCAAGGTACACCTAACTAACCTTGGCTTGTAGTAATAGATACAAGTCTCATTTGAATCTCAAAAGATTTCGTAAACCCTAAACTGGTTGACCCAAGCACTATTTGAAGAGAAATGTGGCAGTGTGTTCAACCAAAATTGTCTTCAAATGAAAACAATCTCATACTCTTTTCCAACTGCATTTCAGTGTGAGAATAATCACCTTTCACCCTACTCTGTGTTTGAGAGGGTAGAGCATTTGTGCATGCGTGTGCTTCAGGTGAACACTCTATCTGTGTGTGTGTGTGTGTGTGTGTGTGTGTGTGTGTGTGTGTGTGTGTAGGTGCAGCTGGACCTGTGGTGAATGTGTTATCAGTGAAGTACTGTGAGAAGGAGAATTATGGCAGGCCTGAAATACATTCTGACAGCCAGAGACATCAAAGGATTCCTTACAACTGTGCTCTTAACGTGGAGTCAATGTAGGAAATTACTCCGAAGGCGTGAGACGACTATCCTTCTGAACAGTCAAATCTCTCAAACATAAAAAACAGTGCCTGATGCCTCACGAAATCTACAGCAAATGGTCATTAATCAGTAGAACCTTTTATCTAGCTTGAAGTGTTTAGTCACCAGGAAACAACATTTGCAACCCAATAAGTTTCGTAATGCAACATTTCTGTGTATAATTGGATATTCAACAAGACAAAAATAAAGGAGAAGATTTAAGTCATCTGACAAGAATTGATTGGATCACTGGCACCTACTAGTTGAAACTTACTTCGGATAAAAGGAATATTCTGGGTTCATCACAGATTAGGATTAATCAACAGCAGCATACTTTTGATTACCAGTTGTCTTAAAAATTTTTTTTTTTTTTTTTTTACAGTGACGCACTCACAATGAAGTGAACAGGGCCAATCCATAAATGTTAAAATAACTCAACGTTTCAATAGTATGGCCACAAGATGCCCCATAAGATGACCATAACAATGATGACGAGAACCACTTTTTAGCTCAAATAACACGTTTGATAATCAAAGCTTACATTTTTCAGATAATAGGCCCCATTTACTTGTAAATACCTCACTGTAACCGTTTTTTAAGGGGTAAGAAATTGTATTGAACCTGGAATATTCCTTCAAGAGGCCTTGGCGACATCAGCTGGAAAGGAAAGTGGAGAAAGAAACATTTTGAACCACAATAATGTGTATGAAGTACATAGGATTGATAATTGTTTGATGTTGACAGTCTAACGGGATAAAATTAGCGCAGGTTTGATTGAGCGGCGACAGAAGCATCTGATGTAACAAGGATCTTTTTACTTTGGAGTGGAGATTGTCTTGCCTGGCAAGAGGGTGAGTCGAGACTGGCACATGGGACTCATGCCAAACTGTCCGAGGCGCCAGGGCTCAGATGTAGCGTGAGGATGGGTGTGTCCGTGCATGGCATGGGTAACCAGGAGAAGTGCCAGACTACAATTCTTCACAGAAGCTTTCCCCTCCTCCCTCTCTCTTTTCTAATCTCTTTCGTCTCGATTTCACTCATTCATCCCCTCCACTTTCTCTCCCTCACCATCTTCAGACTGTCCGGATGCTTTGTCAAACACACAATCACACACATACACACACACACACACACCACTGGGGCTAAATCAAAAATCTATGCTCTCAATGGCCAGTCAATATCTCATTAAGCAGTCACTGTGCCCAAGTTGGCAGGTAATGCATTTCATAGTTCTGACACACACTCATACACACTCCGACAGCCTCTCTCACATGCCACACATTGTAATAACCTGTGGAAATGTGGCACTCAGTTTCTTTCACAAGTTGCGGTGGAATATGGTCACTCAACCTCCAAGGAGAAACGATGACAGACTGTGTTTGTGTGTGTGTGTGTGTATGTTCTTATCAATCCAAAACCCACTTCCACATTCCAGGATTGATCCCTTGGTTTGATCCAGTCATGTCTTTTGGCAGGTCTAGACTGGACTAGATTAAACTCGATTGCAAAGCAGTCGGACATATATGCCTATCATTTATAATGCTGCACTGCCATTAAAGTAATCTCATTAAAGAAAAATTCTGATACTCTGCAAATGTACGCAAACATGAAAATTCATGTTCTAGCACTGCTCTGGCATTTACAAACCTCAGTATTCAAAGCGCTGACAGAGTTACCTTCAAACACCTGCGCTGTTAAACAATGACCTGCAAGAACATGACCAAAGAAGAAGAGGAATTATGCAATAGACGGCTATAGCGCCACCCCTGGTTACCATAAGAATGCAACAAATTTTAAATTGCTTTCTTACAAATTTCAGAATACAAGATGATAAAGTTCAAGTATGTTTCAGCCCCTAGATGCGCATTGGTAGTTTTTTTTTTTTTGCACATCAGAATAAAGTCTTATTCTGACTGTGAACCGGCCACTCAGACAGGAATAAAGCATCTGAATAACATGATTATTCCCCCCACACCACCCCCACCTCCCCTCCACCTCCACCTCATCTCTATTTTAACGCAACTTTCAAGGGCATCATGATTACTAATTCTTCTTCAAATGTGAGTTTTTAAATTTTTGACTTTTGAAACTGCCAAAATTGTTAATGTTTAAAGCAAAAAACATTAACACCATACAAAGTGGCACTTAAATATCCATAAAAAAAAGTGACTCCTTACCGCTCTCCATTGCAAAATTCGAAGCCTCTGCAGAAATAGTCCACTTAACACTCCTTGCTGGCCACTAATCTTGCTCTTTATTTTTAACCCTAGCTTGTGGGCTTCATCTTTACTTCACCTTAATCTGATTTTGCCTGCCCTCTTTCTGTCCTTTGTGGCTAACTGGATTACAGCCAATCTTGTTAACCTCTGCTGTGTTACCGAAATGCCCAGAGGATCACACTGGTCAACTGCACTCTACTAGTCCAGCGACTAAAGAGGAAAAGAGCAAACCACTAACGTTCAACTTCAACATGCAAATGTTATTTGCTTTGACTTTGTTTTTTAACGTCTACATGCGATTACATTCATTCTGCTCTGGTATTTTTCAGAACATGTGCAGCAAAAAAGATTTTGAAAATATTTCAAACAGCTCTTTTCCAACATACTTTATAGCTTATTAAAGGGTTAATTACCACACAGATGAAACAGGCCTGTTTTTTTCTGTCTTTGGCACATCAAACAACTTTCTTTAATTATGTAATTAATATTTGGAGTTTTCATCTTAATTGTGTGGAGCAGGCTAGCTCATTTGCATAGGGTAATGAGAAGGATGTTTCCATTACAGGTAATTAGGTACTTGAGAGGCAAGTGTGTGGCTAGAAGGCTGGGAAAGAGGAAAGGAAAAAGGAGGGATGACGGTACGATCGGAAAAAAGACAGATAACCGTATAATATTACCGAACAAGGAGGCGTTAGCGTCTGTAACGACATGCCTGTCAAATGACTTGCAAAGCAAACACATAGTAATTGTCTGACGTGAACCAAATGTGGTTTCACAGCGAAATCAGTGTCACATTCAGTCGACTGCTCTGATAATGATGCTGAACTGAAATTACTCAAAATTCTAATATGACATTCAATTATATGAATCCATTTACAAAATAAATAAATAAAGGGTCATTATTCATGATTTTTAATTTTCAGCAATGAAAAAAAAAAGAGGCTTTTTCAATAGAAGACATCTAATAATACACAAATCTATCAAAACATTGTAACCGAGTCACTGCAAACGGTATCAATTTCTGTAAGACATTAGGAAATCTTTTATTAAACAGTTAGACACACTGTAGATGTGGCTTTGGTTGTAAGATAATGGATTCCTCCAGTCTCCAAGAGCTCTATTTTCAGTTTGTAAGCCTCTTCAGAACAACCCACACATGAGACCCGGGGTCAAAGGCTATCTCGTACACCTGCTCCAGCTCCACAACACACAATTTGCACGTTAATATCCACAATCACACACACACACACACTTTTTAACGGCCACATGCATGCAAAAAGCAAAACCCACATGCTCACTTAGAACAAGATGCTCTCATATTCAGATGCCGGTGAAGGTATGATCAATCCCAACACTCAAAGATCAGAAAAATAGCTCATAAAACATGTGCTTCAATGCACGATCTTGTAATTCCTTGCAAAATCAAGACGGAAAATTTACATAAATATTTCATTATGCAAAAGACATAAGTATGGCTTACCAATGCATTTTGATGCAGCATAAAAACTCATTAATATAACGCGTGCTATTTAGCTCAGCTTCAACATACAGATACCAGAATTACGAGGCGGTTCAGTGTTGTGGTAATGCAATAACTGCGAGTGCAGTGGAGGTGAACTGACGAAAAGCTTTCAGTGGGAGATTCACGGAGAGGGTGCGAAGGAGAGGGGTGGTGTTACCGCGGCTCAACACCAACATTCATTGCTTTTTCCACTCTCAACACCTCTCGCCTAATACATAATGACAGCTGTGTGTGTGTGCGCGTGCAGAGAGGAGGGTGTGTGTGTGTGTGTGTGGCGGCATGGAGCGCTAATGGATCGGAGAGTGTAAATGTATTGTAAAGTATATACAAAATAAATACTTCAGATGAAAAGGAATGAATATGAGCATGCAGGTTATCCAGCCTAGAGGAGGCAGATGAGTGTGTCTGTGTGTGTTATTATGGCAGGGGGGTTGGGACCACTGAGCAAGGATTACGTCGGAGGCATGATCAACACCAGTATAGTGGTGTGGCGTTCACCCTGGTTGTTCACGGGCCAAAAAAATAGGTCAGTGGAACACGAAACACGCCGACGTCAACCCAAAACTACTGGCAGTCGACATGTCCTGTGTCCTGACTCAAACTCTCCTTGACCTCTTACCTTCAAAAACACACACACCGACACACACGTTTCTGACTTGGAACGAGACCCCCATTTCTTGAAAAACTGACTTACTTAAAATAACCAAACAAGTAAAAAATATTAAATTTGCTTTCCCCTGCAGCTCAGGAATGGGAAAAACCAGGTTCCAGCATCTTAACAGCCCCTTTTTTATTGACATTCCGCTGCTTTATAACTTTGTCTGACTAACTTAATTTCCCTCCATAATAGAAATATATGACAATGCCACAACTTAATTCTACTGGAATGAAAACATGCATCTCTCTTTATCTCTCTCTCTCTCTCTACATGAGACGCTCACACAGAGAGTTGGCTGACTATAAATAAAGCCCTTTGCAGCTCGACTCGCTTGCAAAAAAAAAGGAAGTTTACAAAAAGCACAGACAAATCCCCAGCATGCTTTTGTCCTCTTACCTTTCATAGCTGAAATCACAAAATACATCATTAAGCTCGGCGGTCCATAGGCGAGCGGGTCTTGCGAGTGCTAGCACGAGGAGTGCACTGCTGTTTCAGCAGCAGCTGGCCAGCATAGCTCTGCCGCTCAGCTGCGCTCGCATGACCACACCACAATCCATGTGACTCTGACATCAGCGCTCCCTCGCTGTCGGGGCCCGCCCCTGGGCTGGGATTGGCAGAGGAGAGGCCAATGAGAGGGAGGTGGGAGGGGAAAAGGGGGCTGGGTCTTTTTCTACAGAATGCAATGGCTGTGACCGGAGCCGATGGGATGGGGTGAAGGGGAGGCTGTCACTGTCTCTTTATCGCCAACAAGAGAAAGTCATAACAGAAGCACAACACCAAACAAGTTTTTTTTTTTTTTTTAGCTCTCAATCGTTATGGTAGAACAATTGCAAGAATGTTTAGTGTGATGCAAAAAAAGTAGTGGCAAAAAAATGTATTTAATTGATTAAGTAGCCTATTATGCTACATTGTTATTATTATTATTATTTTTTTTAAAAGCTTCAGCTAAATTAATTACACATGGCATGACCAACCTAGGACCCAATTGGTAACCTTGAAATGTAAAATGTATGCATTTTGACAAACTATCTAACAGCTTTGTGCAGTATGCTAATTAAAGCACTACTGCAAAATATTAAAAGTTATTATAAAATGATTACATTTATTGAGTGGCGCTGAGTCACTGTTTTTTGATGACGAAAAACATTATTGAGTAAAACAGTGACATTATTCAAAAACAGTTTTTTTACGTTGTAGCTAAATTACAGAAACATGCTATGGCCCTTGAAACATGCTATGGCCCTTTAAAATTATTCAAAATTATTCAAAATTGGATGGATGGAATGATAGATAGAACGATATAACGATATAGATAGAACGATAGATAGAACGATAGATAGAACGATAGATAGAACGATAGATAGATAGATAGATAGATAGATAGATAGATAGATAGATAGATAGATAGATAGATCACAATATTTCTATAATTTGTATAGAAAAAAAGTCTACATTTAAAAAATCTTTTGTGAACATTGCATTATTCCCTAAAAAACAACTAGTAGACTGTACCATTGTGTAATTTAGAGGAAACCAATTTTTCACAGGGCCCTGGACATGTCCCCAGCCGAAAAGCGCCCTGCCATCCCTGTATATATGTGTATATATATTGTAACTAATGCTTTAGCAATGCAAAGTTTATCTTATCATGCCAATAAAGCTGCTGAACAAAACAGGAGGGGTAGAAAAAGGCAAGAGTCAAAAAGAGTGTCATGTTTTTCGTTTGTCTTGGCGCTGTGGCGGCAGTCTCTCGCTTCCTGTGTGCTAATATTAGAGGGGCAGATGAGGCTGCAAGCAACTCCAGATGTTTTCAGAGAGAGAGAGAGAGTTACTGGCCGGTTCTCTGACCTCCCTCCAGGAGGCTGGTTTCATCTTTTCCTCTCTCAGTGCTCGGTGTCCTGCCTGCTGAGAGAGGTGCTCACACTGGCTGCCCTGGCAGCTGAGCTCCAGAAGATAGCAGGAGAGAGAAGAAGAGAGAGACTCATCCTGATCCTTCCACCACACAGTGACTGTCTGATGAGTTTCACTATCTCACCATCCTTTTCATTTTCTCTCTCCATCGCTCCGTCGGAGACCCCCTCCCCCTCGTGAGCGCTCTCTCTCTCTCTCTCTCTCTCTCTCTAATAATCTGCTCAGGCTTCATAGCAGCTGGCTGCTCATGATTCTGGTCTTAGAGAGAGCTGGCTCCGGCCACAAACCAAACCCAGCTCTATTTTGAGCCCCTGCTCTTCTCATCTCCACCCTGGAATAACGTGAATCTCAGATAGCAATATTACAGTGCATTAAGGGGGGGCTGGGGGTTCATATTATTGAAGCATCTTCTATAATATACCATTGAGCTGTTTTTTTGTTTTTTTTACTGATGCTATTGTCGATGTAATGTATATAATAATATGTACACCATTGTAGAGGAGTTTTTTTTAATAGGGTTTATTCCCCATGTAATTATAATTTAAATCATTTAAATAATGGATTCATGAATTATCAAATCACACACACATTGGGTTTCCATGTTTTATGGGGACTTTCTATAGACAATGATTTTATACTACACAAACTGTATATTCTATCCCCCTACACTAAACCTACCCATCACATAAAACTTTCTGCATTTTAAAATTTTCAAAAAAGCCTTACTAGGCTATGATTTATAAGCTGTTTCTCTAATGAGGACCAAAAAATGTCCCCACAAGGACAACAATTGCCATCAATGTGTGAACATTTTTGTCCTCATTACATAGGGTTTACCTGGTGTTTTACTGATAAGCTGTCGTAGCAATGGTATTTTAATAGAAACTATTTGTAGCAAAGTACATTTTTGTTTAGAGTTATAAACATACATGTATGTGTGATAGGCTAAGGCTAAAATCACTGTTTACCTGAATGGCTGTGTTTGCTATGTTAATTTAACACTAAATGAGCAGGAATAACTGCCGTGAATCCCCTGAATAAAAAAAAAAATGCAAATACACACTCCACACCTGATGCTATAAATCTCACAAATTACCGTCTGATCACGACCTCTTGTGTGATCCATTAGAGGCAGCGAAAATAAATTAACTCATGTTATGTCAACACTAATCCGTCAACGGTCTCCGCTTAATAAGCAAAATATAATTTCCCCTCCATGATTATCAAATGAGGTGTATCATAGCTGAAAATTAGCCACGTCGAAAGTTGCATTAGCCGGCGTGGAGGTAGTTTAGCTCGTGTCACGCTGTGCTGTTAGCATTAGTGTTAGCGGTGGGCCTCTATTAAGCTACTGTGTTTTCTGACCGTGTGGTACTCGCGCTCTTTTGGATGAGTCAGTCCAACTGCAGCTTGTGGTAAGGTTAAACTGCTCTGCTCTGTTGAGATACTTGCGGTCGGTAGGTAAACAACAGTACTGTGGTTAGAGCAGACTGCTGAGAGAAAGCGTTTCAGAACAGCGTGCCTCTGGGCAGTGCAGTTTCAGGTGAACACGTGTGTACGTGGAGTGGAAAAAAGGCTACATGTGCACTCGCATGCAAAAAAACCTACACAGCACGTTTTCTTCTTCCTAACCCTTTAGATCTCAGTACGGTAACCCAAGATTAGACTTCAAATGTGTTATCATTAATGGTGAAAAAAGATGTCTGTGGCTTTGAGAGTTACAGATAAAAAAGGAAAGTGGAACATTTGTCGTATGTGCGATTGTTTGCAGTTGTGATTGTTTGCAACTGTAGCTCATACAACTTCTCAACTTTGCATATACAGTACATTATCGCATATGCCACCCATTAATAGCCGATGTGTATCAGACAGTAAAACTGATATACAAAGCATTACTCTCCACAAAATACTAGGCACTTAGACCAGCGAGGCATATCAAATCACACTCTGTAATTTCCTAGTATGTTCCCAACCAGTCACTGGAGAGACGTCGGCATCTACAAGGCGTCAAAAATCAAACTGTGAAGAACTGCAACAATCAACGGAGGAATTAAGTGGTGTTAATGACAACAGCTGCCACCAGACAGGCCTCGTCTTCTCCGCTCAATGCCCTGGAATGCATTTCTCTCTCACTTTCAAACCTGGCTTTCCCAAACTCAGAACCTAGGACTGTGGAGTTTGATGGAAGTCTCAGAAGACGCCACCTATTTTAAGGCAATGAATTGATTAAATTGGTTTGTTCAGTCACATACTAGCCCAACCCAGTGACCGTGAATTGCCAAGTAGGACACGTTCCTGGATCAGCATCCTTAATGGTCCTGATACAACCCTCCAATCAACCGATCAGATTATAGGGATAGGGGTTAGGGCTCAAGGGCTTGAACAATGTTCTTCAAAATAACCCTGTTTCCTTCAGATTCAGGGTTGATATTTGGGAAAGGGTTAGGAAAGATACTTTCAAGAGGAACGTTGGTCCAGGACCAACAAAATTTGTTGATCCAGGAGCACGTTTTACTTTGCAAAATCATGGTGACCAATGAATCTAACCCTAAAACCGGTCGCCTTGATTTTCCAACATGTTTTGTTGATCCTGGAACAACATTCCTGTCCAAAAACATAGTCCCACCCCTAAACTTAACCCTAACCATCACTTACACCTGAAATAAAAGGGAAACGATTGGTGAATAAGAACGGTGCCCCAAACCCTGGTTTAAGGTCTAAACTTGACAACTACAGATAACTTATCCCTCAAATCTGATTGGTTGTTTGGAATGTTGTTCCAGGATCATGTACAAATTGGCGAAACCACAATAACCCCCTAGAACAATATGGCAAAGATTGGTTGACAAGAATATTGTTCCAAGAACAACAACAGATGTTGATCCAGGAGCATCGCTCTTTTGTATATCACATGAAACATAATATGAGGTGAATGAGCACAGGAAAGTGTCCAACCTTTGTTTACACCACGTTTCATGTGCCATTTTGCCTCAAGCATAGGTACAATACAATCTGGTTCTTCATAAAACATAAGTAAAGAACCCTAACCCAACAAGGCGATTTTCTAACCAACTTATATCAATTATTGGCCCAGCGTGGGTGTATCTCTACCACAGTACAGCGAGGGCCAAAGGTGGACTCTGTCAATCTTTCCCTGTCTCTCTCCATAATCACAGCAGCCCTAGTCAAGTGTCTGGCTCTCCACCTCCTGATTAATTCAAGCAAATGTATTTATTGTAAACAACCCCTGTGGGATGGAATTCAATTGAGAGGGGACGCAGAGCATCCACTGGTGCCCCCGAGGAGCCAGGCGGAGGACTGCAGCCGATAATGGGCTCATTAGCAGTCTGTCAGTAGCATCCCACGCACGGGCAGAACAGCAGCTGATCCTCTATCCACTTTAACTCTTGCCTCTCCTCAACACCGAAACCACAGCTTCATGGAGAGAAGGAGTTTGCTTTAATGGAACACATAGCATGTAATCGAAGACAAGATGAGGTCTAAATGGCCCTCATATAAGTGTGAGCGATTCACAAGTACATTATTTGAAAGAATAATGTAGATGGTGCTGTAAAATGTAGGAATTTAAACACTCTCATTATCATGCTAACAGTAGCATGCTAACAGTAACCCTTAACAGTGACTGTCAACAAACTAAAACACTCTCATTGAAGTTCTGTCTCTAATTTATCCAATTTAAAGCACTGCTGCTAAAAAAGCTGAAGCTCAACAAGCTTTGACCTCAACCTCACCAAACAACTAGTTGGTTTTAGGACAACTGACACATATCCTAATTATTTCACACTGAATATTTTGTTTTATTCTGAAATATTATGGAAGTTAAATGTGTTACAAATGCCGTTTCAAGTCATTTCTTTCAGCACCCAGTCTAGCCACACAATTTTCTCACAAGTAGCTATAACTTACAATGTGTTTCTCAGCACCCAAAACCACATCCTTGCATAATATACACAGTAATCTGTGTGCTACAGTCACCTACTCTTTGTTTCAAGGTTTATTAAACGTTTCCCTAAACCCAGAGGGAAAGTGAAGAGGATGATGGTCTCACAGAGACAGATGCCACATACGTGACAAGCGATTCCTTCTAGAGCTCACAGGAAGGAACTAATATCAATCTATCAACAGCATACATCGAACAATATGATCACCAGATAGAGGCCAAAGCTACTGCTTTATCTGGATTAAGCCAAGAGTTACAGACCATCCTGACGGGATGAGTAACAACAGATATATCACAGAAGTGGCACTTTCTTGCAGTAATGCTGAAAGTGGCAAGGCAGCCAGTTCAGACCATTACTGAATTAACAAGTCACCCCTAAATACACACCAACAACCTCAATATGGATCAGTTTAATATATATCTATATGCCGAAGAGTGCGGGAGCACAATATCAAACCGTAAGCGCACGAGCCCATATAAAACAATCATAAACCAATTTAGAGCCATTCCAGGCAATTTCCTGTGGCTTCCATCTGAGAAGAGGACTTCAATAAATCACTCCGACAACAAGGGGAATATCTATTTCCAGGATAAATAGACAAGACTATTGGGCTTCTTTTCGTTGAAAGAGAGGGAGACGTTACAGAGGGAGTTCACACACACACACTGAAAGGATTAAGAGAATTAGTGTGTTTTTGAGTTCATTTTCCGAAATTTTAGTACTGATTTAATAATCCGGAAATGTTAGTTGGTGATATTTGAGATGTTTGATCAGAGACTTGCTTAACCACCACAAAAACGTTCACACATCATCATTAAAAACTAATCTCTGAAATCAGCATTGGAGTGTTCGATATCTGAAGACCGCTTTCAACTTTCGACCACTTACTCCAAATGTCACATTTGAATCTCACAGAAGACGAAGAAAGGGGGTTATAAGACCAAAATGGATCCCCTCATCAAGACCCAGACAAAAAAGTGTTCCCAGTAGCATCGAACAAAACAAAAAATGGGCCAATTTCTTCGTTAGTGTGCGATATAATGACACTATGCTCCAAAGAATGACTCAGCCTCAGTTTGGGAAGCAATTATTGAAAATGGGCCAATGTGATTGGTTTCATTGCACATTTTGGATACCACTTTGGGGAAATGGCTTAAAATAAAATATTGCCAAATACCCACTTTTTACTGGAACATGTATGAAATATTGAAACTTAACTCTTTCCCTGCCAATGACGGAAATTTCCAGCTTTCACTATTATATGGTAGGGGGCGCTATGACACATCTTCTTAAAGAGTACTGAATCTCCTGATCAAGAGACATGTGAAGAAGCAGCAGAAACAAGCGATATCATACTGTATGTAAGCAGATGCATGTAAAATAACGCGATCACTAAATGAAATGTCGACCCAGCAAGAGCTATAGGACTGTGAAGCATTAGGTGTGTTGATGGACTTGATCTACTCCATCTATGTTTTGATCATCGTTCTCAATCCGATCCAGACATAGTCTTTGACAAAAACACGATTTTCTCAGCTGCTTGCTCAAAATATTGCTTTTTTATGAAACTTACCCACATTCAAGTGTTGATAAAAAGGAATGCATGAAGCTAGAATAAAATGGGTTTTGCTTGTAAAGCAGAGGGTCTGTTCTTTCTTTTGATATATTGCACAACAAAATATTCTGGGGGCCATGGAACTTTTGTGAAAATGATCAAAAATGCTGGCGGTGGCTGGCATTTTTTTTTTTTTTTTTTTTTGCTGGTGGGGAAAGAGTTTTTCAGGTTTCATATTTAAAAAAAATGTAGGCCTTTGTTGAAACTCTTTATAGGGCTTTTATTTTCTGACTAAGACACATTTCTTTTCCCAAAAACATTTACAAAATCATCAAAATGTAATTGTGCTGTAAGCAAAGATTAATAATCAACAAAATAAAAGGAGCCAAGTCACCAGACGAAACGTCTAGAGCAAATACAAACAGACTTGCCAAGAACAAAGCGCGGAGACCAGAGACAGAAAGCTATGTTTGACATGTTACTCAAACAAATCTCCAATCCTCCTCTACACTGAGTGTGTTTACTTCAAATTAAATTTGAACCCTTCCAGGTATTAATAATATGGAGACGTTTGGCAGTAAACAATTTGATAAGCATTAAACTCCCCTTGTGCTCAGTCTAATTGAAAACATCAGATGGCCCCAAGCGGCTGTTTGCTTGCTGTTGCCGTCGATGTTGTCGCTGCTCGGTTAGTTTTAATAGAGCAGAGATGTCAAACCAATTTCTTTGTCTTTGGGCATTTTCTCGTGTTGCAGACGTGGCTGAAAGAGACAAACAAATAAATGTGTTTATGAGATTAATTTGAGAGCGGTAGAGAGAGGCAGTCAAGGTGAGCTGCGAATCGCTAATAGCAAGGACAAAAAAAATAAGAAAGAAAAAAAAAATGCTCAGAGGACCGAGGTGAAAATACTTCAAAAATGAGAATAAGTGCCTCGGGTGTGGGATCCTATTTAAGATCATATCAACTGATAGATTAAACCGACTGGAGAATTTGTGCTTCACTACGGTGAATGTGTATCGCCTTAGAGCTTAAGAAAGGAGAATAAAAAAAATGAGGAGTTCTGTCTTCAAAAATATGCGAAGATCTCATCCAAGTCTTTGGAAAGAGAGTTTGAGAGAATGAGACAAGGAGGAGGAGGGGACATAACACCATGTACCGGGGTCTGAACCGGGGCCAGGAAGAGATGTTCAGCATCCTAATGATCTCTTTCTTCCTCCCTGTGAAGCTGCTCGAAACTCCCTTTCCCCGAGAAAAAAAAAAAGGAAGCGGAGGTGATTGGGAGGGGAACCTCGTCTGCGTCTCCACAGGAAGTAGGGCAGGTGATTTTGGGTGTGATAATTACGGTCATAACTAGGCATGAGGGATAGGTAATGGCCCTTCTTATCCTTCATGTGGAGCGTCGGCGGTCGCGGCGACTGTCGCGGGCAAAAAGCATGATTATGTTGTTCTTTGCGCGCTACTATGACTGCTGTACGAGCCCCGAAGACTGCTGAAAAGGGCAGCGGGGGAGCGTGGCCTTTGAGGGGGAAGTTAACGAATGAACTTCATTATTGAGGAGCATACCGGGGAGACCCCCTGGAGCGAGTGATGTATTACCCCGTGTCAAGAAAACATGCAACGCCCTCCCCCAACACACTACATCCTCAATGCCAAACGATTACATCAAATCTAAAAGAAGGGATAGGTCAACAGAAAGTTTACTTAAGATCGCATGAAACATAAACAGAGTAACAGAGGATAAAGGCATTCAAACACACACACAAAACTGAAAATAGGGATGTAAACATAAGTTTACTTAAGATTCTGTGACAAAAAAATAAGAATAATACTTGAAATTGGCAGCTGTACATTATATAATAATTCTGAAAAAAAGAGATGAGTAAACTTAGAAACCAAAAAAACTGTTTACTTAAATGGAAATGAAAAATAATAAACATCTTTGTAAAATGGAGTCGATTAAAGACTTTTACTTTAGGAGGTCATGTGGAAAATAAAAGAATGACACAGTTGTACATAAAAATGCAAAATACACAAAATAAATAAACAAATAAATCAATAAAAAATACAAAAACAATTTTGAAAGTAGAAAGCAGTCAAAAAAATTAAGAAATGCAAAAAGAGCAACGGTATATAATAAAAACTCATTTAAAAAAAAAAATCTGAAAAAAGAGATGAGTAAACAGTCAAATGAAACATTTAAAAGAGTACTGCATAAAAAGTGCTGTACAGAATGAAAAAAAAACTCTGAAGAAAGAAGAGATGAGCAAACAAAATTGTTTACTTGAAATTGCCTGTGAAAAAAAGAAAAAAGAAAGAAGAAAAAGACCAACGCGAGAAAACGGCAGCTGGGAAAACAAGGCCAAGAATTTTTTTTTAAAGTAAATACTACTAATATTACTTGAGATAAAAACAGTTACATAGAAAAAGAAGATATTTAAATAGAAATTTAGGGAAAATCAAAAATACTTCATTTGCATATACATGTTGTTGTTGCTTAGTTATCTGATGTATGAAAGTACTTTCCAAGCTATAAAGTCACATAGGTTTTTAACCACAGCTGTGAAACGCAATAACTCTTCTCAATCATTTTGAAGTCAGAGGTGCGTCACATTACCACATCGCTCTACCACAGAGGAGCAGACCGCAGAGAACCTCCACCTCTCAGAGCACAAATTCAGCTCATTTATTAGGATTTACATTGTCCTGCAACTTTCCCTCCAACTAAAACACCATTATATTCCCCCAAGATACCGTAGCTGTGGGAGAGGGCTTCTCTCCTCAAGATTGAGGGAGTTCTTGGGGCTACGATACTCCTTGAATTTGGCCCTTTCGGTAGGCCCAAAACAACAGTCGTTTTCTTTCGGTCCATTTTTAAGCTTCTGGTCAGAGGGCTCTCAGCTTTTCTCTTTACTGTTGACTTATGAGTTAGGATGTTTGGGAGCTATTTATCACGGGCCTGGCTCATCCTGCACCCTCACACATTAGTAATGTTCTCCACCGAGGAGTAGGCCTGTCACAGCTCTCTTCCCCCGGAACCTTTGAACAAGGTAGGTCACGTCGAGGCCTCGTGCATGCCCCACTTTTAGTCTTTCACGGCACCTTTAAATTCGCCCAGGCCCGGTGCGGACAGAGACGTCCTAGGGGCATCGTGGGTATTGAGTGATGCTCTTGCGACTTGAAACGGAAGAAGCGACAGATCTTTTCTTCCATATTGTGACGTACAAATCAATGTAGCGGATTATTGAAAAACAGAAAAAACGCAGGGCGGGACTTGCTTCAATCTATTGATTGTTGTTTGGATGTTGAGATGTGGGTGTGGCTATCAAAAGTGGAGGAAGATGAACGAGAGCTTGAAGGGGTGGGGTTTAACCCAACTAAATGATTGGAGAAGTCCTGCATACATCACCAGAAAGAAGTCTGTCATTTTTACTGGAAGGTTCAGTAATGACATTTTGGTTAAACATTACAAGGTCAAAAAATGGTCAAAACCTTTACAATAAGGTTTACTTAGTTAACAGTAGTTAATGGATTAGCTAACAATGAGCAACATGTATTATTAATCTTTGTTAATGGTAGTTAATACAATTACAACTGTTCACTGTTAGCCCCTTTCACACAGCGCGTTGATCCCGGGAAATTGCCGGGAAATTGCCAGAACGCCTTCTGTGTGAACGCAAACAACCCGGGATTGATGCCGGGATCGATGCCGGGTTGGGGACCTAGTAACATTGCCGTGTTCAGTCCCGGAACGCGCGCTGTGTGAACAAAAGCCGTAACCAATGCCGTGTCGTAATGATGACGCTGAAGTGAAGTGAAAGCAGGCTAGTGAAACGGTACGTAATGCGCTAGTTTATGATCGAATCAGAGAAAAAAACGCACAACCGTGGTTTCTCCAGAGAGAAATCGCAGCTCATAAGCAAACTATACGCGCTGCTGAGACATTACATGTCACATCGATGTCACGTGTCTTTATGGGATTTTTACGGGTTGTGTGTGAACGCACACTCTTAGTTAAGGTTAGCACAGATCCATTAAATAATAAAAATGGTCCAAGTTTCACTATTAACTAGTTGCTTAATAGCATCCATATTACTAGGATATTGGCTGTTTATTAGTACTTATAAAACACATATTAATATGCCTTATTCTGCATTTTCTACATTAATTAATCCTTCCCAATACCTAAACTTAACAACTACCTTACCAACTATTAATAAGCAGCAATTAAGAGTTTATTGAGGTAAAAGTTAATGGTTAGTTAACAGTGAGAATTAGACCCTAATCTAAAGTGTGACTACTAACTATACAACTTTTTATTTTAATAATGAATTAGTAAATGGTGAAATTAACATGAACTAAGGTTAATAAAGGTGACACTATTTTGATAGTCCACTTTAGACATACTACTAACTATAAGTAACTTTGCAACTACACTAGAGTATTAGTAGACTGTCTGCTTGATTTTGATGGTTCAACAGACATTCTACTGACTATAAGTAACTTTGCAAGTACATGTCAATTTATTCTACTAACCCTAACACCTAACCCTGACCATAACAGTCAGCAAATACTCTAATAAGAGTTAGATGCAAAGTTACTGATATTAATGTCTAAAGTAGACTGTCGAAACAAAGTGCAACCTTAAATGCTTTGGTAAACTAATGTTAACAAATGGAACCATATGTTACCAAACATTATATATTAAAATGATATGATGCACAATGGATTTTTTTTTCATAATAAAATCAATAACATGCATTTAGAAAATAGATAGGGTGGATTTTCATTTCATGCTGACATTCAAGCAATGCATTTCATTACGTGCATTAGCCGGGCTTCGAACTTGAAATCTTGCCGCTTCTAGCGCAATGCTTTGCCAATTGAGCTACAGGAACTGAAAAGACATCTAATAAGCAAACAAAGCGGCAACCTCATTGGAGGAATTAAAAAAAAAAATCCCCCAACCTTAAGACCACTTATTATGTCTCTTCCTGTTTTCAGATTTGTCATTTTATTTTCTGTTTGGACGACAAATGCTGTTTGAAACCAAAACACAGGATTAAGGGATAAAGTTGCTGTGCGTCGACCTTGATTCAGTAATCCAGTACATTATTCGGTAAATGTACATTTGTCTCAAGAACACAACTCCTAGAGGAGTGTAATCTCTCTCCGGCACGACAGCTTCTTAACGCAACCCAAAATGTGATGAGCGCTTCTTTCTGCAAATCAATCTAACTTAAAATTCCTCCTGAGCTATTTGTAATCTGCGAGGCTAAGGAATGTAATATTAAAGGTCCTGTTCACCCAAAAATGAAACATTGATTTTTTGTTTTCTGTGAAACGGAAAAGGAGATATTTATTAGAGCGTCCTGGCTGCTCTTTTCCATACAATGAAAGTAAACAGGTGCTGTTAAGCTCCAAAAAAATCACATTAAAAGCACCATAATAACAGTCTGAATTACATGTACTTATATTTCAAGTTTTCTGAATTCATGCCGAATGGATTTGTGTGAGAAACCGACCAAAATCTGTAATTACTATTAATTTTCGAGAAATATTCCCTTTAAAGGGTTCTTGAGTTTTATGTCAATCTGTACTGTTTTTCTGTGTTCGTCTGCAGTGTATATGGCAGGATGCAACCGATTTGAATTATGCTAGCAAAAAATTAAAGAGGCGAGTTCTTTAATGACCATGTGGTGAAAAATGAAGTTGATCTTTGGAGCGAGTCCACCACATCATTAAGGAGTCTGCCACTTAATCAGAATGGATACAAAGCCGGCAAGGTGCTAAGTGCGCAGGTGGAGTCGCACTGACAACCGCTGATACATTAAAACGCTGTGAGAAAGAGGGAAGATGGTACAGGTAGAGGAGAAAAAAAGACCTGAAAAGGACAAAACAGCGAGACGTATGGCCAATGTTTTCCTTCCTCTGTATTAAAAGAATGGTTCACCCAAAAATGTAGATTCTGTCGTCATTGCATACCTGTTTGACTTACTTTCTTCTATGAAACACACAGATTGAATAATGTGCCGGCCATTGCTTTCCATGCAATCACAAATAATGATATCTGTATCTTTCAATCCTCAAAAAGGATGTATAAAAACCATAAAAGTGCTCCATATGACGTATGTGCTATATTTCATGTACTCTGAAGTCATGATAGCTTTGTTTTGGGTGAACTATCCATTTAACACAACTTTCATGAGAAACAAAGGATAAACACAGCTATAATCTCTCAGATACAGCTTCTGCAGTCTGTTCTTCTGCAGTTATGAAGTGGTTTTCCAATGGTTTCTAAAGTATCTATAATTTGAAAGACTGATGTCTTTGAAAATCCCAGTCTTTTGCATGGTTTATTCAACAAAATTACAAGTGAATAATTTAGAAACAGAAGTTTTACAGGATAATTATAGTTCTCATTATTCCAGAGTGCATAATTGTCTCTCCACTTGTACAGTTATTGCCATTGTAACTCACATAATAAAGATGGTTTGTGAAGAGGCATAATTCTTAAGGTTCAGCATAATATCCTTATTTCCACAGTTACTCAACTGAAGATTATGTATGTTTGGGATCGTAAGATTTTTTAAAAAAAAGTTTCTGAAAGTCTCTTATGCTCAAGACGGAAGACGAAAACAACATTTCTTATAATTATCAATATTGAAAACCGTTGTGCTGCTTCATGTTTTTGTGAAAACCGAAATACTTTTTTCAGGATTCTTTGATGAATACACTGTTTTTACTCAATAAAGTGAAGTTTCAGCTACATACAGTATTAAATGCAGTGTAAAGTTTAATTGTGTTTTAAGAAATATTATTGTTTTCGTGAACTCGATTAAAATAAGTTCAGAGTACTCATAACTATTGTTTTTTATAAACTTAAATGAATTGAGGCAATCGGTTTCCTCAAATGAAATGAGTTAGCTTAACTTGTTGGGTTTTACAGTGTAGAAAGTTCAAAAGAACAGCATTTATTTGAAACAGAACATTTTAAATATCTTTACTGTCACTTTTGACCAATTGAACGCATCCTTGCTGAATAAAAAGATTGTTTCAAATATAAATCAAATATTGGTCAGAATAAGCTGCGATGTGGACCAGGTCTTACGCCATTTAGTCAAAGCTCTGGCTGTGGGAAACTAGGTGTGTGTCTTCTGTGCATGTGTGCATGGATGTGTCTGCTTGCACGCACCAGACCGTAGAGGAAGCTAATGATGGCACAAGGACATTTCATCAGCACCATCTTAAACATCAGCAGTCAGCCTCCATCAGTGGCGTTCATATCTGCCGGAGCCAGATGACCTCCGTTTCTGTCCTGCCCCATGAATCAAAGCCCTCATTTCATGCTGACATGCTGCACTTGTCGGCCACTGGACGGCTGCGCGAGACAGAAAAGTGATGAGACATGGAGAAAGTGGGGAGTGACAGATAACCCGCTTTAGCTTGTACAAGGCCATACCACTTCACCGAATGGCAAGGCGGGTGCACTATGGTGCCGCCCAAATGCCCACGTGCCTGTCCACTGTCACTTGCTGCGGTCTGCAAAGTTGTAATCCACCTTAGCAGATGGAGCTCTGTATACAATCCACAACAACAAACACGCATTGTGTGCATGACACATGTCACTCGCCGTTGTTTTTCTAGGTTGACATCTCTTCACAACAAGGTCTTTCAGGTTCAGAGAGACTCACAAAGGGACAGCATGGCTGGAGAAGAGCTGACGAAGCTAAGGACGGCACAAAGGATGCCCACCACAGAGGGGAAGAGACAGATTATGTGACTACAAAGAAACTGAAGGGGGCCCAGTACTCATCCTTGAGTAACCCCTACTGTAAGAACCCCATGCCAGACCCCAGCCTGGTCGAAAAGGACACAAAAGCAATCATCATGCCAAACCTCTCTCATTTAGAGAGCTTCAGCCAAAGAAGGTGATGGAAGAGCAAAAAAAGCCTCGCTTCAATTTATACAATTTATGCAAAAAAAAGCCCATTCACTAAGGCCCATTTGCAATTCGGCAAAATGGCCGACCATAATGCTTTTGCTGAAAAATGAGGAGCTGTCATTTTGTGTGGATGGAAGAAAAAGTATCGAGAGAGAGAAAAGAAAAGGATAAAAATCATGTTGTCCTGGTTTACGACAAATAGATGTCTCTATTGATTTCCTTTTTACTGAAGCGGCCCATCCTTCCCTGTTGTGAATATACTGACCTATTTCTGATAAAAAAAAAATGACAGGCTATTATGGATTAAGGCAAAGTGTCCAAAAAGAAAATATTCTTTCCATGGCACAAACAAATGGGAAAAATAAGATGAAACATAATCTATTGTTAAAATTGGAGAGTGTCAATTTGAATGTGCTTGCCTTTTTTTCCGCCGAGTGTCTCTTGTTGTTTGAGGATGGAAAACTTTGGGTTTCGGAGGCATGCTGAGAGCGAAATCGCTTTGTCAGAAACCGCACTCCTGGGACGCTCCGTCCATTCAAAACAGTCTCTCCTGACGAGCTTGTGTTCACTTCATTTACCAAGCACTTAGCCAACTGGCGTGACAAAAAAATATACACCGTGGCATGCTGTGACCATCACTTCTCTTGATAGAAGCCATATAACAAATCTCTTCCATATGTCAGTCTTTACAAAACAAGATGTTGAAGGTCACGCCTTGGTGACTTGTTGCTTCTCGATCTCGTGTCACTCTTAAATCCTTTCAATACTTTCCAGCCCTTCATCTGGAGCACATAACCAATCTTGACGAAATCATCATATCAATTTTTCCTCAGAGAGGCTGTATGCCAAATCAAGACAAGAAGATTAAATGTATTTCAACAAATAGGCTCTCCCATACAACTCTCATTTACGTTTTAGCTCTGCAACAGAAATATGTCAGACCACTGCTGGGATGCATTATTGGCTGTGTACAGCATGATTATGTTTAATAAATCCCTACAGCGTTAGATTATCCATAGGCGGCTCTCATCCAAGTTCTAGCAAACGACCTCTCTACAATGACAACTTATAACTAATGATTCATGATATGCCACGAAACATCGAAGAAAAGGAAGTTGTGAAATCCATGTTTGATGAATCATTTGAATGGGTACTGTTTATCGCAACAGTAATATATAATATACACTCACCTAAAGGATTATTAGGAACACCTGTTAAATTTCTCATTAATGCAAGTATCTAATCAACCAATCACATGGCAGTTGCTTCAATGCATTTAGGGGTGTGGTCCTGGTCAAGACAATCTCCTGAACTCCAAACTAAATGTCAGAATGGGAAAGAAAGGTGATTTAAGCAATTTTGAGCGTGGCATGGTTGTTGGTGCCAGACGGGCCGGTCTGAGTATTTCACAATCTGCTCAGTTACTGGGATTTTCACGCACAACCATTTCTAGGGTTTACAAAGAATGGTGTGAAAAGGGAAAAACATCCAGTATGCGGCAGTCCTGTGGGCGAAAATGCCTTGTTGATGCTAGAGGTCAGAGGAGAATGGGCCGACTGATTCAAGCTGATAGAAGAGCAACTTTGACTGAAATAACCACTCGTTACAACCGAGGTATGCAGCAAAGCATTTGTGAAGCCACAACACACACAACCTTGAGGCGGATGGGCTACAACAGCAGAAGACCCCACCGGGTACCACTCATCTCCACTACAAATAGGAAAAAGAGGCTACAATTTAAAAGAGCTCACCAAAATTGGACAGTTGAATACTGGAAAAATGTTGCCTGGTCTGATGAGTCTCGATTTCTGTTGAGACATTCAGATGGTAGAGTCAAAATTTGGCGTAAACAGAATGAGAACATGGATCCATCATGCCTTGTTACCACTGTGCAGGCTGGTGGTGGTGGTGGTGTAATGGTGTGGGGGATGTTTTCTTGGCACACTTTAGGCCCCTTAGTGCTTGTTGGACATTGTTTCTGACCATGTCCATCCCTTTATGGCCACCATGTACCCATCCTCTGATGACTACTTCCAGCAGGATAATGCACCATGTCACAAAGCTCGAATCATTTCAAATTGGTTTCTTGAACATGACAATGAGTTGACTAAATTTAGTTGACTTTCGTCTTCTCCATAGGATAATGGGATACACCGGTTAAACCTGGGCTCAGCCAGTTTTCTCTTCTCTTTTTCTTTTTTTCAACAGATCTGGACCATTTTAATTTCAAACGTCAAAATATAACAAACGAGAAACACGTTCCAAAATCTTATCTTAAAAAAAATATAATTTTTTTCATACGCACAAAAAATGTTTTACTTTACACATCAAAAAGGAAAACAAAAACTCAAGTCTGTGGGTCCTACCTCAAGTTCTTTTTTTCTCCGCCCGTCCGGGATGGTCCCTCCATCGGTTTTATTGGGTGGGGTCTGCGGCAAGTTGGCAGAATTAAAAATGGTAATCTAAAAAATGATAAGTTCCTTGCCGAACTTATACTTATATCTAGTCTCGTCCATTGTCCGGTAAACAACCCCACCGACGGAGGGAGTATCCTTGGGCTCCTGGTGGCTCGCCAAATTGTTATAGATTTTTTATCCTCAAACCTAACTATTTTAGATTTGTCTCCCTAAGACTAACTATTCTAGTATAACTTATACGCTAGCACGTCTAATGACGTTAGCTACGTTCACACATCAGCGAGTCTCCAGTCGACTACAGCATCCGATCCCTAACTATAGCTACTTCAGCGAGTCTCCAGTCGACTACAGCATCCGTCTAAATCTCCAGCGAGTCTCCAGTCGACTACAGCGTCCAGAGCCGATAATCTAACTTACTTGTTCTCTTGCTGCGCAGCTTTAATGACAGACAGACTTGAGTAATTGTCCTTTAAATGTTCTTTATTACGGCCAGGAGTTCTCGAGCATTTCTCAGAGAATCTCCCAAGAATAAACAAGGCCGGAGGATCTCAGACAATTTCCATTGAGAATCCCACCGAAAACACGGAAACAACAGTTTTTATACAATAGGGAGGTATGGCATAATAACATTAATTTGATTGGTTATTCCTTCTGTTACTGGGTAAGAATTTGTTTTAACGATTACTTCATTGATCACAAGTTCTAACTTAGTCATCTGTCTAGTCTCATTTCCCATATTTGTTATTTATACACACAGTCAGGGGTTCGACACACATACATTCATGTAAAATACAGAACGTCTTAGAACATTGTTTTAGAGATTTAGCAGGTTAAACAAGGTCAAATATTAAAACATGGTTTTCTTAATATTCAGCTTAAATTTTCTACCACATCACAAAGCTCGAATCATTTAAAAATGGTTTCTTGAACATGACAATGAGATCACTGTACTAAAATGGCCCCCACAGTCACCAGATCTCAACCCAATAGAGCATCTTTGGGATGTGGTGGAACGGGAGCTTCATGCCCTGGATGTGCATCCCACAAATCTCCATCAACTGCAAGATGCTATCCTATCAATATGGGCCAACATTTCTAAAGAATGCTTTCAGCACCTTGTTGAATCAATGCCACGTAGAATTAAGGCAGTTCTGAAGGCGAAAGGGGGTCAAACACAGTATTAGTATGGTGTTCCTAATAATCCTTTAGGTGAGTGTAATTTTCATAATAGTTGTCGTCAACGTCATTTTTTCACAGATGACAACGAGACGAAAACTATAACGAAAATCTATCGACCTTTTTTTAATCAATGAATAAGAATGAGAAGAAAATGTTAGGGAGGGACGATTTGGGAAGAGATTCAATCACACTCTGGTAGGGAGGTTTGATGCGCACATTTACGTGTCTGGTGGGTTAATAGCATTCCCTTGTTGAAACGTTTAAAAATGTCAACATCTGTGAGAGAGGAAAGCAGACATATGGATACATTTCACATTTGATGTTAAGGAACACAAGATTATTTGTGGAGCAACAATCTCCGGGATAGTTGAAGGAATTGACCAAATGTTTATCATGCATTTGCACGTGCTTTACCAATTTAATCAATAAAGCATTTTTACAAATATTAAAGCACAAGAAGACACGAAAGAGAGATAAATTCGGGACGGTTTAATGTGTGCGCACATATGAAGCGCGCACACAGAAAGTGGACTCTCTGACAGCATGCGAGTGCTTAATTGTCAAATACACACGAAAATATATCAAACTGCCCGTTTTAGCGAGTATTCTTTTAAACAGTCGGTTATGTCTTCAGTGAGAGTAAACAGTTGGGAGAAAATTAGATGTGTATCACTGGATCCGTGCATTCGTTCTTAAAGTGACAGTAGCCTAAACCTGCTGCTGTCTGAGTCCTTAATTTGAATTCAAACAACAAAAAACAAAGAGAAAATCACTCACTGCTCTTGAGTAACTTTAGTAGCTTTAATAAGGATCTATACAAGGAAGACTATGCACTGTTTTTTTTATATTTGATCACTTTATTCAATTTCTGTAGGTAGTATTTCTTACCTGAATACTGTTAGACTTAACTCACAAACTTAAAGCACTGTTTATTACATTTCGATCTTTGTTCTATTGTACTTATTTTTGTTTCTTATTTACTGATGAGATTATAGTCGACTAAATTTGTAGTAGATTTAGTCCACTAGATTCTTATGCTATTTAGTAGACTAAAACAAATCAGATGACTAAAATATGACTAAAACTAAATTAAAATTTGCTGTCAAAATGAATGATGAATGAATGAATGAATGAATGAATGAATGAATGAATGAATGAATGAATGAATGAATGAATGAATGAATGAATGAATGAATGAATGGGTTTTATTCGCAAATCTAAATCTAATTCTGTTTGGGAATATTTTAGTAATTAGTCTATATACTACGTGTGTGCATGTACATAGAATACAATTTTATTTGTAGATTTGCTAATACACCAAAGAGAAACAGAAAAAAAAAAGCGTGTGGATATGCCAAAATCCATATGATACAAGAAAAAGGCTTTAAAATGCTTTTAAATGAAAAAGATGTTTAAAAAATGTAACAGCAAAAGTTGGCCTCAACTATTCATTTTAAGTCATTTGTATACATGCGAGGGACACAAGAGGAACCCGTATTGTAGAATGACCCATTAATATTTCGGCGAGGTCGGCCATAATGTCTTAATCGTTTGATTGAGATTAGCATGGCTGCCTCTTTGTGACTCTCTCAGTGCTGGACGGGGCGGTAAACAAATGAACTGGCAAGGGTGAGGCCATGCTTCTCAATAAACACTGACACAGCCTGTCCTCGCTATGGAGACAGATAAGCCTTCTCTACAGCTCGCTCACTCAAATTCTCCCTCCTTTTTTCCAGACTTCATTCCAATCAATCTGTCTTTCCATCGCTGTCTCTCTCTCTGCCTTTCTTCACGTTTCCCACTCTCTTTCTCTCATTGGATCAATGTCTCCGCGTCCCCGTGGTCACGACTAACCTGTACGGGACTCAGACGGGCTCCACCACTACAGCTGTCGCTCTCTCTGTGCCGCCCTAAACAAGCAAATACTTCATTTGCTCAATACCTGTCATCCATGACTAACAGCATCATGGCAGAACAATGTGTTAGGAGAGAATAATTCTCGATAGAATAACAAACCATGGCGTAATACCGAGCCCATTTATCTTCTGCGCTTCATACCCGGAGCTTCTGACAACTTCAGAATATCACATAAATCTAGGCAGATTTCCATGTGCATGCTAGTAGATTGCATGTCTATTATTCGGTATTTGCTGGGAAATAAGACATAGGCTACATACATATTTGAAGACCCCATGAATTCAAAAAATGAAGTTGTGTGGCTTTTCGTCCATGTGTGCTAACTTTGACATTATCTATCTGGTAATATACTCCTGAAAGTTGATAAAAATGAACTTTTAGTGCATTTATTTAAAATCTACAGCCTGTTATCACTGTAATGCTGCTTTGAAACAATCTGTATTGTAAAAAGCTCTATATAAATACAGGTGACTTGACATTACTTTTTTTTCCTTTAGAAAAATGCATTAAAAACAGTGATGACTTATCCTGCACTCATGGGCGTGTCCAAATTTTTCTCCAATCAAATGTCCTCTAGAAAGTCCTTTTCCCAGTACCACCTGCCTCTAACTAGCAATAACAAGTAGCAAATTATGGTTAATAACTGCGATTTAGAGGACCTTCGATATCATCTCATCACAACTTCCTTTTTTCAATTCGAAATAAGTGGACGCAATAAAGAAAGAGATTGTAAGTACCTTTTAACCAAAGCATTTGCATGTTGATTTCGCAGTGTAAACAATGTGTCTCTGCGGTGTTTAAAAACATTTGGCGTTTGTTCGAATATCCGACCAGCTTAGCATAGCAACACTGGCTCAGCCAATGGCATGAGTTTGGGGCAGGACTATTTGTTTGTTCAACCAATAGCCAGACAAGGGGAGTGTTCAGGAAACCTGTTTAAAAACAATCATTTTTGCAATTGCATTTTTTGATGCAAATGGCACAGAAATGACACACTTCAGCTTTAAAGCTGATGTAGCCAGACATGCAAACATGCTGTTTAGCTGCAAAAGAGCTGCTATCTGTTACTGAGTAAGAGAATGCTAGATCCATGGCCTTAATCATTTTGCTGATCTGTTATTTTTTTGTATGTTTGTTTTTTCTCAAGGTGCAGCGACTTGGCGAGACAGACGTTTTCTCTGGCCAGGGATCAGCCCTGTGATATGAGAGCTGACACACACACACACACACACATACACAAATAAAAGATTAAATCCTAGTCTACTGCCTGCAATCACCTAGTGCATCTTAAAAACATGTCGCGTCCTAGACATGTTACAACAACACCAACTCATCTCACTAGAGCAAAGACTGGACTCTACTACAGTCGAAATATGAATCACATTCCACCAGTGCGTAATTATATGGATGTGGGAATAATTAGCAATGTCAAGTCAGTGGCTGGTAACAATTTTCAGAAGTTTAGCAGTACCGCTAGCTGTTACAAACATGAATCACACCTCAAAATATGCGCTTTGTTGAGGAGAGGTAATCTATTACTTCTCTATGCAGCCAGATTTACAATTTTCAATCAACACAATAAAACAAGTGAAAAAATCTGTTGACTGACACTGAAAGAAGCAGAATATCAAAAACTTGAGGGTGGACTCTTGTTACTTGGACAGTAACAAACCACCTAGTAAAATCCTAGAAACTACACTTAAAAAAAAAAAAAAAATTGTTCCAACTTAAAAAAAGTAAGTATTCGTGCTGACTTAAAATGTTAAGTTTAGTCAACTTGAAATGTGAAATTGTACTAAGTGACAACTTGGATATTTGGTTTGACTTAACTTAAAATTTTAAGTCAGAACAAACACTTACTTTAAGTTAAACAAAACTTTTTTTTTACAGTGTACCCATAAAAACCCAAGAAACTGCATAGCCACATTTGAAAAAACGCCATCTTAGCAAACCACAGAGTTCCCCACAGGAAAACACTAATATTTTCTTCTACATATTTAATCAAGTTAATTCCTGTCTGAAAAGCTGAAACAAAAGAAATGGCCTTGAAAACGAGTCCTTTACTAAAAGTCCTATTGAACTTTTATAGGACAATATTTTCTTTCTGTCATTTATTTAAATTCCTTGGAACACCCTGTTCTTAACAGGAGACATCTAAGTACTTAATTCCTGTCTGGTGTTGTGTTTTTCCTCTCAAAGAGCTATTAAACAGCACTGTTTATCTAAGGAAAAGAGTCTGTTGCCAGAACGAACCACATGGCCTCGCAGTAGCACTATATAAAAAGGCCGGCCATAAAAATGTCAAGTTCAAACGTAAAGAAAACCATACTTGAAACTGTGCAGTAAAACAGAGCCTGTGGGGAAAGTTTCACAGTCAGTGTTTATGCCACATTCTCAAATGACTTGAGAGTGTCTATTCCAGTCATACAAATGACGACTAAAAGAACAGCCTTTTCGGAAATGTGAAACTTTACAATTTGAAAAAGAGAAATTTGCACTTCTCACTCTGCATCTTTTTCTGTTTTAAAAGTATAACTTTGTATTTATACATTATTTTGCCCTTTAATTAAAATGAAATGAAATGGGGGAAGGACTTGAACTTGTTTGCTAACTGCTATTCTAAAAGTAGAATATTTTTGTATTATGCAAATGTAGAAATGCTGTATTCACTTAATAATGGTAAACAAATATATTGGCCAGGCCGATTAATTCAATGAATTCCGCATCACCTTAGTCGATAATTGTACTAGACTGGGTGATTGTAGATGAAATTTTTTCTTAAAGTTGAAAAACATACCATTTATCTATTTTTTTAATGAGTCATGTGACATTTTTTTTCAATTAGCCAATTAATAGTTGAAAATATTTTTGTTTTCACTTTTGAAAGTTTGTATGTAGTTTTGAAAGTTTATTTATTTTTTATTTATTTTAGCAAATTTGTGTAGCAATGCTCATTCGTCATGATTAAGCTGTATTATTTATATTTGTACATTATATTGGCCACCGATAAAAAAAATAAATAAATAAAATACAACCAATTATTCTATGCACTTGCTTGAAGTGAAATTCAACCTGAATGTTCGTTTTTCCAACATTGAATGTTCGTTTATACATTGGCTTTGTCTCTGTGGCACTTCGGAATAACATTGGGTTGGTCATAGAGGCGGCCAGTGGGTCGTAAAGAGGAGAACTGAAGTATCTGTTCTCTTCGAGAAAGTGCTCAGGCTTATTAAGGGCTGAACGTGCAGCCAGGGGAGGCCGAGAGGGAGTGGGAAAGTGCCTGCTAGCCAACAGCTGCCCTGTAATTTATATTGATGAGGGGACCGGTGGGCTGCTTTCACGGTTTTGATCATTCAGGCAAGAGTGGAGAGATGAGGCTGATGAATCTGTGTGATGTGTGTGTGGGAAGATGAGAGTTTGCAAAGAGTGTGTGTGGTTGAGACTGCATGGTTACTGCTGCTGCGGGTTGTTGTTTTCTGCAAGTCAAAACAGGTTAGAAGATTTTTATAGAAACAGTTATGCCAAGTGTTGTTATGAACACAATCAAAACACAAAAAAATACATTTTAAAAAACCTAAGATTAAAATCAAGCAAAACTGTCAAAACTTTTTGTAGATATGAAAAACGGTAGAAATGAGCAAGTTAACTTACATGTGAAATAATTTAAATAAAGGTATAGTTGAATGTTTGTACTCGCATTACACCATAAAGACTGAAATACATTACACAACTTAAATTCTGAACAGATTTTAAAACGCTAGGCCTCATGCATTCACCGGCTGAGAAAAACTGGGCATCATACACTACTAAATAACAACAGACTTTCAACAAAAGAATCTCATGCAGAAAAATGTGCCTCGCTGCTAGGAATGACACATGACAAATGAAAACAACATGTTTTCTAAAATAGCCCGAAAACATGTTTTGTGAAATTTGGCAATCCAAATCATCTTTAGATTGACTTTTCGAAACAAGTGTTGACTCCACCAGAATGCAAATCGGGGCAAAAATCTGGGCAAAATATGTGTGATGTATTCCAGCCTTAACCCTCCAAATGAAAGGAAATACATAATAGAGACTCTAGGGGCTGTTTACATGACATCATTTTCAAATAAAAACCGAAAACATTTTGATACGTTTTGGCTGTTCATTTACATGCCGTTTTGGGGACCTGAAACCGCAAACTTTTGAAAATAAGTTTCAAAGTGCGAGTTTTTGAAAACAATATCGTTATCGTCTCCATGTAAACAACAGAAACGTGAATTTGTGAAAACTGTGACGTCATCCACATGCGCATTACGTGTTCAGTGTAAAGGCGTGTCGTGTTTCTTTACAAAGTGACATCGCCAACTACTGGCCTGGCATGAATAATACAGCGATTTTAGACGTTTTCGTGGATCCGTGTGAACAGGGGTCTTTTTGACAACGTTGTTGTCCGTACACGAACGCAAAGGAAAAACGTTTTGGTTTTTAGTACATCATTGTCGAGCAAATGTAGCCTAAAAAAAATAGCATATTTCTAATTAGCATATTTGTGCTGTTATTAGGTTAGTTTCGATTAGTCATTGGGCTGTCTTTGTCTCACAGACCTGGCAACCCTGGATTGGGGGAAATGTGTGTAAATGTAATGTGTAGTTGTTATAGCCTTGGGTGTGTGTGTTTGCATGTGCATATGAGCATGGGTATGAGCACATTCCAGTTCAGTTGCTTCCATGAATGCATTATGGCTGCATATGCAGTCTATTCGATTGTAAAACACACATTTGCACAACCCCCAACCAACACACACATCCTGTGAATTATCTATCCAATCTCAGCTGATACCTTCAGTAAAGTCAGCATGAACACCATTTTAGTTTATCCAATACGGCGCATTTTCATGTGCAACAGGAAATCCAATGATATGTTGACATTACAAAGCAAAATAGGTTAATTGAGTTTGGACCAATAATTTTTTAACATGTATCGATGAGGGTGCTAGGGGATTGCTAGGTGGTTGCTAGGGTGTCCTGAGAGGTTCCCTATTACTACTGAAAGCAATTAGGGTCAAGTTTGATTTCGTAACTAAAACCGGCCAATTCCTTAGCATGAATTATGCTGAGCGATACACATGCTAATTACTTTCGTAACCAGCAAGACCATTTCTCAACCCATTATGTATTTTTATTAACCCTTTCTTTGTCAAACAGTGCCCTTTGACCCTTGCCAGCAGCCTTAACATGTCATCTTCACACTTCATTCTCTTCTTCTTTCTCTCTAACTTTCTCTCTCGCGCTCTCTGACACGCATCATTAGCATTTCTTTCATTGAGATTAAATAGTGAAGTCCGGTCCATGGCTTTGAACCCTCTCACTTGAAACGTTCTTTGATTTCACTTCCTTCTGTTAAGGAGAAGTGATCAGCACCGTAATTAAGATAGCAGTAGGGCCCTGGAAGAAAGGATGAAAGATCCACCTTTGTGCTGGATGAATGGAGAAGACAGCTAAAACTGGATATTTCTACAGCCTTTCAACAAGTCAAGTGAACGTAGACAGATGAAAGGATGGAAGTATTTTTATATAAAATGACAAGATGAGCTTTAATTAGCTAGATTTACAGCTGACTAGGATGCAAAACAAATACAGCCTCTCAGAAATTGGTCAATGCTAACTAGCTAGCGAAGCTAATGGCACTAATAGCTTAACTACTGTTTTCAGTAGTGAATCTAGGTCAAATGTTTTCAAAATAGTGTTGATTTTCCAGTATCAAATACTTGAAAAGTAGCAGTTGGTGTGACAAAATGCGACATTATTGTAAGCTTGACAAGTTGAACTATTTTAAATTGTGAGTAGCTTGACAAGCTACAGTTTTAAAGTAGCTTCCCCAGCACTGAAGAAATGTATTAAAAAATTCAGCTTCGGAAGCTCAGGTGTGAAATTGAACCGAACTGCAACCTCAACTAAACTTGAAACGAAGATAAAGTCACTGATATACTTAATCTAATGCACAGAGTCCCAAAAGGTCACGTATGCAACCTGTCAGAGATTCTACAGTCTTCCCTCCAGAGCTGATCCATATCTCTCTCAGAGACTTATCAAAAGGAACGTCTTTAACCTCACTCGCGAAGGTCACGCACAAAACGCATACTTGTTTTCAAAGAGCAAGCAGAGTAGATAATATAGCACCTTCTTCTTCAGAAAAAAAATCACATGATTCCTATGAGAGATTCAGATTTCTTAAATGAATAATAGCAGACAAACTTTCTTTTTTTATACAGTGAAAATATAACTGAGAAACAGCACCATTATTGCAGACCACACACACATACACACAAGGATACCTGGAGAAGAAAAACCCAACTAAATAAAACTTATATTTATACAGTCTTCAAAAATGCAATAAAAAGAGTAATCCAATGACAATTATCAATAATATTAAAATTAAGTATTAAAATAAAACTTAACATTAAAATAATTTAATTAAAATAAATAAACATTTAATTAAAAGAAAAATAATTACTTACAAGTGTGTGTCTTCTTTGTTACTGAAATACCTGCAAAAGATAGATACAAAAATTATATTACTTTTTTTTTCTTTTTTTCCTTATTAGTGTGCAAACATACAGTTGTGTACAGCTGAAAGCTATGTAAATTACAGAGAAAGCTGACAGCATATTGGAACGGAGATGCTGTAAGCCGTGACATTGACCGAGAGCCAAAAGCTAGCTTTGACTGTGTTAATGCTTCCTAGCACTGCCACAGGCTGAGTCTAAGCAAGGTCAGGGAGGTCAGTATGTTGCCGTCACACGGACCAGGCAGTAGCCTTGCTGTCACAGTTGACCTCCACGCAATGGAAATTAACAGGAAATCACATACAGAATGCTAAACAGATCTGTGAATATGTTCATGTCTGTTGGTGTAGCCCAGAAGCACCGGGTGCATCTTTATGTCTGACCTTATAAAGCATGACTAATGCCACAGAGGCACGGATGGATGTGTGTGCATGTTGCTGAAACAGAGGGTCCCATGTGGACCGAGCGTGCTCATGCTCTATGGGCTACAGCAGACTAATAGATCCCACTTGTCATGCGGAAGCAATGGCTAATTTTTCTACAGCTTGCATTTGAAACTCTAGGGACGTCGAGCTGACATGATTCAGTAATTCCACAGAAAATAAAAAGAGCTCTGGCCGGCGATAACGATGCTTCAGATGTTTTTTTTGAGGGAAGGGGGAATACAAGTTAAAGACAGTAAAGCAAATGAGCAGGCACACGTGCACACAGATGCACCTGAGGACACGCCAGCAAAAATACAGAAAGGACCCAGAAGCGAAACTTGAGGCACTCCTGTAAAGCTTCACAGATCAACAATGCTATCGCTGGAAGCTCATTGTCCAACAACAACATTACACAAAGAAACAAACAAGCAATATTCCTCTTGTAACTTACACCTACGATTAAATCAAAAAGCACTCAGCATGGGGGTAAATGGCAATTACCAAAATATGACGTCAAGCTGTGGCCAATAGTACCATTGTGCTAAACACAAAGGTATCATTCTAGGAGCCAGTGTAACTGAAAATATTAAAGGCATAATTCAACCACTTCAATCCTTCAATAGTCATCCTCATATTGTTCCAAACCCATTAATTGTAACAGCATGGAAAAAAGTGACCAGTATTTATACACAATGTCATCTTTTGTGATCCACTGAAGAAAGTCATACAGGTTTGGAACGATATGAGGGTGAGTAAATGATGATTTAATTTATTTATTTTTTAGAGAACTATCCCTTTAAGGAAACTTTTCCAGTCTAATGGTGTGAAATAACAGGGATGGTCCAAGGGAATAAGCCATTTATCCAATCCATGTGATTTGGACCAGTTTCTTTCCTGGCGAGCTCTCGATTTTTACAAATGAAATAACTGTCCAGTAACTGTCATGGTTAAAACTCTGGCTGGAAAAGGGAAGAGTCATTGATATCGGCCTATTTATTCACTACGGAATAGTATTTTCGTTTAGTTTGGTTTAGAGGATTCATAACATTCAATCTTTTAAGAGTAGACAACAGGTTTCAGTAATTTGAAAATAGCAAAACTAGACTATATATTTTCAAGTTCAAAGCAACATGCCTGTAAAATTCAACATGAAACAGCATTAAAAAAATAATAGTCTTTACATATCCTAAAGGAAACACTCTCCCAAAATATCTTCTTTTGTACTCCACAAAAGAGATAAAGTTATAAAGGTTTTAGAAAAGCTGCATTACTTACAACAGGAGCCTAAAATAATGCATAAAATAGCCATTTAACGCCTTAAAAAATATAGTGTGACATTAAGCCTTTCAGAGATAACTTTGTGAACGTGCTTGCAAAAGTATACCTGAGGAATAACCACAACCCACACAATTCTGAGGGGGAAACAACATATATCCTATCACCATGCATTCTATCATTCAGCATGAAACAAAACAGGTTGCGCTCTGTAGTTATCAGATACCTCATGAACTTTGCTAAGAAGACAGTGAGGACACCGTCAGTCTTTGATCCAACTTCTGTCACTATCACTCATTCTTGCCCTGTCCTCCCTCTCTATCTCTCCCTCTCTCTCCATGCGATTCCCATCCTTATTCTGTAGAACTATCAGCTATCTGTCTCTGATCCTTCCCAAACCACAACAGCTATTCTGTCAATGTCACTTACAGATATGAAAACCAATCTTAACACAAAAAAAATGTACTTGCTCGGAAATCATTACTGTCAAAAAGAGGACGCTAGGCTCGGTCAGAAAAATGGCCTGTTGCTAGGAGTGAGAGGGGAGGGGTGGAGAGAGAGCCCACTTCCTCCTCTAGGTGTCATTGGGAGGGCTATGATTGGAGGGTGCAAGGGGAAGGGGCCAGGGAACCAATGGGTGAACAGAGTTTGGAGCTGGAGGGGGTCTGGGTCTAGGCCCTGACACCAGTGAAGCCTGCCAGGTTATGTCTACTCCACTGGAAGATGGGGTGATGGGTCGGTTTGGAGGTGAATTCATCCTTGACAGATAGAAAAAGCTTGTCCGGCCTTCTTCAAAGGACGGCATCATGATTGCGGTCACAAAGTGCTGTGGAATTCAGAAATTCTACTCGAGGACAGTAAACAAAAGATACAATAGATAGACAGATAGAAGAACATTGTAACGCTAAAAAGAGAATGACAGAACGATAGAAAGAGAACAATAGACAGTATATATCTAGATAGAAAGACAAACAGATAAGAAGAATGGATGTCGGAAATGGCGGATAGAGGGAAAAAAACATTGGATGAATGGATGATAAAACAATGACAGATGCAACATGATTTGCCAAAACATATTGTAGCATCCTCATAGAACATGCACACAACACAATGGTTTCAGATGTGACACTGGCTCTGACATAAAAAAATATGCTTGTTATCATTTGTGTACATGAAAGGTGATCATGATCATTATCACTGTTTGCATCAGCCAATCAAAAGGTCATCTTTCCGGATGTCTACAGGGCAGTCATACAAAACTGATATAATCTAGACATTATTTTGTGTCCATACAGTTATTTATTATTAAACCATTCAAAAAGACTTATGTAACCCATGTCATTTTTAACTATAAAAACAGAATTTCACAATCATAATATATTACTGTTCATAAAAACTGTCAGGGACAAACAGTGTTGATAAGAAGGTTCAGGGTATTTCCTGGAAAATATTCTAAGCATGTCCACGGCCATAATTCATTGCTTTCTTCCTCTTGTAGATTCCATATGCCGAGCACACTGATGACTGTTTGAAGTTAACCTTTAGCACATCTGCCACAGAAGGCCAAGCAGTCCACATTCCTTACCAGGTAAAGCCATCTGTATTGCAGATGGGAAAAACACGGTGACAGTGTCACGCTGATCTGGGACAGCTTCTCCTGGTGAAACCGTGTCATGGTCATCTTAAAAAAAAAAAAAAAAAAAAAGGTCTCAGACCTGCACAAGGCAGGGTCTTTATTCCTTATCCAAATCCCAGTGTAAACCGATAAGAAACATGGTGAAAGCAGACTCATATCAGAACATAAAGGAAGGATGTGTGCAGGGTCCAAATAAAATTTTTAGACCCGAGATGTGTGAGCAAGAAGCTTCTTTCACCACCCAACCAGCGGGACTAAAGAGCGCTCTGTGTCTTGGTCTGTCGGGCAGGCTGTGCATCATAATTCCAGCTTCCTTAGCACCTGACAGCAAATGATTATCATGGATGGTTATTGTCAGCGAGGCCTCTCCGGCAGGGTGCTTGACGCGCTGCGCTAGGGTTCGGCACTCCGTGACATTCAAAGTTAGAGTCTCCTTGACGTAATGGAGCTGTCCCCTCACCGAGCTAATGGGAACGATCCATTTAACCTGTGGCAGAAACACACAGGCGAGGAAGTTCCTAATGCGAGGCCAGTCCCGTGGGGGGGCCCGCTCGACGTTCTCTCTTTCCCCCCCCCCGGCTGCTGCCGGTCAGACTGCTTGATTCATTGACTGCTGCTTCACACTTATCCTCATTCACTGTTCAGTCTATGGAGACCGGCGAGGGAGGAGGACAGTGGCTCTCTCAGCCATACAAGGACAAGGCTTGTATAGACACCTCTGGAAAAGTAACAGCTGAGTAGGGGATGATGACAGAGATAAAGATGGGTGGCTTGCTTGAGGGTTGGTGGACCCCAACGCAATTGTGATATATTGGAATAATTGACTCTGGTTTTAGGTAGGCATGCTAGAATTACACAAACTGGCCCTGGACTGAACATCATCTGTATTATAACAATAAAAAAGGACCTTTCTTTTTTGGTAGGCATTTCAAGACAAGAAAGGTTCTTGGACTTTTCTGCAACAACATAATTCTGCTATAAAATCAAAGAGTGGGCTGTCCGTTGACAATAAGAATGACGTGGGACATCAGAGCCAATAGCCTCATGGGCAGCACTTTAATAGCGTGGTTGCGGTTCAAGTGACTCAAGTTCGAGTCTCGGTTTGGGTACCATTCCCGATCCTGTCCCCCTTTCTCTCTCCCACTTTGCTTCCTGTCAGTCCGCTACACATTGCTGTGCATATTTTGTATGTCTCCCTTATCTGACTCATTCAGTTCAGTTCATTGAGCTCTTTCCTAACAAGCTGATGACCTGAATCAAGCGTGTTAAATAAAGAAGACATTCAAAATGTGCAGAGCGGTAGGTTCCCAGGACTGTTGAGAACCACTGCGCTAAACAATAGGCCACAAACTCAGCTTATTGAACATGGCTGCGTTTCCCAAAAGCATTGTAAGCAAAAGTAGATTGTAGAGACCGAATGGTTTCTATGATCTGTTTAGGCTTACAGAGCTTTTGGTAAATTCTGCAGATAACAGTAAAGTGGACCCTCAGGTTTGGTGGTTACAAAAATGGGGTATGGATGGACTAGTGTCTATTAACATCTTACAGTAAAAGAGCATGTTTTTAATTCTACAAGTTTGCCCTTACGAGTCAAGAAACTAGTCATGGGATAGACCAATGCTAAAAGGAAATTGTGACAACCTCAAATCTATTTGGATAGATTTTCATCCACTTCTGTTTGAGGTACAACATCATCAAGTGCCAAGATTATGCCCATCCTCCCTCTGACAATAACCTTTCATGAATCATTCATCCTATCATCTAAATTATAGAAAACACTTTGGTTTCGCAGCCACGGATGCCTTAAGCTGGTCAGAAAATACAATTCTTTAGCAGATTATACTGCCTAGCTTAAAAATGTACTGTAAAGTCTTGTCTAAACATACTACGCACTGTATGGAAAGCATTACCTTTCTTAGATAATCAAATAGTTATCCTACTGCGGTTTACTATGTTTTGTTATTATTATTTAATACATTAGCATTGGGGTTCTATGGAGTGAAACTGACTCTGAGGTTAACAGTAATTAGAAAGTGAAGATCTTTGGATAACCAGTTTTGCAAAACAAGCTTTGATCTCATCTCATCTCCACCCATAACCCATATTATGAAAACCAAGAATGCTTTTGCAAGAACTGTGCTATGATCCATACAAGTCAAGCAGTTTATTATACAGTATCCTTCATGTACACATGCTATTAAATTGTACATAACATGTATTTTCTTATGACAGATCACCTTCTCAATCACAAGTAGAGTTATTTAATCAGAAAAGAGGACGGATGTCATCCAAGTTTTGTTTCGTCAAAGTCATTCTCTTACCCGTTTTGCACTGACACACTTAGCCTTATTATACTTCATAAACTTTCAAATGCAAAATGCAATGATTAAAAAAGCTTGACGATTTTCATCATCTCTCCTCCTAATATTCTAAAACACTTAAGTAACTCCGTAGAGAGGCCTTGCACTCTCCAGGGAGGTTCAAGAGAAAAATGACTTCATCTCCAGGCGCTGTTATTTCTGGTCATTTCTAATTGGTTTTAACTAAAATCAAGCCGCCGTGGCTGGCTCCACAGGTTCCCACTGAACAATTCGCCATCTGACATCTCCACAAATAGCAGATTTACATCCAAATTAGTTTTAGAGGACGTAGAAATTACATTGTCGTAGTGTCACGTTGAAAAGGAGAACATGACGAGAAACCAAGCAGAAGTTTGTTGTGGAGACAAATCACATACAATTGAAGACCACAGGTAACAAGTAGAGGAGCATTTCTGGAGCAGTGCTTCTCAACTGGTTTTGCTTCAGGACGAGATTAAGGATTAAACCCAAACCCAGTTGCATTTAGTTATTGGCATTTAGCAATGTTTTCCTTGCTGTCCTGATCAGAACAGACATGTCACCACTAAAACCCCTGATCAAAAGGTCACAGACGCAGGTCAGTTTAGAATTCACGAAGCTGGACATCCCGAACTTCACTGCATTCTCAAGCTCAGGAGTCTCCAGGTAAGTCCCTAATATTGTCTGGTAGCTTGTGAATAATACATAGCAGCAAAGGGGATTGACGTAGGCCCAGGAAGGGCACATGAACAGCAGGCATGGCTGGCAGGCAGATTGGAGACTCCGACGGAATTTTAATTGTACCGCAGGGAGTCCGGACGATAAGCGCCATTGTTATTGCTAAGATGCAGCACAACAGAAGCTCATTCAGCCGAGTACTTAAACAAACGATGATTACGGTAAATCGTTCCCACAACGCAGCAGAACCATTACGGACCCAGGCGCAGGAGTCGTTAGTGGCGCGCACGTGAGGATACAGTAATCAGCTGATTGGAAGGAAATACAGATAATACATAGTTATTCCTTAGAATGCTGACTCTACATTTGCTTGTGGTCCACTGCGGCAACGCACCATTGCAGACAAGGTCCCTTCGGACATCTCTACCTGGCTACGTTCACACAGTAGCAAAATACGGTTAAAAACATTCGCACACAGTTCAGATATAAACCAGAGTGACATCGGTGTTCTATAACCGAACTCACTAAAACTAAAACTACAACACTACAACAGGGGTTCTCAACCAGGACTCAACTTTCAGGACTCACAACCAAATTTTGAGAGTGAGTTTGATACAGCTGGGTTATGTGAATGAAACAGCAGTGGACACCTAGGCTGTTTCTCAATGTTAAGAATGCAACTGACTTGCGTCTTCTTGCCAGGCTTCTTTGAAAGAACAAACTGTGTCTAAAGGACACAAAGACACAGATCGCATCTTTGTGAGAAGTGAAATGTGCTGCGATCTTGTTGCTAAACTGATCATTCAGCACATATTAGGCATCCAATGCACAATAAATAAAACATATTATTACAAATGTCATAACCTATTAAAATATGTACTTATATTACTGTTATTATTTTATATCTTTTTATTTTACATGAGTATTTGTGTAAATGGGTTACGGGATTTTTAATGGTTCGATTATCTGCACTCGATGCATTCTCGATATCAAGAACACATCCGGGTACTTTTATGTGTTCACTGTTCTCTGTATTTGCATTCTTGAGTATTGGAACCGGAGTTTGGTGGTTGATGATGGTTCTTGGTGGTACAAGAACACAAGATCGCTTAAGAATGCATATTGAGAAACTGCGCTAATTAATAGGACAATGGCTAAACGGGAACTGACTTTTGTAGCTGTTGTATGAACAGGTTCAATTGGGAGTCCTACCTGATAGTAAATACTTTTATAATTTCTCAATCCCCACACTTACAGCATGAACGCAGCTTTTGTTGGCGTCTTTAGCTCATTCAGATGATCAGCTAGCAGACATGACTCGGGAGGATGGAGGGCCCCGTCCTCTCCCACACTCCAGGACTCCCATTCCTTAATAATCTGTGCATGATCCCCGGCTGAGCTCCCCATGAAACCTGAACCCACCATCATAAACACAGCTCCCATCATTCAACAAGACCACCCTGTAAAATATTTGACTGGACCCCGGTGACACATCACGTCCCACTGAAGTCGTCGGTTTAGCCATGTTCATAAAAACAAATTATGCTGAGTCTATGCTGACATTTTTGGATATTTTTCCTTCACTAATATTTCCCATGCTAAGAATTATATTCCATGTAGCGCTTGCATTATGCTCAGATATGTTTACTTTATGGTGAGAAGCTAAATTTGCCCTCGGGTGAAGGCCAGGACAGGGAGTGTACAAAATGTTAAATAAATAGATAAATAAATTCATTTAATTAAACCTAAGTCGTCTCCTCGGGCGGAGATTGCTGCCGCATTAACCAATTGCGGACACAAGAGAAGAACTAATCTTTCAGTGTGTGTGTGTGTGTGTGAGAACATCAGTGTTGTGGTCTGTGGTTCAGCTAAGGAATTTGAGTTTTATGTCTTTCTAACCAGACTTCACACTCTTGCTCTATGAGGCTGACTTAACAAAACACCATACATATATATGGAGACATTTAACATATCTGAGAGCCAAGAGCTATTTCAGACGTCAAGCATACTAGACATAGCTCACCATATGGGAGCTCGAGTGATCAAGATGTAACTTTTGTCATAAAGTTGGAACAAAGCCAATCTTCTCTTTTCATATAAAATAAGCAAATTGTCTTTAGTTATGCAGTGAGATAACAACTGAGTAAGTGTTTAAGTAAATGTGGTTGCTTTGGAGAGTAATGGCACATAATTTGAGTTATCAGTCGTCAAAAAGAGTAATGCACCACATTTTCATATTTACCATTTGTTTAAACCCTTATAAGCAGGACACTGTAAAAAGTGACCAGTTGACTTAACTCAAAAAAGTGAGGAAACATATTGCCTTATAAGTAAATAAACTGCATGCGTAATTGAAAAAAATAAGATATGTGGAATTGTCAACTTAATTTTTTTAATTACGCATGAAGTTTAGTTACTTTATGATTTTAAGGCAACGGCTTTCCTCGCTTTTTTAAGTATACTGCAGTCACACCTATATGAAATAATGGTAAAAACGAAGTAATACTTTTAAATATTCAACTAAACCCGCCAAGTAGGTGACGGCAAGTCACTGTTTGAATAGTGAGTCATTGAATCATTGGCTCTCCCCATTCGTTCAAAGCAGCAGATTTGTTCACCACAGAAACACAGCTGTGACAAACAACAGTTCTTTTGTGGCTTTCATTGGAACTATTATTTTGTTGCAAAAAAGAGCAAACAATACTGACAATACTGTGGTTTAGAGTTCTCAACGGGTCGGGTCGGCCCGACAAACCCGACGGGATCCGCGGGTTCGGGTCGAAAATATAAGCAAATGACTCGGGTCGGGTCGGACCTCGGGCTTAATCTTTTCCGCTCAGTAAAAAAAAAATCGCTGCTGTTCACCGTAAAGAAAGTCTGGCTGCTGCGTGCAACGTGCATCGCGGGTGGCTGGCCGTACCATTGAAGAGAAGAGAGCACACCTCAGTCCATCCACTGTGCACGCACTACTGTTCCTCCACGATGTCTTATAAGCATACGATTATGTTTGTAGGCTAGGCCTCTTTTGTTTCAAAACTGTTAAAAGACGTGAAAATTAAAGGTTGATTTGAATTCGCGTCTGCTGGCCATGATAATACGTGTATGAGAAGAAAAAAAAAGAGAACGCGGTGGCGTCGGGCCGCGGGCCGGGTTCGGGCAGATAACTCATGTTGATGTGTCGGGTTACATCGGGTCCGGGCTTTAAAAGCCACGGACCGGGTCGGGTCGGGTTGTAATTTTCAGGCCCGTTGAGAACTCTACTGTGTTCTGCAGTGCACGTCACTTAGTATTACATTTTTGTTTGTTGATCGGTTGTATAAAATCAGTGTAATATTTAAAATTGTGTGTATATTCTGGGAAAATTGCATTGTTGCTCCAACTTGCTCGTATTATATATGATCAACATTAAAAACAAGAACTCACACAGGGTATGTTTCTGTATCAAAGAGAGTTTGAGTCTTAAATAGATCTCTATGCACTCTCTGTGTCTATATTTGTTCTCCATGCAATAAGTGCTAAATCCCCACTTTTACAAAGGTATAGTACATTGTCGAGAACGGCAATAATATAGTGCGATTTGCTAAGGCAGTATACTCTGCACGCAACCTATCATAGGCATGCTGCTTGTGTGGCTTCAGTCAGTGTTGACCACAAACAGATGAGGCAATTTGATTGGATGCCATGTGCTTGACCTTTTATGGCACTACCTTGTTCCTGTTTTTACACTAGATGCGGCATTTTGCCTGTTAGAAATACATGCCTGGTTTTAATGTTGTTTAAAGGTGAGGTAGAATTAAATGAACGGCAAAACTCAGCATTTTGTTGGCGTACCCCCTCTCTCACCTCACTCACCCCAGTTTGGGAACCACTGATCTAGATGATCGAACTTTTTTTGCAGCTTACCATAATGACCATAATTTATTCATGGATAGGTTTACAAATCAGCAGTAGCTCCCACTGATATAGTGGAAATAATGTCTGTCAGAACAAACTGTCCTTGCAGAGAAACCACAACAAGACGTCACATGATCTGCAATTGCATCCACACACTGGCTAAGCGGCAGTTGGTTCTTGAGATGTATGCAAGGCCCGGACTTTATGACTCATAATGAACACGACGAGAAATTCCAATCCAGACTTTCCCGGGTCTGTGAGCTTGCTGTTGATTCATCTCAAAATGTCAATGCAAAAAGCAAAAAAAAAGCACAGCAGATGTATCAACTTCTGAACGTGGCAGTGTGGATTGCAGCTGAAGCACTTACATATCTTTCATCTCGCCAGCCACTGAGTGTGTGAAATCTGAGGCAGCTAACGTCGTCTCGAGTAGTGTGGGTCGTCGTACTTTCCAAGGCCGACCACATCTAAAGGCCACGTCTACCGCGCTCACCCTCCCTGAGCATTTCACTTGAAGGTTTTTCTTTTCCCACCCCTCATCTCTCAGACACCTTTCCACTGGTAAAGCAGAAAGACTTTTAAGATAGCGGCTTGAGTGCAGATGAATTAAACATTCCTTATAATCCCAGTCAGAAACAACATCCTGTCTGGCGTGTGTATTTGAGTAAAGTGGTGTAGGGTACACACTTCCCGCTATCCACAGGGACATCGGCCTATACCGTATATAGTGCTGGTCTCAGCTCATTGAACTGAGGAAACTGTAATGGTGAAGCCGGCAGGAAGACCATGGAGTCCACTTTGTCCACATCCTGCACCGGCCAATAAAGCTAATTGCCCCGGCAAACCTCTCAGGTAATAAAACCCCCTATTAGCTGAATTACATGTCTGTCAATCCTCTAATTAATGTCACAGAATTACTGTATATCCCCTGGTCCAGGAGAAGGTAGGAAATATCAGAGGATCTCTCAAGATGTTTGCGAGACGGCTACTGTACGCGGCCGCGGCCGTGCCTGGCACTTAGTTCCGCATGTATCTTTCATGTTTTTCATAATTAAAACCTGAGAGCTTGGCCAGCACTCTTCCCAGTGTGCTGTGAAGATCAAAGGGGCTCTTGTTACAGAAGAGAGTCGATCAGAGAAGTCACTTTCCGGCCAACGGGGTTCAGGCTTAATGCTCCAATATCCTGCACTTATTTGGAAGTATGTGACGTGGGGGGGCCAATGAGGCAGACCGCCAATGACCAACACAAATCTCCTCCATTGAACAATTTAGAATGACAATATTCGTCAACATCTACTGTGACAGACATCATTTTAACACAAACTAACAAAGAAAATATATATTTGTTTGCACTTTCTGAAGTACATTTGCTTGCACATACAAAAATCGCAAAAGTGACCATCATGGGTGTCACTGTTTTAAAAAAGTGTTGGAGAAAGTGGGCAAAAACACAGACCTGCTGCTTGTTGTTGAAAATTAAGCTATTACAGTTGACAAAAAAACATTATAGGCCAAAGGTTGGAATGATTATGGCACAGAAACAAGGCAGACAAAATATTGTTAAGTCATACAGTGCAAAAAAGAAACAAAAAAAACAAAAACAGAACATACAGTATTTAACTGGCAATCGAATTCTGCCTGAAGGGGAGTGGGAAGAAGACAACTTATTTAATCCCACCCCAGTTCCCCATTTGGTGATTAATACATTGAGCTTCATTGTTACTTTGGTCACGGATTGTTTACATATGTTGTATCATGGTGGCGTTACCACAGTAACAAGTATTATTATAACAACAGTACCAACAATTTAAGAAGAATAAACAATGCCAACGATGGTAATGGACAATATACCAACAATGGTAATGGACAATATACCAACAATGGTAATGGACAATATACCAACGATGGTAATGGACAATATACCAACAATGGTAATGGACAATATACCAACAATGGTAATGGACAATATACCAACAATGGTAATGGACAATATACCAACAATGGTAATGGACAATACTGCCGTGCAAAGGCAAAAGACCGTAACTTCGTTTTTGGTCGAAAATGAGTTATTGATATTTTTGGCACATTCAAGACCTCCTTTATCATGTGGATAAGTATCTTGAGTCAATTCCGTTATTTTTTCGAGAAAATAATATTTTGTCTTAACCGTAACTTTCAAAAGCCCATGAGAAACCAAGGCAGAACACCGTAACACCAGTTACGGCTCTTTGGCTTAGTTTTGGAACGCTCATATTGAGTTACGGCACTCTGCCTTTGTTTAGCCGCGCGTCAATATTAAGTTACGGTGCTGGCGTTCTATCAAATAATGCTACCTATCAGATTATACGGTGTTCTGCCTTTGTTTTACTCTCCATTAAAAATGAAATTACGATGTAGCCTGTGTAAGTTACCTACTTTGTACAGCTACCATCCATCCCTGTAACTTCTGATGTCCTCAGTCTTTGTCCTGCACTAATGCGGTCAGAACAGTATGCTCTTGGAGCTCTCCGCTCCATCGACAAACGTGCGATATCGATCGTGAAGGATATATGCAGAGTTGACAGAAAAATGTTACACATGCCGAAGCAGGTGAATACAACAAAGAACTAAAGCCCCGCCTCACCCAGTTCGGGTGCCTGACCTAGTTGAAACAATCATGCATCTAGCTGGCAGAGTGCCAAAACTTCGCCGGCGCGTTCAGCTCCACCCTGAACACGGTCGAGCCGACGCGGGACTAATATATCACAGAGTGATAATAATGAAGCAACAAGGCACATACATCATAATGAAGCAAGAACTGCTGGTGCATACAACATCAGAACAGCTGTTAAAAGCATGCATACAAAACACAGCGTCCGGAATAAATCCGCGGGACGAGCGAAGTGCACGCACAATAATAGGCTGACAGCTGAAACCAACGCATACTGAAAAGACGCAGAACACAGAAGGTTGTGCTATAAATGCATTAGTCGTCTAGAACGCGCTCCCTACTGAGTCCTAAGGGGTAAAACACTGCATAGGCTACTTTTCGTGAACGGAGCGTGACACCTTCGAACACGAATCTCGGTAAACGCCTGCGAAAGTAGGATATGCGTCTTTCAGATCCACCGCTTTAAACTAGTCTCCGGGTCGAATGTGCGCGAGGATCTGTTTTTATCGTGATCATCACTTTACATTATAACGCGTGTTTAGCAAGTCTTATGCCACTCGGTACCACTTGAAGATACTCTTTAGTCTTTACCGCTATATGGAGTTATTTTGTCATGTCTAATGTATTAGGGCCACCAGAATGCAACCAAAGCACAATAACTAGAAGGCTAGGTAATTGTAAATCATGCAAAATAAATGCCATGATCACTAGATTTTATACAGGTGTTACTATAATGATTTTGTTAATGGTGATCAGCAACCAAATATTGATAATGTGGAAGTTACTGCCTTTTGCCTTGGCATGACTTCTCACTTTTTGCTGACAATACAAAGGCAGAGTACAGTAACTTTAAAAAAGTGGTCAAAAGTCAAGTTTGAGCTCAAAATTTTGTTATGTAGATAATTTTCATTACTTAAACATCGAATTGCCAGATTTTCAGCGCCCTACTTATAATTAATTTGGTGGGACAACAAAAAATCTTTAAAGTCATTTTTCTCAGTTCCACACTCTAGCGAGTTAAGGTCTTTTGCCTTTGTAGGGCAGAATATACCAACGATGGTAATGGACAATATACCAACAATGGTAATGGACAATATACCAACAATGGTAATGGACAATATACCAACGATGGTAATGGACAATATACCAACAATGGTAAAGGAAAATATACCAACGATGGTAATGGACAATATACCAACAATGGGAATGGACAATATACCAACAATGGTAATGGACAATATACCAACAATGGTAAAGGACAATATACCAACGATGGTAATGGACAATATACCAACAATGGTAATGGACAATATGCCAACAATGGTAAAGGACAATATACCAACGATGGTAATGGACAATATACCAACAATGGTAATGGACAATATGCCAACAATGGTAAAGGACAATATACCAACAATGGTAATGGACAATATGCCAACGATGGTAATGGACAATATACCAACAATGGTAATGGACAATATACCAACAATGGTAATGGACAATATGCCAACGATGGTAATGGACAATATACCAACAATGGTAAAGGACAATATACCAACAATGGTAATGGACAATATACCAACAATGGTAATGGACAATATACCAACAATGGTAAAGGACAATATACCAATGATGGTAATGGACAATATACCAACGATGGTAATGGACAATATACCAACAATGGTAATGGACAATATGCCAACGATGGTAATGGACAATATACCAACAATGGTAAAGGACAATATACCAACAATGGTAATGGACAATACACCAACGATGGTAATGGACAATATACCAACAATGGTAATGGACAATACACCAACGATGGTAATGGACAATATATCAACGATGGTAAAGGACAATATACCAACAATGGTAATGGACAATATACCAACAATGGTAAAGGACAATATACCAACGATGGTAATGGACAATATACCAACGATGGTAATGGACAATATACCAACAATGGTAATGGACAATATACCAACAATGGTAATGGACAATATGCCAACGATGGTAATGGACAATATACCAACGATGGTAATGGACAATATACGAACAATGGTAATGGACAATATGCCAACGATGGTAATGGACATTATACCAATGATGGTAATGGACAATATACCAACGATGGTAATGGACAATATACCAACAATGGTAATGGACAATATACCAACAATGGTAATGGACAATATGCCAACGATGGTAATGGACAATATACCAACGATGGTAATGGACAATATACCAACAATGGTAATGGACAATATGCCAACGATGGTAATGGACATTATACCAATGATGGTAATGGACAATATAACGATGGTAACGATTTTTTTTAAAATGTTTTTGAAAGAAGTATCTTATGCTCACTAAAGCTGCATTTTTTAAATAAAAATACAGTAAAAACAATAAAATATTATTACAATTTAAAATAACTGTTTAGTATACTGTACAATTTAAATTATTCCTGTGATGCAAAGCTGAATTTTCAGTAGCCATTACTCCAGTCTTTGGTGTCACATGACCCTTCAGAAATCATTGTATAGGGACACGTGATGGCGGCATAGGGGACAGACGTGTTCGCGGGAGTTTCGCGGGCGCCCAAACATTTTGCAATATTCCGTAAGACATTTCCCTCCTTTTGCAAATGCTGACGCTGTATTATGACTTTGGAACACTTTTGGACTAAACAACACGAAACAATGCCCTCTAGTAAGCGAAAGAACGTCAAATTGGATCAGCAGGCCACGGACACTTCGGCTACAGTTTTAGCTCAACATGGCGAACAAGACGTCGAGGACAACAGCAACCCGTCTGAGCCTGAACTGGAGCCTGGGCTTGCTAAAGCATTTGAGGAAATGACAAAAAAGATAATGCTGCAAATCAGCGAAAAGCTTGATCCTTTGGCGAAGACAGTCGCGTCGCACACAACCGAGCTAACAAGAGCTAATGAGCGCCTGGACGAAGCAGAGGCCAGAGTGCTACAGCTAGAAACGACTACTGAGCCTCTCGCTGCTAAAACACAGGCCCTAGAGGAGAAAGTCAAGGCCCTCGCAGACCATATTGACGACTTGGAAAACAGGGGACGGCGAAAGAATGTATGCATCTTTAATATACCTGAAAACACAGAGGGCGAAAATGCTTTAGCCTTTTTTGAACACTGGCTGCCAACTTTCCTCGGCGTAGATATGAAGGGTGGCCGTGTCAAGCTTGAGCGTGCGCACCGCTCCCTTGCACCCAAACCCGGGGATGGCCAGCGGCCGCGCCCGGTCATTGTCAGGTTCCACTCGTTCCCAGATAAGCAGAGAGTGATGGCGGCAGCTCGGCGGAAAGCGACGGAGGGCGACATTACTATGGACGGCAAGAGGATTTCTTTTTACAACGACCTTTCTGCTGCAGTGCTGCGGAGGCGAAAGGAATTCGCGGAGGCTAAAAAGCGTCTCAGAGATATTGGCGCACAATATTCCATGCTCTACCCAGCGAAGTTACAGGTGTCGTTCAACGGGATAAAGAAAACTTTCCTCTCACCGGTCGACGTTTTTTCTTTTGTGTCCAGTGTTGCAAATCAGGATTGAGGAGCATTTATCTGATATGACGCGGTGGGTTATACAATGTGTTTTCACATTACTAACTTATGATGACTGAAAGTCAGTCCCTGTTGTGTTTAAGACTTCATTTACGTTCGTATAAAACCCGCCTGCATGCGTTTACTAATATTGGTTGAGAAAGGGATCTGCATTCTGCATTAGGATTTTACCACATATTTACTTGTGGGCGCCTGCTTTAGTCCCTACCACGTTCTGTATCAGTTTTGGTAAGTGTTTGTGCACCTTTTTCGGGCGCGTTTTAGGAAGGTGGCCCCCATAAAACCTGGGGGAGGTCTCCCCTCAAAAGATCTTTTATGTTATAGTTTTCTACTGTACTTTACAATCTTACATTTTTCTTTCTCTTCTTCTTTTTTTCTTTTTTTTACTGTCCTGTACTGTTTTCATTTTTCATGTTTAGTGAGATTTGGTTGGTTGTTATGCTCAGCACTGATCTGGTGTTTTTTTGTGTTTTATGATGCATCGAAATTGCTTTATTGCTCAAGGTTTAATTACATGTTATATTAATAATCTTGAATATGTCAAATAACAACGTCAAATTTTGTTCATGGAATGTGAGGGGTTTGCGAGGCAAGATTAAACAGAGAAAAATATTTGCTTTACTAAAAAAGGAGAAAATTGATGTAGCGCTGCTTCAGGAATCACATCTTAATGATAGTGAGCATCTTAGATTGAAAAATGGTTGGGTTGGCCATGTTTACTTTTCGTCTTTTACCACCAGCAGTAGGGGTGTTGTAATACTTATAAGTAAGAGAATACCATTTCATCTAAAGACGTGTGTCAAGGACACATATGGAAGATATGTCATTATTAAGGGTATCTTACAGGGAGAAGAAATTACTGTGATGAATCTCTACTGCCCACCTAATTATTCTCCTGACCTCTTAGCAAAAGCTTTTTTAGAATTCACAGAAATATCGTCATCTGTAGCTTTAGTGGGGGGTGACTTTAACTGCTTGTTCAACCCCCTAATCGATAGGCATCCCTTGCGTAGCTCTGCTCTAACGAGCCAGGCCAGTGCCCTATCCGCGATATGTGATGAGATAAGCTTTCTTGATGTGTGGCGAACTTTACACCCAAACGACAAACAATTTACATTTTATTCCCCCCCGCATAAATGCCACACTCGTATAGATTATTTCTTTATCCCGAAGTCCCTCATACAATATGTCTTATCTTGTGAAATTGGGAACATTGTTGTTAGTGACCATGCTATGGTATGTCTGAAATTGACTACTGTTGGACATTTTCCAGGAAGTAGGCGATGGAGATTTGATTCACGCCTTCTAAGAGACGAGAAATTTGTATCTTACATGGCCAGTGAATTCAAAATCTTTATGGATATAAATTTGCAGTCCACTGAAGACCCCTCTCTACTTTGGGAGACTTCTAAAACGTATATCAGAGGTTTAGTAATTGGCTATTCTGCCTCTAAGAAACGAAAGCAATTGGAGCACCAGTCGAAGCTTGAGAAAGATTTAAAGGATATTAAGGGAACGTTAACTTCATCATCTGACCCATTATTATTACAAAAAAAAAGTGCTTTACAAGCCGCATTAGACGCTTTGTTAACTCAACAGGCTAAGAGTGCTATTCTCTTTTCTAGACAGCGACTATATGAATTTGGTGATAAACCCAGCAAGTATCTATCTTACTTGACTAAAGTCAAGTCAGATCCTCAAATAATCACCTCAATAGTTGACACTGCCGGTACTCGTTATTTTGATAATAAAAACATAAATAATATTTTCAGAGAGTTTTACTCGCAACTTTACAAATCAGATCACCCTCCAGGGGCCCCTGTGGATATGGAACCTTTTCTGTCTCAAATAATTCTCCCTATTATTTCCGAAGCTCAGAAGGCTGAATTAAATGCACCTATTACTAAAGATGAGGCCCTGTTAGCACTTAGAACATTACAGTCAGGAAAGGCGCCCGGGCCAGACGGCTTGACTGGCGATTTTTATAAAGAGTTCCACCACGTGCTGTTGGACCCTTTTTTGGCTATGTTAGAACATTCTTTTACGTCCGGCTCTCTGCCTCAATCTTTGAGAGAGGCAGACATCACAGTTATCCTTAAAAAGGGCAAGAACGCAGAACATTGTTCTAATTACAGGCCTATCGCTTTGTTAAACCAGGATCTTAAATTACTTTCTAAGATACTAGCGCTCCGACTGGAAAAAGTTTTGCCTGTCATAATCAAGGAAGACCAGACGGGGTTTATTAAGGGGAGAAGCTCTAGCCACAATGTAAGAAGGCTCTTAAATATTATTAATATATGTCAAACTCAGAATATCGAAAGTTTAATCATCTCATTGGATGCGGAGAAGGCCTTCGACCGTGTCGAGTGGCCCTATCTGCATCATATTTTACATAAATTTAATTTAGGACAAACATTTATAAGGTGGATTAAATTGCTATATAATAACCCCTTAGCTTCAGTTATCACTAATGGTTGTAGGTCTAACAGTTTCTCCCTTTACCGCTCGACGCGTCAAGGCTGTCCTCTCAGCCCTTCTCTCTTTGCCCTGGCGATTGAGCCCCTGGCTGTGGCCGTCAGGCAAGATTTATTAATAAGAGGAATTGACACCGGTGACACTCAACATAAAATTTCACTATACGCGGATGATATTTTATTATATATATCAGAACCAGCTTCAACTATTCCTCGTCTCATCAAACTAATTCACCAATTTGGAACATTTTCGGGTTACAAAATAAACTTTTCAAAATCTCTTGCGATGCCTCTGGGGGCCCTCAGAGGAAGGACCGATTCTCTCATACCTTTTCCATTTCGTTGGTCCCTGTCTGGTTTTGTTTATCTCGGTATTCATATTACCCCTATGTTTCACCAAATGTTTAAGGCTAACTATACTCCTCTATTAGATGCCATAAAAAGAGATTTACAAAGGTGGTGCTCTCTTCCCTTATCTTTGCTTGGTAGGGTATCTGTTATTAAGATGAACGTTCTTCCTAGATTACTGTACCCCTTACAGATGATTCCCTTACTACTTTCAAACAAAGTACTGAAGCTACTTAACAGCTGGTTGAGTGAATTTATATGGAATAAAAGAAAACCCAGGCTTAAATTCTCCAAGTTACAGTTGCCTACGTCAAAAGGGGGGGTGGATGTACCTAACTTCAGATTGTATCAACTGGCATCACATTTGAGGTTTGTAGCCGAATGGGTGAAGGAGGATCCCACCTCTGTCTGGTTATGTCTAGAAAAGTTACATACTCACTGTTCATTGCTCGGTCTTTTGTCGTGTAAGAATATAAAATCTGTAAGGACTTTGTGCAATAACAATCCTATAGTTGTTAATACTGTTAAAGCATGGTTTGCAGTGCGCAAGTTGGAGGGGAGATCTTTACTGACTCCTTTGCTTTCCCCAATACAAGGAAACCCTGACTTCGAGCCAGGCATGACAGATATAGGTTATGATATTTGGACACGTCAAGGAATTAAAAAGATGTGTGATTTGTTTGTGGGACCCTCCTTATCCTCATTTGAACAAATTCAGGCTAAATATAGCCTCCCTGGCTCTAATTTCTTTAGATATCTCCAAGTTCGAGATTTTATATTTAAAAAAACTACATTTGTTTCTGAAGCCTCTTTATCTCCAATAGAGAAATTATTGCTCAAATGTCCAGTTAAGAAGGTGATTACCTCCTTTTATAATGTGCTTAATCAGACATCTGTCATACTGGCAGTCTCAGACGTAGCACTAACATGGCAAACTGAATTGGGTGTAGTTATTGATAAGGAGAAGTGGGATGTCATTTGTAATCAAACAAAACGGATATCTATCTGTAATCGCGCCAGGTTGTTACAGTTTAAAATCATTCACAGACTGCAAATATCTCCTAGCAAAAGACATAAAATGTATCCTCAAACCTCTCCTGATTGCCTTAAATGCAAATCAGCGGAGGGTACATATACTCATTGTGTTTGGTACTGTCCTAAAATTCAGTTATACTGGCAAGATGTTCTGAATGATATGAGCGCTATATTTGGAACTGCTTTGGCCTGTGATCCTGTCTCGCTGCTCTTGGGATATAGAGACAATAAAATCAGTCCTGGTTCAGGCAGACTATATGATATCCTCACCTATGCTGCACGCAAGAACATTTTCCTGTCATGGATCAACGACAAACCTCCTTCTAAAACATCTTGGCATAAACTCATCATGGAGCTTTTTCCTTTGGAATACTTAACTTGCCTTCTCCATTCTACAAAAGGACGTTTCTTAAAGATTTGGACTCCTTATCTTCGCTTCACTAACTCTACCATTGCATCTATATTGAATAGTATCGCTATAGATTAGCCATTTGTATTCGTATTGTGTCATATGTCCTGAATATTGTCCAGATCTATGTTGTGCTGAGCTTTGTTCTTGTTTGTTCAATTTAAATGTGTTTAAAAGAAAATAAAAAATATTTGAAAAAAAAAAAAAAAAAAAAAAAAAAAAAAAAAAAAAAAAAAAAGAAATCATTGTATATATATCTATATATATACACATATACTAGATACAGGAATACATGTTCGGGAACTACATTACCACCTATGAACACACATACCGCCTCCTGCTCCCTTGAGAGAACAACGAGGTTGTGGAAATACAAGGGCACTAAAATATAACACGTCTAGTAATCAGTGAAATGGGGCCATTTATTTATTAATTTTTCCCATTGCCTCTGAAGTAACATGAGCCTCTGGGGCTTTCTGTCTGAAAGCACTGGCTGTATAAATATCGCTTTCTCTTTTGATGAGAAGACAAATCCATTTCCACTACAGGAAATAAGTCTTGGCATCACTGCAAAACTAGTTATGTGACTGGTATTTAGTCAGTGACTCAAACATCACTCAAATTTCCTTCACCAAACCCAATGGCTATTTTGTGATTTTAATAAACAATAACAAAATCTTATCATATTTGATTGATACAAAGCTAACTGTGATGCTAACAAGAGGAGGCACATGTTTACTGGGGGGAAAAATGACAGTGCTAACAGATACTTGGTAGTTTATTGCCAAGTTATCACTTTGTGGCAGCTGTAGGTTCGAGCAGTTCTGCAATGGCTCACTCTTTTGGAAAAAATTGGTTTTCGAACATGAGATAGAGCATTAGCACCCCATAATTGATGTTTCAGTGCTAGCTACACGATTTGATCCGCCAAAAGACGTTCAGAAACTGAATTGCCCTTTTTTTTCAAATAGCAGCGAGATGACAAGTTATGGGCAAATAACCTTTTCAAATGATTGCAGATGCTACAAAATATTTGGATATATTTGAAATTATTGGTGAGGATTTGCATTAAGTAATAGGCTACTAAAAACCAATAAAACTAATTAGTAACGTTAACGTATGTATTTATTCTGCAAAAAAACTAATTTCTTACTGCAAAAAAATCATACGTATTTTTAATCAGTAAAATAAGATATATTTTGTCATTTAATTAGATTTAAGTAGACTTAAGTATGTCTTGATTTCATTTTACTTAATTAGATTTAAGTAGACTTAAGTATGTCTTGATTTCATTTTACTAAGGCATAAATCTTGTTAGAGTACATGAAAAAAGCTAACAAGTTAAGAACAAATCTTGTAAACGTGTCTTGTATTAAGTACGTTTAGATATTTTGCTGAACAACACGACAAAAAAAATACTGAATAAGAAAATGTTTTTTTGCAGATAACTTTTGTTTGTTCTGTTGCAAAAACAGATGTTTACAGGTGGCGTTAGTTTTTACACTGCCAATTACAGTCGTAAGAAACGCCGTCAATAGGAATGCAACATAAAGCTCTCAAGTGTGTAGTGACCCCCAACTTATACCAAAACAAGAGGTTAACCACAGGACATAGTCAAAGAAGGGTCCACACATTCCCCTCCCCAACACATAAAGGAAGTAGCCTTGCAGTCCAGTAATTATTAATGACAAAAGTCTATAAGCATTCCATTAGGTGCAAGCAGCTGTCATAAACATCTTAATTAATTTACAAAGCACACGACTGGGGAATTACGACGATGTGAAAATCTGCTTCCCTCTGCCGCTCCATAGCACTGGAACAGATCGGGCTTTTAAATTTTTAAACACGTCTTTCATGTTCTCCAGAGCACAAAAAAGCCTTTGAACAGTCATCTTGTTAGGAGACGCACCTAGCAGCGCTGCTACCTTTTGGGTTGTCCCATGGTCCTTTTTTTCTCCCCACAAACTGGTGACAAGGCTTTACAGTTCGAGTTTAAAGGGATAGATCACCTACAAATGACACATTTGGTCATAATTTTCTCTCCGTCATGTTGTTTTAAACCCTTAAGCCATTTTAAATTTCATAAAGCACAAAAGGAGATACTTAGTAGAATGTTCCTGCTGCTCTTTTCCATATAATGCCATTTTGTGTTCTAAACAGGAAAGAAAGTCATACAGGTTTGGAACGACACGAGGGTGACTAAATGATGACAGAATGTTCTTTTACTGTATAAGTTGAGGTTCTAATTGTTTGGTATAAGTTTATATTGTTACACTATGAACCTCATTGACTCATTGAAAGCAACCAAATATTATATTAAAAAAAAGATAAGGAAAAGAAAGACTGGAAAAAGTTATCTTTTAAAAACAACAGCTGTCACGGATATGATTGCATAAGACCATTGTCTCTGGAGGGAAGGAGGGAGAAACAGAGGCTGTGTGGCCCTCACGGGACGGGACAGGGACAGAGGTAGGACTACCACATTGCACCATTGATGCTCCACTGCAATTCCCAGAGAGTCAAACTACCTTTCCTGAAAAGAAACGTAGTTGAATGCACTGAACTAGTTGCTAAAAAGTATATTTTTATTATTATTATTATTAATATGCTTAAATTCTGCAACTTATATATTCCAGAACATATGGTAGTATTAGTAGTAATATTTCACACACTTTGTAGTTTCAGTTTTGCTTCAAATTTGTCTTCCTCAGCTCACTCTGCTATAAAAGCTGAACGTGTAACACATTATAGTTTACATAAAAAAATAAATAAAAAGTGTTGTAGCTTTTTGTCACGGTTACTGCTAGGCTACTGCTAGTGGACAGAGAAGTACCTTGTTAGTGGAAAAACAGCTCTGTTTTGAACAGCCTGGAAGGATAAAATAACCAGGAAGCGAGTAATGACTATTAGCAAGCATCTGATTCTCAAAGATACTCTCAGTCTCTCTACCACCCCCGCCTGTATATTTGCATAACCCACTCGTGTGTTCAATGCTAAAGCACTCCCAAGGCTGCTGATCAAAGTCAGCAGTCAATTCACATTACAATACATTGATTTGATGCTTCCTAACCTTGCTAGTCTTTACTTAATGGCTGTCAAAATCCTTAAGCACACCATAGACCATCACACCTCCTGATTGTGTTACTGTAATACAAATGTTTAAAATCTCTCAATAATGCAAATTTGACCCATTGCAACATATGTTATCAGGTGTTATTTTCCAGAAAATATGGTACTACTATAAATAATAATAACTACTACTACTACTAATTACTAATAATAATAACAAAAATATCCTGGAAATATAATTGGAAGCAGTTGCAAGATGCAAGTTACTAATTATTATTATATTATTGTTGCTATTGTTATTATTATATATTTATTAATGCATTATAATAATAATTTGGATGCAATACGTGTTCCGAATGAAAAAAGTATACTACTATTACTACTGTTATTATTGTTATTAGTATTATTATAAATCTGAGCATTTTTTCGCAAGGGTTCTCAAGTAGAAAACACTACAAAACTTAACAATGCCATAATGTACTTAAATCAGTCAAATAATAATAATAGTAATAATTCAGCTACCTTTCTAAAAAATATATAGTTGGATGCACTACAAGTAACTAAAATGTCCATTAATTATTGTTATTATTATTATTATTATTATTATGAATGCAAATCCAAGCAGTATTTATTTGGCTCACAATCAGGGATCTCAAGTAGGAAACACCACCAGTTTCTAATACTACATAATACTTCAATGTAATACTTCAATGTTCACAGACGCCGCTTGTCCTCATGCTGCAGCTACATTCGTTTTGAAGCCTGACATTGGGAGAAAACAAAATGGAATAAAAATTGCCTCGGTGCAAAAACTCAACTGGAAAGGTCACCTCTTTCCAGCCTTACAGCTCTGCTGCCTCATGCTCATCTGATGTAATGAAAGAAGAATCGAGCTGCATCTCCCCCTCTGCGTCCAAGATGGTATCTCCCACTACACTGCATGTGCTGGGGGGAGGAGGGTGTTTTTCTTCTTTTTTAGGGGAAAGCCTGTCAAAACGTATCAACATCGCTGACATGGCACAGTGACACACTGACCCACAACCGCCGGAGGAGAATGCGTGCATTACAGCGAGAGGGAAAAAAAAAAAAATTAATAATAGTAAAAGAAAAAAAAAGCAGCTATCGATTTATGTAAGAGTGCTAGTCATCGTCACATTGGCTGAGTGGTGTAGGGACTCTTTAATTATTTCTCAGGAGTCAGACAAAATCAGTGTGCCGTGAAGACACTACATCGATTTCCCTTCAGCCAAAGCAACATACTCACTCTGTGGCGGCTCACGATAGAGAAAAGAAAAAAGGTGTTTGTCTTAGAGAGGAGATCTGGCACCCAAACAAACGGATGTTTCTCATGACAGAAATGACGGCCAAATCATGCCGGTCAAAAAAAGGTAAGGATGGGATAAATAAATACGCTCCTGCATCTGAATATGCACACTTCCCTATTGTATAGTATCTAAAAAGCAGTACATTAAAACAGTTGAATAATGAGCTGTGGTGCTCTTATTGGAAACGCAGGTTCGAGTATGGCCTGCAACCTGTCCCTGTTTCTCTTTAACAGCTGCCTGCCACTTTGTCCTGTCTGTAAAGCTGTCTGAAACATGAAACATTGAAATAAAGGGAGGGAGGAAGGCATCAAAGCAATATCCAGTAATCCTGGGGGTTTGATTGGTCGAAAAAATAAAGTGGTAGAAATGAGTAAATATGTATTCATGTTTTAGTTAGAATTTACAATGTATAAGACTGTTTTTTTTATCTGTAAAGCTCAAAAAATATCAAATTCTAAAAAAAATGGCACAGCGTTGGGATGTTTTGAAATTATTTTCATGTGTTAAGAATTTTGAATTAAACGATTTTGAATTGACAGCCCTATTTTAAACGCTAGTATATTTATAAAGCATAAAGCATTTGGTTATGTAAATCAAGATTAAATTCCTTTAAAATAATTATTCTATTTCTAAACATACTATAATAAAATAAAAAAACGCCAATTCAATTAAAAAATATGTGACTACGGAGCATCATGAAGGGATAGGATAGCCGTAAAACGAAAAAAAAAATCTTTAGAGTACTTCTTCACAGAAAAGGCCAAAAATGAGTGGCAGGCTGTGGCTAACACCTTTGTTTCTGATTGATGTTTGTAGGATGAGTTGCAAACGCACTTGTGGTTCACCGTAGGCTGGTGGTGGTTGTGCATGTTCTTTTCGGGGAACTAAAATTAGCACCCCATGTGTATTTCCTGCCCACAAAAGAATAATAAAAAAAGCACAAACAAACAGCAAAACATCTTTCAGGTGGTTGGAAAATGGTACCTGCCGATGTGGGGGTACTTGACACATTAAATGGCCTCGAAAGGTCTTCCATTGAAATCTATAAAAAGGCCGCGAGAAAAGACGATGCAATCTCTCCATAAGCTCCACCTGAGGTAAGATACAGCTGTCGGTTGTCGGAATGAGCGCACGACCGTGAACAGAGCATGAACTAATTCGCACTGCAACGATGCATGCATGCATGGCCTTCCCATGTCTAGCCAGACATTGTGTAGAGACCCTGTTAAAAATGCATTGTTATGGAAAGGGAGGCTCAATTGAGAGTGTGAGTGCGTCTCGGTTTGCTATGCTGTTTCCATAATTTATAAACATGGTGCAGTGGCGAAATGGGCGGGGTTTAAAGCATACCTCGGGTCTTTAGTGACCAGGGACGTCACTCACCACCCTCCTCCTCAACCCTCTTAGTATTCCTCAATCAATTCATTATAAACAATATAACATGAAAAAAGGAAATTATAAAAGAATTCCTGTTTACCCATTCATTTTTTTATAGGGTCGCTAACGGCCAAAGGTGTGTAACAGTGTAAGTACTGTAGATCCGGGTCGCTAAAGACCCGAATATGTAATAATGAGAATGGAACATTCATGCATTTAAGGGTTAATGACCTGGGGGGCGGAGTTAGTGCATTTACATCCAATCAATTTTAATTATTCAGTTAGAAAAACTGCCACAAATTTCAAGGGGTGTGCGACTCTTTTGATGTGTCCAAAATCACGTACTGTCTGAGTAGGTACTACATTCAAATTTGATTTTACTTTGCGACCGCTAAAAAAAAAAGTATGATCTATATAGTATGAATATGGGTAGTAAACCCGCCATGTTGCTACTGTCACGTGACCTACTAGCGTCAGTTGTGTCGCTTCAATTCCATTCATAAATCCTCTCCAGTGGCCTCATGGGATAGTAAAGTATCCATCAAATGCACACTTAAGAATCTCGCTCTTTTGGAGTACTGTTCTTAGCATACTATAGGAAAGTATTCTATTTCGGACACAGCATTTGTCTCTAGCGGCGACATGTAGCGCCAAAACCCCCCCACAATTTTTCAGTTATCTCATGACTAACATGAAAAAAGGAAATTATAAAAGAATTCCTGTTTACCCATTCATTTTTTTTATAGGGTCGCTAACGGCCAAAGGTGTGTAACAGTGTAAGTATTATTTTTCTGTAGAGCTATAATTGAATCTTTGATGACTGAATAAGAGCAATTTACTTTTATTCCACAAGGTGGCGATGTCTGATACACAATGATGAAGTGAGTTTCACTCATAGTTACCGCAGGCAGAAAACAAAAGAAAAGGAGGTATTCTTCAGCAAACAGCAAAACTTGAAATGGCTCACTGATTTACTGCAGAGCAAGTACTGAACGCAGACAAATATTAGTGTCACTGTCACTTGATGGTGGATCTGGTGAAGAAGCTGCTGGCGATCAAAATATTGATTTTGAAGATGTTGAAATGATAGTTTTGAGAATATATTTGAGATAGTGAATATGAGCCAGATGCTGAATGTATTGGAAAATGAGCTCTCTGACGGTGTTGATTGTATAAAACATCTGCTCAAACTGAACCCTTCCAAGCTCCAAAAGGTAACAAAATATGCTTTATTTTATTCTTCTGTAATTGTTACTCTGATATCAGGAGAGTTTTTTATTATCGCGACAGGTAGAGATCCATCCGTGTTAGATATAGATCCGGGTCGCTAAAGACCCGAATATGTAATAATGAGAAGGAAACATTCACGCATTTAAGGGTTGATGACCTGGGGGGTGGAGTTAGTGCATTTACATCCAATCAATTTTAATTATTCAGTTAGAATAATACAAATTTCAAGGGGTGTGCAACTCCCTTTGATGCGTCCAAAATCACGTACTGTCTAGGTACTACATTTGAATTTGAGTTTACTTCGCGACCGTTAAAAAAGTATGATCTATACAGTTTGAATATGGGTAGTAAAACCGCCATGTTGCTACTGTCACGTGACCTACTAGCATCAGTTGTGTCGCTTCAATTCCATTCATAAATCCTCTCCAGTGGCCTCATGGGATAGTAAAGTATCCATCAAATGCACACTTAAGAATCTCGCTCTTTTGGAGTACTGTTCTTAGCATACTATAGGAAAGTATTCTATTTCGGACACAGCATTTGTCTCTAGCGGCGACATGTAGCGCCAAAACCCCCCCACAATTTTTCAGTTGTCTCAACACATCAGACTGCTTTGAGACCTAAGGTGTACTTATTTATTCATCAACTAAGATCTGTTGAACTCCAGCTGTGCTGCGTTTTAATGTAAGAGACTAAAGAGACATTACTAATTTCTACGGCACTGCTTTAATAAAACAGCATATTAGCAACTACGCTAACAAAGGTAAACTCAGCAGAGGCAGATCTGAACGTTCTGTGATAAACAGCTGGCGCAGCGAGCGGCTTATCTAGGGTGGGAGTGTTTTTAATCTAGTTATTAATGTCGTAAATTAGCTCGTATAATTGAATGTTCATATAACATCACATCCTTCCCCAAAGAATTACTATTGGACTGCTTATAATAATATCTTATTTCCCAGATGAATACTATTGGACTTGAGAATAATTCCATCACTCGGCTAATTCTGGAGACAAAAGGGTGGAGTGGATCTTGGATAAGGGGGCTACGCTTGGAAATAAAAGGTAAATGGTATAAGATAAACGTTGCTTGACTGGTGACAACATAACAGATACGGACAGAAATGTTCTGTCAATACACGTCGCCAGGAAAAGGAACGTTTTTTGTTTGAACAGATATTGTGTACATGTGTTTTAGGGCAGGGATTCTCAAATGTTTTTGCCAGTCGAATTCCATTGTGCTAAAATATCCCCCTGAGATTAGAAGTTAATATTTCAGTTATTAAGTAGTTCTCTGATGTTGATTAATGGTGACATGACATGGAGGAAAACAAATATTTTTTTTTTTTTAAATATTTTATTTAAAAACAAATACACATATATTTACGAAATTATATATATCCAAGAATTTGTTTTATTTGGATTATTTTTCATCTTTAAAATATTTACTCATTTACATTTTTAAGATTTAATTATTTCTAGTTTTTCCATCAACTTGCAAACCCCAGTTTGGGAAACCCTGTTTTTGTCACAGTCTTCGTCTGCACCTGTCTGTCTTAGTCATCTTCACTACACTTCCCAGAATCCTCCTCGTCTCCACACCTGTATTCACTCCCTCACTTACCAGCCTGTCCTTCGTTATCATCATCAGTGTCACCTGTTTTCACCTTGTTATGTCTGATTCATGCTTGTATTTAGTTTGCTTCTGTTCAGTCTGTCCTTGTCGGTTGTTAAAGTTATATGGATGTGTTTAGTGTGTGTTTCTGCCCGTCATTCTGCCTGCCTGTCTGTACCTGTGAGTTTGTTCAGTAAAACTGTTTGATTTGGAGCTTTTTGACTCAGCCATCTTCTTCTACCCGCACAACACCGTGACAGAACAACCGACCAAAACAAGAGTCAGCATGGGAATTCTTCTCACCCCGGTAAACCCAGCTCACTCTCCATTCACCCCAGTCGATCGTCTAATCCATTGCTTTCAAGACGGCTGCTCCATAGAAGAATATGTCACCGGCTTCCTGGAGCTTTCTGTGGGGGTAAGCTGGACAGACGACGTCCTGAAGTCGGTGTTTTGGGGCGGTCTAGACGAGAGCCTATACCAGCTAGCCCCAGCAGCAGCTTTTTCAGGTACCTTCGCCAGTTACCTTGATCATGTGTTGTGGTTGAGTGGATCGGCCTTCACCGTTGGTGAGGTTGTGGATGACATCACCACTCAATCACACACACCAGCCATCTTAACCACGCCACCCATCATCCGGAAAGCAGAGACCGTCCCGCCAGAGACCGTCCCGCCAGAGACCGTCCCGCCAGAGACCGTCCCGCCAGAGACCGTCCCGCCAGAGACCGTCCAGCCAGAGACCGTCCAGCCAGAGACCGTCCAGCCAGAGACCGTCCAGCCAGAGACCGTCCAGCCAGAGACCGTCCAGCCAGAGACCGTCCAGCCAGAGACCGTCCAGCCAGAGACCGACCATGCTGCTCTGGAAGACACGGTTCTCATTGTGGGGTCCATGGCTGTTTTGTGTGTGTGGGCTGCCCACACATCTGTTACAGCCCATAAGTCCTCTTCACCGCTGGGGCCGTCCAGTCCAGAGACCCCTTCACCGCTGGTTCCGTCCAGTCCAGAGACCCCTTCACCGCTGGGGCCGTCCAGCCCAGATACCCCTTCACCGCTGGGGCCGTCCAGCCCAGATACCCCTTCACCGCTGGTTCCGTCCAGCCCAGATACCCCTTCACCGCTGGTTCCGTCCAGCCCAGAGACCCCTTCACCGCTGGTTCCGTCCAGCCCACGGACCCCTTCACCGCTGGTTCCGTCCAGCCCAGAGACCCCTTCACCGCTGGTTCCGTCCAGCCCAGAGACTAGTAGTGACTCTGTCACTCTCCCCATTAATTTTTTGGGGGGGGGGCCATAGGGCTCCGCCATGGCCGCCCGAAGGGTCCTTACCGCCATGGCCGCCCGAAGGGTCCTCACCGCCATGGCCGCCTGAAGGGTCCTCACCGCCATGGCCGCCCGAAGGGTCCTCACCGCCATGGCCGCCCGAAGGGTCCTCACCGCCATGGCCGCCTGAAGGGTCCTCGCCGCCTGAAGGGTCCTCACCGCCATGGCCGCCCGAAGGGTCCGCACCGCCATGGCCGCCCGAAGGGTCCGCACCGCCATGGCCGCCCGAGGGGTCCGCACCGCCATGGCCGCCCGAAGGGTCCGCACCGCCATGGCCGCCCGAAGGGTCCCCACGGCCCTGGCCACGCCCATGTCCTGCTCCGCCCTGGCCACGCCCATGTCCTGCTCCGCCCTGGCCACGCCCATGTCCTGCTACGCCCTGGCCACGCCCATGTCCTGCTCCGCCCTGGCTGCCTGCACGTCCTGCCCCGCCCTGGCCGCCTGCACTTCCTGATCCGCCCTGGAGGCTTCCTGTCCCAGTTTGGCCACGCCCTGGCCAGCCTTCAGGGCGCCCGCCCCCCCACCCCATTGATGTTCTACGGCGCGAGGTCGCGCCTTGTTGAAGGGGGGCGTTCTGTCACAGTCTTCGTCTGCACCTGTCTGTCTTAGTCATCTTCACTACACTTCCCAGAATCCTCCTCGTCTCCACACCTGTATTCACTCCCTCACTTACCAGCCTGTCCTTCGTTATCATCATCAGTGTCACCTGTTTTCACCTTGTTATGTCTGATTCATGCTTGTATTTAGTTTGCTTCTGTTCAGTCTGTCCTTGTCGGTTGTTAAAGTTATATGGATGTGTTTAGTGTGTGTTTCTGCCCGTCATTCTGCCCGCCTGTCTGTACCTGTGAGTTTGTTCAGTAAAACTGTTTGATTTGGAGCTTTTTGACTCAGCCATCTTCTTCTACCCGCACAACACCGTGACAGTTTTAGGGAATCAGACAAATTTATTTGAAAGGTTTTTAATGCTTTGTTTCACAAAAAAGGAACTATAAAAGGAAGCGTTCCCACAATATTCCAGAAATGACCTCCGGCACATGCTAAAATGTTTCCACCAGTTCTGTGATTGGAAAGATTTGGATTTTCTTGGACAATTCATATGGGATACTTCAATGAAGTGAACAGAAGAAAAACCCAGGAAGAGGGAAAAAAGGAAGAGGAGGTGGAAGCAAAAAAAAAAGGCAAGAAAAGAAATGGTGTATATGCCAAATCAGGTCTGATTAATTTATATTTTCCGAACGCTGCCGCTGGCTCAAAACGCATTTGAGTTGAGATGCAAAAATGTCATCCGAGACAAAAGTGATTAATTTCAGAACCGATGCAAACACAGAAAGGCAATCTCGAATATGAGAGCGTGATTATTTCATGAATTCTAAATAAAAAAGAAAACGCGTAACAGAAAATAAATTTTCCAAAGAATATTGCAAGAAAAAAAAAATGCGACCATATTATCTGGAGGCTTTTTTTCCCAGCCTTCCTCCACTTCTCCTTTCTTCAGTCTTTGGAAAACAGAAATTTATTTCTGCCTTCATCTCTAAATTGGATGCAATTTATTGCCTCTACAAAGCTCGTTTTTCACCGGCCGTGGCAGCCAATGCGCATCTCAGTGTGGCCTCGGGTGCTAATATGCAGAAAGTGGCCGCGGGGAGACGCGACTCGGTGAAGGGGAGAAGGGAGGGAAAAGCTGGGGGACACAGCCCAGAATCAATCCATGATAGAGCGAGAGAAAGATGAGTGTGTTTACTCATAGAAATATGGCCGCTCTGGATGTCACAGGGGGAGAGAAAAGGTTATATAACTGTTAGGCTGAATCTGAGAGACCCAAGCGAGAGAGACGGACAAATGAATAATAAAAGTGACAAGACAGCACTGAGTGATCATGGGAGCAAGTAGACAGCAGATACGTGAACGTGCGCTTGCGTAGCTGGACTGACTTGTAGGTAAAAGGCTAAATATGCATGCAGAGGTGAGAGAACAGGTCATAGGTCAGCGGATCTTGTGTATGTTGTGTCGGCAGAGCGCGTCACGTCAGCTAGAACAGGAAATGTGACATGCAGCAAACAGGAAACACACACAGGCAACCATCTCTTTTCAAGAACAGATGTCAGCTACTGTGCAAAACTTGCTGGTCTGTATAGCTTCCAATGTTTAAGGCCATTTAGCAGACACTCTTATTCAGAGTTAACTACAAAAACATAATTTTTCTATTTAATCCAAAGAAACACTGTAAAAAAAAAGTTGCTGACTTAACTTTAAGTACAATCAACTTAAGTAATTTGAACTTGTTTAAGTCATTTCAACTTAAATTACAATAACCTGACTTGTATAAAATAAAAAAGTTGAAAAATGCTTAACTTATTTTGATGAGTTAAAGCAATGTAAAAACATATTTTGTCCAAACTTATTGATCATATACATTTTTTTTTACAGTGTACATTAAAATACTTTTTTTTTTTTTTTTAAATGCAAGAAAGCCATGGTCAACTCAACCATGCAATTCATTAAGTCCCGGGCTGGATAACTTCCCAAAGTTCAGAGAAGTATTGACACATGTTTGAGTAATTCTCTGTGCTTCTTGTAACGCTCCTGTGGACTTTCAGTTTTGCCAAAGCATTTGTATTAAACTCAGGAAGTGACATTACCTCTGCTTACAAAGTGCAAAACTGCGGTTTGACACATGTATCTCACTCGCCTTCACACTTTCACTGTTTCTCTTCCACAGACATTAAACACACTCCTACTTGCCCACACTTCTCCCTCAGTTAGCTCAAGGTGCAGTCCGTCCAGCGACCTTGCAGTGGAACGCCTACACAGGCAATGAATAAGTATCACATTTCCTTCTCTGACAGCTGACACAGTCGAGCCCAGGTGATATACCAGACATGACAAGTGATTCTAATTAAACGTTGAGGCTAAGGATATAAAATGGCAGGTAGGGAACAAACCCTGTCCGGCCAACCGGCACGCGCTAGTCCTAATCTGATGAGCCGGGCTTGTCAGGCCCCGCTCACCGGTTCCGTCAAACTCAGGCCTGAATCCCAGGAGAAAAGTGACAGTTTTCCACCCGAGGGGAAGACGGGACTTGCCGAACCCCTACCCATCGCAAACAATAAACACTAGGCAAAAGAAAAAGTGAGAGCCGGCGTAATGTGCAGCCAGACCGAGCTTTTGGGCTTTACGAATTTGTCAGACTGTTGTTCGGCTGAATGAAGTACAAATGAAGTGCTGCCACCGCTGTCCCCAGGCTTAGGTAATACCTGTCAGACTTCCACTTGTTTTAAGGTAGAAACCAGAGACTCCTTGGAACCATACACACCTGAAGCCACGGATGACAAAAAAAAAACATACACGTTAAGCCGTTACATTGTTGTGTCTCCGTTTCTGCGCCTCGGCAGAGACGAATGAGGGTGTTTTGTGTAGCTTCTTTAGAAAAGTGGAGACAGTTAGCAGTTTACTCGAAGGAAAACACGAGCAACGTCGCATTTTGACACGATCGGACCGCACGCACTTACAGAGAACATCCCGAGAACATCAGGGGAGGTCAGAGTTTAAGTCTGGGATGACTTTTCCCGCTCCCCACCTGGAATCAAGGCTTACCAGCTGACAGCCCATCATCATCAGGGTTGCCAATGTCACCAGGCGGGGGAGGCTGCCAGTTGGCACTCATCGGTAGGAGAGCGATTCTCAAGAGCTCGCCAGGAAATCTGTATTTGATAACGCAACTTCACACTCCACTGCCTTCCTTCTCAACTCAATACATCAGACTTTTTGGCGTTGTTGTTTCTATTCTACAGCAGTCAAAGCCAATGCCTGGCATCCACGGCCGACTAACTTGTTTCAAACAGCGGCTAATGAAGGATGTAATGCCTCTCGTTGTGAGGTGTGCTTGTTCTTACATGCTGAATTTGATTATCGTTCAAGGAGCGCTTTCACAGACTAACAGGAAGGGTGGGATGATTATTTTATTGTACGTTTTTTCTTCGCATTTAAGGTTATACATTCCAGAGCTTCTTCCAGAGCTCCTGCACCCTTACTGTCCACATTATGGCAATGCATCAGTGACGTTATAAGTGTCTATGATAAAGAAGAGGAACAATCTTTTCAAAAATCTAGTTTAAAACACATTGCAAGTTCTTAAAAAATTACCTTTTTGTATTCAAGTTGGTTTGATTAAAGTATTCTGGTCAAAAACTATAATTTAATGAAAAAAAATGTCATGTGGTGTAACAGTCATGTAAAATATAACATTCACCTTACACCTTGAATACTGTACATGTTCCTTAAATACAATATATATATTGTATATGACAATGATAATAAATTAAAATAATATAATAACCAATAACAGTTTGCAATATCAATCAGCAAAACGGACAGATTTTGTACAGCTAAAATAACTGGACCGGAAGCCTCGACACAACCAAGTTACAAAGGCTGTGACGGTCTTACATGTAAATATAATATATGTAAAGTTTAAATAATTTTTTTTAAAGACTATGCCAAATAGCCTACAAATCTAGACGCACCCTAGCGGCAGCAAAAATTATTTTGCAGCAAAGTGTGGTCTAGCAACTCTCCATAGACTTTTGAGCTGGAAAAACCAAAAACTGGTCCGGCCAATCAGATCGTGTAGAGTTGGTGGGCGGGCTTAACATAATGAAGGCAGAGTTATGACGGTTCCGCGTGATTTCCCTCCGCTTGAAAACAAAGAAGATGCTGCTGGCGAACAGCGGTTTTTCCAATCGGCCCGCGATTCTCTGGATGACTTGGAGTTAAGAGAACGTCACTTAAGTCATTCCTAAAAAAGGAAGATGTGTTCAGAGTTTTGATGACCGGATACGGCAAAAGTTTAATATACCAACTAGCTGGTTCACTGGTGGAAAAACACATGGGACTCACTCAGCCACAGCCGTTCGTTGCTCTGGTTGGTTGTAGCGCTATCCTATTGCGTGCCGAGGGATATTGAAAGACAACCGTTTATCCCGCCCCTCGGATTGAGGTATGCCAATTGTGAGTTCCCAGACCTAACATCTTGATGTAGGTCTGGCTTGCCAGGCTATATGTCAAACTAACGAATTAAATTATTTTAATGAGGCGTTTTTTTGTTATAATATCTGACCTGTTGTACCACATTGACATTTTTTTACTATATGCCAACCAACAAACATTTTTTTTAATTAATTTTACTACAGAAATGAAAAACATGCTCATAGAAGAGGTGTATTCAAGTCAGTGTATAGTAAATTGCATGAATGCATATTGATTATATTGATAAACGAAACAAAACAAAAAAATGGCAATGATGCATGGACCATTGGGTAGAAGGCAACTGGGAACTCAAACAAAGGGTGCAAGAATGCAAGACTACATCATCAAGGGTGTCATTTGGTAGCTTGTTGTAAGAGCTTTGAGGTGCAACGAGCTTCACCCTGGGTGCAATAAGCGAATGGAAGACGGTTCTTGTGCAGGATTTCTTTTTTAGAATACTTGGTGTCGTCTTGCAAGAGGATGAAAGATCTGAGTCGAACTTCTCTCTCATGACAACCCAACTGGCTGAGCTTCAGCTCTGGCTGAATACGGGGAGTAAAGATGATTTGCCAATGCAGTCAGGGAAAGATATATTTCAGCTCCTTCAAGTCAAGCATCTATGAATAGTACATCAAGATTATTCATACAATATTAGTTCCAATCCACTGCTATGAGGTAAGAGTTTAAAGCCAAGCAGAGGTGCGCCACTGACAGACGAGAGCCTGATAAGGTATTTAAACCATAAAATATCAGAACGATATTGCATCAGACTGATCTAAGGTCAGTTTTGCAGTTTCTTTTATATGGTTTGAGATTTGTAAATGTTTAATGTATCACTGAACTGTTCACGGTGAGTCCTGCCAGCATTCTGAGAGAAAACGGCTTCCTGTCTTGTCTGGGCCTGAAGGAGGGATGAAGGATGAAAGGAACAGAGAGAAGTTGTGTGCTGTACTAAGTTTAACACCTCTCTTCCAAATATTTTAGGACTTAAAAGCGGTCATATCCTTTTTGTTTTCTTATTTTCCATTGGGGTCCACTAATAAAGTTAGTTTATGCATGATTTTAAACTGCAATTACATCGTTTCTTATTTGACCAAATACGTCTTTTTGAGCTGTTTTGGAGTTGTAAGTTATGAAACTGCATGTTTAATATGTTCAACACATCAAATTCGTATATCAAGAGACTAAACCTTATGTCATTCCAAACTTGTACGGGTTAAGGTCCGGTCAGATAATAAAAATTTCAGCAAAATTTCATGAGCAAAAAAGGTCCACAGTTTTAGTATTGGGGTCGACTATCCTTCAATACCGGTTTGAACGACATGATTGTATTATGCTGACAAAAGACTACAGTGAATTATTAAAGATGATAAGCCAGTCACAAATGAGCATTGTACACGTTCTGGGTTATATTCAAGTGTGACGAACCCTCTCTCTCTCTCTTTTCACTCCTCTTGTTCTATGTCCACTCCTGCCCCTCTATTTTGGGTGCCTTTACAAAGCTTCTGATGTGATTATAGAGGATGATGATTACGGTTACATAACAGCATCAAATTAATTTACTGCCCGCAACACGGCGGCAGGAGGAAATCGCTCTCCCCCCTTTTCTTTCCCTCTCGCTGCTCTGCTGCTTCATGTGTCAAACATTTCCCATCTGAAGCTCCTCCTCCATACAAGCACACATATTCACCCCCCTCCCCGGCAGTCCATTAAAGTCACATCAAGGGGATTAAGACAAACTGGGTCAGTGGAGCACTGCTGTAGAAAAAAAAAAAAAAAAACGAGAGGCAAACAAACCATGGCCAAGCATCACCGCCAACCTTATAAAGCAGGGAGGGTTGGGGGCCGGACCGGGATTCATGGGCCTGGGGATTGTGTCTGTCTGGCTGGGGAGAAGGTGCATTCTTGAAGGCATGGATGAGTGGAGGGGTGTGGAAGAAACTGGCCATGGCTAAGATCTCACGAGGGCCCTACAGGCTTGGCTGCAGGAAGTGAAGCCAGGCACATGTTTTTTGTTTTCTGTCTCTCTCTCTCTCTACTGTGACTCTTCTCTCTCTTCAAGAAGCAGAGACTGGCTCTTCATGATGAAAAGCACTGGCTGCTATGGTGTAGCCCCGTAGGGGAATCGTGTGCCAAATTCATGCACACACATACTGTACCGTTTGGGACGCGCTCGACCATTTTGAGTCGAGAGGTCGCAATGAGCTGTTTGTGGAGAAATGCAAGCCAAAATCTTGAATTTGGACCTCTTTTTGTGTCGGTAAAGAAAAATAATGTTCAAAATGTTCCTCAATATTGATTCTTAAATCCCAAGATCGGTCTTTAGTCTACATGCTTTCTTCAGTTGATATGTAAAAATAAAAAAATACAACTTCACACCTCCCATCCAGTTATTGCAATATCATATTACATTTTGTGTGATGTTGGTTTTGATAAAAGTCTCAGCTTTCAAATTTTGCCAATTTTATCAACAATGATGTCAGTTTGACGTACTATAGCACGAAAAAACATAAGAACATAGGAAGAGCTTTTCGCTAAATATACACTGAAAAAAGTTCACTAAGAAAATGCTAGAAAATTTCACAAATAATTACAAAGAAATGGCAAGTAACATGTTGAATTAAAGGTAAAATTAAAGTAGAAAGAATGAAATAGTATTTTCTTATAAAACGTACTCCGATAATCTGTTTTATTTACAACATTGAAAAAATATTTTTTTTTACAGTGTATTCACAATCTTTCTAGTATTTTCATTATATTTGTACTCAACCTATTTTATTATTATTTATTGTATTAATGATCAAAATGTAATTTTTGGTCAATTTGTGTTTTGAGTTTCTCAAAAACACTTTATAACAACCACAATTTAAATGATCATATCTCAAAAGCTGTTTGAATTAGATATTTTTTTATGGAGAAGCTAGAGCTGCACCTCTGGATAAATTGAGATTTTTTTTTTGCTTAATCATGATTCTCCAACGATTCTGAACAGACAACTATACAAAGTAACATGTTATTTACTAGAGGTTCTGACAAAAATGTTAATTGCTGCAGTCTATTTAAAATATTTAATTAATCTGAAGGAATTATTTAAAGAAAAAAAAACGGTATGAATGAATAATTCAATGACTCACTCATAAAGACTTCATTACTGAATGAATCAGCGTTTTTGAACGTAGGCTATCTCTTGAATGAATGATTCAATGGCAAATACACTTTTAAACAGTCACTTGTCGCCACTGGGGTAACGATCTAATCGATAAAATTGCTTTTTTGAAGCATCAAGTTACTTTCAAAAGGTGAGCTGCTCTATTTTAGACTGCAGTGTTTATATCTGAACTGTAAACTTTTATCCCAGTACTTCTGTGATCATTTGAATTAATGTAACTAAGAAATAATGATACTGTGTGATTGAAAATACGAAGCTGTTTCACACCTGAACATGATAACTGTCAAAGGTTTAATAGACACAGGCGAATCGTTGTCATTAGGAACGAGATCGGGTGTGTGTTTGAATCAAGATCGTGAACTTTTAATCAAGCAGCTCACGGAGAAGCCCGTCCTGAATATTTAGTGGCCCCCTTCATCAAAGTTCCCATCATCTCATGTGGCAACAGTGCTGCTGATGTCAACACAACTAACTCTTCCAAAAACGTATCTCTCTCTCTCAATCAAAAAAAAAAGAAAGTAGAGTCCAGCAAAACCAGCATAGAGGTTTATATTAGAATAAAGTCCGCCCGCACCTGAGGCCCAGTGCAGACGCAAACCATCCGTTTGAAATGAGTTCCCTTCAGAAGCTCTAAATCATGAGATTTGTTCATATTGACTTGGCTACACTGTCCTAAAGTGCTTTTTAAATGACACCAGAGGGAATATCTTGGTGCCAGCTACACATAAAAATATATGAGATCTAAATGGAGACCATAAACTGCACTCTGAAACAGCACTTTATGCTCAATAAATAAGATTCATGGAACGACACAGAGATGGTCATTATCCCACAATACTCCCAAAGCACAGCTTGAAATGAGCTGAGGGGGGTCTGGCTGTTGTGTTTGGGTGTGATGAGGGCAGTGTGTGTGTGTGTGTGTGTGTGTGTGTGTGTGTGTGTGTGTGTGTGTGTGTGTGTATACAGTATGTGTACACTACTGTATTATATTCTTATCATGATACCCAAATTTCAATAGTCTGTATCAATACCAGAAAAATTTCACAGTTCTCGGTACCAAACCAAACAATATATTAGCTTATACTTTACTTGGTAACACTTTATTTTACAGTGTCGTTGTTACATATGTTACATGCAGTTACTATAGTAATAACTATAAATTATTAATAATGCAACTAAACCAAACCAATTACTGTGTAACAAAGACACATTCAAATAAAGTGTTACCCTTTACTTAAAGGTCTCCTTGAAACAGTGTATACTGCCAAATTAATCTCTTATTTACATTGTGTTTGCACTTTGTTGGCCATAGCGAAACGATTTGCGAGCATGGAGAGCTCACTGAACAAACTGTGGAATGAGAGCAATCTGACTTACTTTGATTGGCCATTCACACGGATAACAAGTATGTCTGTGATTGGCTACAATCCTCAAAGCTGCAAGAACATTGCAAATAGTAGTTGCAGTAATGACGTATTTTTGTAGGCCATCCCGGAAGTTAGCATCACACTGGTTCTTTCGACAAAAACCCAATAGGCTTTTTTTACGACTTGGTACCGATAATTTGGACAACACTAATCCTTCATTAAGTCAACCAACCAATCAGTGTGCTTTGGGAAGTGCTTTCAAAAACAGCTTCAGATTGAGTCACACTGCAGAACCCTACCATGACATCTCATGTCAAACGGCCAGTTGGGCGGAAATCCCTGATGTACGCATAAGCCTTGAATTTTATCGGGCCTGCACTGGTTTAGCGGACTACAACACAGCACAACTGGTAATTTTCCACCATATCCTGCAGGTTACGCAGGCTGTGACTCCAGCTTTTTCTGAAAGCTTAGCTCTATTTGGTCTGATTTTCCCCCGTGACCGCGTGAGCCTGCGAGCAGGAGAAGATCTAACATTCTCTGACAGCAGATATTCCAAACACTTCCTCACGAAAAACTTCCCTTTCAGCACTCATATCCTGGCAGATCCTTCCCCTCTCCCCAATAAGAACTACTACAACTGTTCAAGCACTCTGAATTATTGTGTATTAATGTTACAAAGTCTGAATCTCAGCCGATTAAGGCCGACTCTTCTTTACTCATTTAATTTTCCTTCCCTCCTACTATTTTCATTTTTCCTCCTTCTTCCTTTTACATGTGTAATATTTCTCTATGATATACACTCACCGGCCACTTTATTAGGTACCCCATGCTAGTAACGGGTTGGACCCCCTTTTGCCTTCAGAACTGCCTCAATTCTTCGTGGCATAGATTCAACAAGGTGCTGGAAGCATTCCTCAGGGAGTTTGGTCCATATTGACATGATGGCATCACACAGTTGCCGCAGATTTGTCGGCTGCACATCCATGATGCGAATCTCCCGTTCCACCACATCCCAAAGATGCTCTATTGGGTTGAGATCTGGTGACTGTGGAGGCCATTTTAGTACAGTGAACTCATTGTCATGTTCAAGAAACCAATTTGAAATGATTAGAGCTTTGTGACATGGTGGAAGTAGCCATCAGAGGATGGGTACATGGTGGCCATAAAGGGATGGACATGGTCAGAAACAATGCTCAGGTAGGCCGTGGCATTTAAACGATGCCCAATTGGCACTAAGGGGCCTAAAGTGTGCCAGGAAAACATCCCCCACACCATTACACCACCACCACCAGCCTGCACAGTGGTAACAAGGCATGATGGTTCCATGTTCTCATTCTGTTTACGCCAAATTCTGACTCTAACATCTGAATGTCTCAACAGAAATCGAGACTCATCAGACCAGGCAACATTTTTCCAGTCTTCAACTGTTCAATTTTGGTGAGCTCTTGCAAATTGTAGCCTCTTTTTCCTATTTGTAGTGGAGATGAGTGGTACCCGGTGGAGTCTTCTGCTGTTGTAGCCCATCCGCCTCAAGGTTGTGCGTGTTGTGGCTTCACAAATGCTTTGCTGCATACCTCGGTTGTAACGAGTGGTTATTTCAGTCACTGTTGCCCTTCTATCAGCTCGAACCAGTCTGGCCATTCTCCTCTGACCTCTGGCATCAACAAGGCATTTCCGCCCACAGAACTGCCGCTCACTGGATGTTTTTTCTTTTTCGGACCATTGTCTGTAAACCCTAGAGATGGTTGTGCGTGAAAATCCCAGTAGATTAGCAGTTTCTGAAATACTCAGACCAGCCCTTCTGGCACCAACAATCATGCCACGTTCAAAGTCACTCAAATCACCTTTCTTCCCCATACTGATGCTCGGTTTGAACTGCAGGAGATTGTCTTGACCATGTCTACATGCCTAAATGCACTGAGTTGCCGCCATGTGATTGGCTGCTTAGAAATTAAGTGTTAACGAGCAGTTGGACAGGTTTACCTAATAAAGTGGCCGGTGAGTGTATATACACACACGCACACACACAAACTAACGTTTGGGGTCGAACGTAAGATTTTTCTTTACGTAAGTCTTTTATGCTCACCAAGACTGATGAAAATACTTTTTCTATTTTAAAATATGTTAAGATGTAATTTATTTCTGTGATGCAAAGCTGAATTTTCAGCATCATTACTCCACTCAGTGTCACGTGATCGTTCAGAAATCATTCTAATATGCTGATTTGCTGTTATGGTGAAAGTTGTACAGCTTAATGTTTGTGATTTCTTTAATGAATATAAAGTTAAAAAGAAAAGTGTTTATTTTCAATCGATTTTTTGTAACAATTATAAATGTCTTTACTGTTGCAGTCTGTCTGTCAGTCTTTTTTTCTTTTGCAATCTCCCACGAATATTAGCATCTGATGCTCAAGTGGAGAACTTCTTATCAATAACACTCCAAGAGAGTGATTTTCTTTTTTATCGAGGATGTAATCGTCTCTGGAAAGAAAGGGCCGTGGCACAAGGCCATCAGGCAAAGAGAGAGATTTCACAAGCCCACCAAAGCTATCTGTACTTCAGTAAGAGATGAATGCTATAATTTGCAGATGGATGGTTGCAAAGCAACGTACCGCACACAAACACATGTGCTGGAGAGAGAGAGAGAGAGAGAGAGAGAGAGAGAGAGAGAGAGAGAGAGAGAGAGAGAGAGAGAGAGAGAGAGAGAGAGAGAGAGAGAGAAAAAAAAAGGGGGACCAGATGCTCAGTCTATGAAATGACAGCCATTAACTAATCAGCTACAGTTTATGTAATTGTTGAACATCTTTCAAAGCAAATTGTGCACATGGGTTATCAACTAAATAAAAGCAAACATTCTCTCGCTCTCTGTCTCCCTCTCATTTCATGTTCATTATATCATCATCTGGCAGCCGTTTGCCTGCCACCCTTTAGAGCGAGACAAAGAGCAAAAACAGACATAGAAGTCGTACCCTCAATCACTGGCTTTCAAGGCCTGATTAAAAATAAATTTGATAATGTCTAAAACATTAATAAGCACAGGGCAATCTCATTGACTCAGTATTGAAACACCAGTCTGATATATTTGTCTTCAGTCTAACAGTGATGATATGGTCAACATCCAAACCTAATCTACTGCTCTGTTGTGTTGTTACATGGTTGAAAAGATGTTATGAGTGAATTTAAAAAAAAAAAAAAATTATGGTTTTGCTTGCCAACGTGTTCCCAATGTTTTTAGTGTGTTGTTATAGTAATTTGGGTGGTTGTTAGGTGGGTTCTTCCTTGTCCAAGTCTAAATAGCCCACAAAGTCATTATTATATATTCTGGTGTAAATTTGGATCAGATCCCACCTTGAGTGTAATCCCGCCTTTGATTTGATGACATCTGTAACGTTATGACAGATATTTAAATGCTTTGGATAAAAAATGAAGGGCTGCATGATAATGGTTAAACTGATAATCATGATTATTTTACTCAAAATTGATAATTCTGATCATTAATCATGGTTATTCTCATTAAAAAACAAATATTTTTACTTGTTTATTTACAAATATTTATTTTTATAAGTCACTTCACTATATGACTTATTATATTTACCATATACATACAAACTTTTCAAGTTATGAAAACTGGTAAAAGCTTCTCTCTCAAGCTAACAGTGAATGTCTTTCTAAAAATGAATGAAAATGTATTCTAATAATTGCAACTTGTGTTAATGTTTATCTATTAAAACAACAACAACAAAATACTTTGGTTGCGTAAGTGCATTTATTCAGCGACCACAATCGCAAACAATATAGTCGAGAGATTCATGTTTGGATTTATTACAGTTGGTCACTGAGAAGGTTTGCTTGCAGATTTAGTGGCAGCAAATATAATAAGTAATAATATAAGTAATATAACATGAAAAATAATAATAAAAGTTCACATATTGTATAAACTTTGTAAAACAAAGAAATAAACTAACAGTCCAAAAATTATGTATGACTTTTCATACCACAAATAATACGGTCTTAGGGTGCTTTGACACCTGAGCGCTTGTTTCGGAACCTGGTGCGTTTTCTCCCTTTGTTCGCTTCGTTTCGGCGTATGTGAACACGGCGGTCGCGCTCGGATCCGCACCAAAACAATAGCTCCGAGACCGCCTGAACGAGGTGGTCTCGGCCCGATTGCAAACAAACTCTGGGACAGTTCACTTGAGGTGTGAAAACAATCTGACACAGACCAACCAACCAAATGGTGTTATAATTCGTAACGGTAAATGTGTTATATCAATAGCAGTAGTGTCTGATTCTGTGAGTCAGCGCATTAGTTATCACAGTTGAAAACCAACTGAGCACCTCTTCATCTTTAAATGTTCTGTAATCGCGCTTCTCCGTGTGAGAATGCAGTCCTGATGAAGACTCTTGCTCTCGCTGCATTATAACATTCAGCACACAGCATTGTTTTAGATTTCGACAAGTTCCGTCGCAAAATATACTATATAAAAACAGTTTTGTTTGCGTTTTGTATCTTTAGGTTCGGTGTTAAAAATGACAGTGTGTGAACACTAAGCGAACCAGGACTAAATGTAGAATTGTCTTTTTTGGTCCGGACCAAACGAACTTCAAGTATGAACACTCCCTTAATGAATTCTGAGTGAAATAATGTTAGATGTGTTGAACGGCTGCACTTTGAGTGGTCTCACATAACGTATACAGATAATTTGACGTAAAAGTACCCGGAAAGCATCCTAAAAGTGCTTTCACTGAATATGTGCATGGTTGAGCAAATAAGGAACACTGCACCGCTGAAAGCAAATCAATGTTGTGGTGAAGATGTATTTCCACCGCTGTCACCTACTCACTAAAAAACACACAGTCTCACTCACGACAAACTCATTCCAGTGTTGACTGTGTCTGTGAGACTATTTCTGTCAGAGTGTGGGTTTGAAATATATATATTTTTTTCACAACCTTAAATTGTGTATGATGAAACAGAACATTTTCTCATAGGCATTAAGTAACACCCCTCATCTGATTTAGCCATTCTTAGAAATGAGCGTGTTCTTGGAAAAGCATCTTTGAATTTAGAAATTGGTGCATAATCGCTGAAACTGAGGGGACTGTATTTTGTTATTCAATTCATCACATGATTACTGTTACGGTGCATTTCTGTGTAGAAGAATCTAAAAATTAAGGAGTAACAAGGAATATCTGTCTTTAAGTGAATTTACTGTACACGCCAAAAGACCTTTGCTCTCTGGAAAATGTCATTAACGGAGGAAAAACAACCAAAGGGTTTGTTGAAAATCAGCTGCGGTAGTTTCACAAGGGATACCATAGAACAAGCCATTTCCTTCCATCCTATCTTACAATGGGTGTAATTTCAGGATATTTTTAAAATGCATACATCAAAAGTGTAATATTAGAGGAAGCATTTTCATTGACCTTCCAACAAATTGGCTTATAGATAATGTTAATTTGTTTTAAAAATGAACCCTCAAACGCATACCTCGGGTTAAAGTTAAGACATCAGCCTTTTTAGTATTCCTAAATCAATTCATTATAAACAACATAAGAAGAAAAAAATCATATAAGAATGCCAGGTTTTTCATTCATTTTTTTGTAAAAAAAAAATCGCATAGGTGTGTAACAGTGGAAGTATATTTTTTTCTGCACAACAATAATTGAATCTTTGATGACTGAATAACTGCAATTCACCTTTATAAAATACACCTTTAGTGACATTTCACTCATAGTTACTGAAGGCAGAAAACAAAATAATAGGAAGTATCATCAGCAAAACTTGTAATGGCTCACTGATTTACTGCAGAGCAAGTACTGAACGCAATCAAATATTAGTGTCACTGTCACATGATGGTGGATCTGGTGATGAAGCTGTCAGCGATCAAAATATTGATTTTGAAGATGTTGAAAATAATCTGTGTTAGATATAGATCCAGATCGCTAAAGACCTGAATATATAATAATGATTGGCAAAAAATTCATGCATTTAAAGGGGTCATATAATGCCATTTTTGTACAAGCTAATATGATTCTTTAGGGTCTAAATTAAAAGTTTGTAATTTACTTCAATTAAAAATTATCATTAGTATTGTAAGAAAACACGTATTTTACCTGGTCAAAAACAGCTCTGTTTTCAGCACGCCGTTTCAGTGCATATGCCTTTAAATTATAATGAGCTTTGCTCACCCCGCCCCTCTGTTCTGTGCTACACCGTTTGTAACACAATAACTATAAGGCGTTGTTCATTATAGACGTTGGATTATGAATTATAGTGAGAACGTCATACATAGAAAACATGCCGTATACCCTGAGTGTAAACCTTAGACGCATTCATCGTGAAGCGTGCAAGTGATTTGCAAAGATTATTATAAATATTAATATAAAGGTTAATAAAACGTTACACTCACTTCAGTTCTTCTGGAGGTTCAGCAGGAACACAAATAGTTCTACCAATCCTTTATTCAGGAGCAGTTTCTTAGCAAAACCACTTTATACTGACCCTCGTTTATAAAGCAGTCTGGTGACAAATGATTCGCGCAAACATGAAAGCATTGACGTTGCTCGTGGGGAATATTCCCTTCGAAAACAAACTCAGCCACTGCGTCTTCAGCGGTTCGGATTTAGGAACATTAAAATGACTGTGTTCGTTATTACACCCAAGAACAGAACACCACAATCGCTTAGACGCCATTCTGCTCATAGACAGTGCTCCAGCATATCAACAATGACCGCTTCGGTCACGAGCGAGGGCGGGTCTGTGTTGAAACGCTGCTGTCAATCAACAATTGTGGGAGGGGCGTCCGACCGTGTGACGTCACACGGTCGAACGGCTTGATTTGAGGCAGGGGAAAACATATAAGGAGATTAAAACAAAAACACTGGATGGATTTTTATCATTATATGATGGTTGTGTACAGGCACTGCCAACACACATTTCAGTACAATCAACTTGTAAAAGTGCATGTACCATTATATGACCCCTTTAAGGGTTAAAAAATATATATACATATTGGTATATAAGAAAAACAGTCTCAGGGACCATTCACACTGAAGACGAGTGCCACGTTTTTAGAATGCTGTGTCATTCGCGAGCTAAAAAAAGATAAAAGCTGCATGGAAAATTACTATAACAAAGTTAATATTTGTATTTCCGGTAAAGTAAAACATTGTAGAATGGTGCATCACGATCATCGCTGGTGAGATTAACCAATCTGACCCTCTCAGCAAATGGCTATGACAGTGTGAAATTTCTTGGGCTTGTTGGCTGAGGGGATGAAAGTCAATGAAAAGAGAAACGGATGAGATCCGCATCCCAAAAAAAGAGCCCAGTGCTCTAATCTCTGTATTGTAACGTCAAAAAGGAGAGTGACTCAGATTTACGTCACCATTTGTTTGGGCTTTTTCTTTCCTCGCAAATTTCTCTTCCTGCTCCCTCAGACTTGCCTTCAGGAGAAGCAGCGCTTTTGGAGACGGGGATCTGTATTTGAAAAGAGTGGGCAGCATCGAGAGGGTGTTTTAATCGCTTGTATAAATATTTGCATTCGCATGGCCTGACCCCCTGAACGACCTATTACTCCATCTCTCTCTTTCTCTTCCTATCCTGTCAGGGCTCAGGCGCAGACATGCTTCTTTACCTCTGCCACTCATCCATTAAGCATCCCCCGCTCACTCCATTCGTACGATTGCAGAGTTCCTCCCCAGCACAGGCCAGCTTTGATCTGACTCGGTATTCATGAGGCATCTTGGTCGTAGAAGCGCAGCTTCCAGATCAGATTTGTCCTCTGGACATGTAGGATGTATCCAATCTTAGACCAGAAAGAATCTGATCTTAGACCAGCAAATGTGGTCTTTTTGTTTTTTTGTCTATAAAATGAAAGTCAATGGGATCCAAACAACATTGTCTGAATGTTGACTTTCTAAATATCTTTTGTGGTCCATGGAAGAAAGAAAGTCATTTAGGTTTGGAATAACATGAGAAAAAGTAACTGACAGAATTTTCATTTTTGGATCCTTCAAGATAGAAACGTTAGAGCTTAAGGAAGCCGTAATTAATCAATTGTGATACCTGTGTCGACAGGGACGATGGGTAAAACTATTTAGTGTTTGGGTGGATGTCCCAGCACATGCTCAGCCCTCCCTGTCCGACAACGGTCTCCACAGAACATGTGCATCTTTAATTGTTCGGAGGTAAAAAGACTCATCACAATTATAGAGCATTCAGCCAGACTCTGAGCTCATTTAACTCGAGTCATTAGGGAGCCAGAATCCACTAAATACAAATTCCGTTTCTACCGCTCCAGGGCAAAAATACCCTTCTTTCTTTTTTTCTTTTTTTAAGATTAATAAGATAAGAGATTAAAAAAAAAATCTAAAAGAAGGAATTAAACTATGATACATTGGTTGAAGGTAGGTATCACTCAAAATAGACTGTCAGCTTCTCTGATAATCATTTTCTTGATGAAAAAAAACGAGTGGTTAGCACACGCATTGTGGTTTCGTGTTTTATGGGGACTTTCCATAGACATAACGATTTTTATATTGTACAAACTGTATATTATTTCCCCTTACACTAAACCTACCCATCAGAGAAAACATTCTTCATTTTTACATTTTCAAAAAACATCACTTAGTATGATTTTTAAGCTGTTTTCCTCATGGGGACCAACAAATTACCCCACAAGGACAGGGATTTCGGATATTGCCATCTCCATAATGTAGAGTTTACCAGGCCACACACCATTAAATTGATCAAAAGTGAGTTTTATAATGTTACAAAAACCTTCTATTTCAAATAAAATTTGTTCTTTTGAACTTTTTAGTCATCAAAGAATCCTGAAAAAAAGTAAGAAAAGAAAAGAAAAGAAAAGTTTATTGGGCAGTAAATCAGCATATTAGAAAGATTTCTGAAGGATCATGTGACACTGAAGATGCTGAAGATGGAGTAATGATGCTGAAAATTAAGCTTAGCCCTCACAGGAATACATTTTCATTTTAAAATAAAAAACAATTAGTATTAAGTGTAATAATATTTCACAAATATTACTGTTTTGACAGAATAAAATTAAATGGAATCATTAAGGATGGCAGGATCTTTAATAAAGCTGGTGTGATTTTTAAAATTCCAGAATACCTTCCTGCCTCAGCTTAACATACAAGCCATATAGAGTTGACACTCTGAAAAGTATAAACACTGACTCTGTGGCATTTTCAAAACATTGCTCTGCTTGTTTGAACAATCCGACCAGCCTGGCATAGTAACACTGGCTCAACCAATGGTGTGAGTTTGGGGCGGGGCTATCACTTTATCCAACTAATGGCAGATAGCGGAGGGTTCAAAAACTATTTATTTTATGCATTTCTGCTCGGTAACACAGAATATAAACAAGTCAGTATTAAAGTTAAAGACACTTACTACTAGCCAAGGTGTTATTAGTCACCTTAAAGGAGCACTTCACCCATTTCAACATTAATCTTTATTGAAAGTGGGTCATATATGTAGTCGAAATGTAAAAGAAATTTTGAATTTGGTGCCCTCTTGACCGAGAAAAGACAGAAAATAACTTTAGGGCGCATTTGTGTGTAAGACCACAACTCACAGAATGCACCACGTTGCACAGCTCCGCAAGCCACTCCCACTAATCCAGAACAGCGCAAAGTCACAAACATCAGAGAAATCACTCTTCCGTCTACTTTACAGGGCTAACGTTAGCTGCCAACAGAGTTAGAAATTCATTTCACACAAAATGTATAGTTAGTTGGCTGTGGCGAGCAGGACGAGGGACGTGAGAGCGGCGCGAGGCCGGTGGCGTGAGTGATAATGAACGACACCTGTGAGACGCACTGGTCTCTCTCGCGTCTCTCACCGAGGAGCGGACGCATAAAACGAGGAGCGACAGGGCAGATCGAGAGAGGAACAGGCCTGATTTTATGGTGTGTTTTGTTTCTGTTGTGTGTGGCCAGCAGTGCGGGGCTGCTGGCTTATACTTTTGTTTTGTATTTGTTTATTTTACTATTAAATGTTTAAATGTTCGCCGATTCCCGTCTCATTCTTCCCACAACAACGAACCCGACGCCGCCGCCTCTTGTTCCTCCATCAGCCTCAGCTGCTCTTCGCTATATTGTGCCTCGTATAAATAGCCACGAACATCAGTTTCGAGCAAAAGATTTTCAAAATCCTCGTCTTCCATATCGTGTGTCGTAAATTCAGGCATTATGGTAAATCTAACTCCTTGAGCGCTTGTTAGCTTAGCTTGCTGTCTTCCAAGCAAGATGGCGGATTAATAGTTTAGTTTCTTCAGGTTTAGTCCCACCCACTGATCTGTAATAGGCCGGTGGGGTGAGTGGGTCCCACGCCCTTGAATAATAATGAGCTAAAGGCTGTAGTTTTCTTAATATGCAATGAAATTTATCTTCCGTCCTATCGTGACGCAAAATGACGATATTTACGTCACGATAGGACGGAAGTAAAACACTTAAATCCTTTTTTCTCCCATCTCAGAAAAAAAACAAGCAAAATTCCACCATCATTATAATATATGACTGGGTTTCTAACAATACAAACCTTAATGCAAATGGGTGAAGTGACCCTTTAAGACAGAAGATAAGACAAAATACAGACAAAAACCAGGTTCCGGACCAAGGGCCACGGTTGCTCCATAAGGTACTGTTCCTGTAATTTTATCCACAGCAAGCTGCATTTAATGAAAGCATACACTTAGTAGCAGTCATGACACAAAACACACACTTCTACCTTTGAACTGAAGTAACAGGTTTAGATCTGCAAGAATGTGTGCCAATCATAACTGAAATAGTTTGCATATTGATGATGTATGTGTGTTAGCGAGACAGATGATTTCTAATATAAACTGTCAGTGAGAGAGAAATAAGCTTAGCACGGGGTCTGAAGTGAAGGACGGGTGTGAAATCCATCTGCGTTCCAGCGCTTCGGCCCACCAGCGGGAACATGCTCACCTGTCAGCATCCAGAGCCGAGTCACTCGGCTGCCCACCCTCAGCTACTCCTAACCGTCTACCTGTCTCCGTCTCTCACTACTGCTGTTAAGGGCCACGACGCAAAATAAATATTTGCTCAAAACTAAATGCATTCTCATCCACCACCATACAGTGTGTCTCAGGCCTCAGACATACTCCAGGCCAAGGGTTTTCAAACTTTTTGATGTCACAGATCAGTGTTGTTATTGTTAGCTAAAACTGGTCGCTGGTTCCCAGTTTCAAAACTGCAGTTGTAGACATGTACATGAGTGCAACAATGTGTAGCTACTCAGACTTGAATACGGTTTGTGTTGTAGCGTTCAGAAAAGCACCAGATTAAGAATACCACATAAGCAGTTGTACAAATATTAGAATGCCTCGAATGTTTCGACCGAAGTGAAGGATCACTGAGGTGAAACCCTGCAGGTTACTTCATATGTTGTCACAATTGACCTATCGGTAAGCCCCGCCCCCTCAGTTACTGTTGCTAACTCGGACAATCAAACAGAGTTGCTAACTGTGTGCTATCAGTGTGAAAACTTTGTCCCAAGTTGTTTTTGATAAATTTTGGGGACAGAAGGACCACCTCTTGTCGAGGAGCATTCAAGTGGGATTTAAATATGCCATGGAGGGATATATAAAAGATTTTAAAATAAATATGGTGGGTAACTAGATTAATTTGGAAGCGAGGGATTAGAGATCACAATGCAAGCGGGAGAAGCGATCAGGTGACAACATCCAGGATCAACACTGTTCATGTACCGCAGGGTAAAATTAAATTAATTTACATTTAACCAGTTTAATATGGAGAAGCACTGAAATGTAAATCTTTATTTATGTGTTTATGACCTACACTGTATAGTTAGCTATTTAGGTTTGTACGTTAGCATGGACTAACTAACTTTAATTGTAACTAAATGAGAGTATGACAAAGAGAAAATGAACGTTTTCATCTTCATTGGGATTGGGGTTGATCCTTAGGGAACCAGGTTACTGCGCCCACATTATTGGATTTATAAACAATATAGACACATTTTTCTCTGTCTTATTTGGGTTTAGGAAATGGAATAAAATGAAATAAATTCCATTGCCCATCCTCTCTGGATACCTGGAATTAGTGTTATAAGTACCCCAGGCACATCGTTTTACCATTTTTGTAGCATAAACACCATCAAACCGATGAGAGCTTCGGATCTTCCAATGTTTCTCTATGCCACTTAAACCTAAAGATGTCCGAGCTCCGGTCCCCGTGCAACTGATACTCAACTGCCATTGGCTCATCTGTGTTTGAGGGGAGGGGCTTACTGATAGGTCAATTTCATTACTATTTTGATGATTACTGTTCTTGTCTCGCATAAGAGAATTAATAAAACAGGGGGAACCTGTGGTTTCAACCACAGTCCATAAACCACTCTTAAAACCAGAATATAAGCATATGATTTCCTAAACTTCAGCACATCTGCCTCAACACTTCCCGGATAGTCTAAAGACTTGATTCTCCCAGCAGAGTAGAAGGTAAACATAACATTTTGCCGACTTGTTGTTAACTAAAGCAGTAAGTGCAGCCCTCGGGCAGTGTTTACTCTCGTACCTGCAACCCCTCGACTGCACTGCCCTCAGACTATTCTCACAGTGCATGTCCTCCAAACCCCCAATGCCTGGTCTTCAAACAGAGCTGGAGACTAGCACAAAGCAAACAAGGGCTCGGTTCAACTTGGCAGTGTTGAGCGCAAAGGGGTTTGCCTGCAGATTCCACAAAATAAACGCAACCGAGGCGTTGCATAACATTGACAAGAACAAGATTTTCTTCAAACTAGCAAAGGGCCGTTTTGAAACTCCAAAAATGATTGCTTTCCTGCAGGGGTGACTTTTGAGCCTCTGAACGAGCCAGACGAGTGATCGCAGATTAATTTGATGTTTTTTTATCAAATATAATCATTGTGAGACAAAAGAAAAAGGACTTTTTTCTAACTCCAGGATCATCTACACAATGCGTACGCCTTCATCGCATTGAAGCGACTTAACCTCAAATAACTGATCATTTTAGATCATCTAGGCGGGTTCACATTCTACTGATTTTTTTTGGCTGGCATCCATGACAATAGCATCATTTATAAACATGAACATCCAGATGGTGACAGGCATCAAAGCCAACCCAAAGCCTCCCCTGTAATCTGCACACTGGCTTTCACTCGCAACACCTCCATTAAAATGAATAACATGCTGTTATCATTGCACAGCCCTCCCCTTCAAAACAAACTCTACAATTCGCCAACAAGCAAAAAAACTGCTTAAAAATAAGGTCTTTGTGCTCTGCACAAAACGGTCTGGTTAGCAGACTTTTTATTTTTGGCCAAACCGTTAAGAAGTTATAAGCCAAAAGAGCCAATTTTCATATTTCCTGACCACTAGGTGGCACTGCGCCAAAACTGTGCAGGTAGCCTCAGGTCATGGTTGGTCAGAATACGTTAAAGCATTGTGGAGATCTAGCCTCAGGTCCATTTTGACGTGATCTTCGTCAAATTTGTTCGCGTGTTATTCAGAACAATTTGACGAATCAACTTGAATTCCAGAACTTTTTTGTCGGTATGATCTGAAGATGATCTGGATCGATTTTCGTGAAAATTGGAGCGATGGCCTAGGAGGAGTTTGGAAAAATTGTTTTTTCGGAAAATTCAAAATGGCGGTAATATTTACATGACGGAAAATGTTGTCATAGGAGGCAATCAAATCACTGAGAAAAGGAATCAGAGGAAAAAAGTAATTTGTTTTTAACCAACTTTTTATGGTTCAAAAGTTATTAGCATAAACGTATGTGCAAATTTGGACAGAAGGTGGCGCTAGAGCAATTGAGTAAGAGACTCCAAAATTGCTGTGGTTAAAGTGCAGACTGTCCTCTATAATAATCCTCTATATTAATAATAGGATCGCCAATAAATACAATAAGTGCCCACTGCCTACACACCTTCGGTGCTTGGCCCCTAATAATAAATGTTTCTTGAGCAGCAAATCATCATACTAGAATGATTTTTGAATGATCATGTGACACTGAAGACTGGAGTGATGATGCTG